>NW_016107610.1:1523622-1536076 GCF_001604975.1 Cebus imitator
GGGGTTTCACCATGTTGACCAGGATGGTCTCGATCTCTTGACCTCGTGATCCACCCATCTCGGCCTCCCAAAGTGCTGGGATTACAGGCTTGAGCCACCGCGCCCAGCCCAAGACTTTTTCTTAACAAACAAACTGATAGGATAGGACAGAACAGAACAGAACAGAATAAAAATATCAGAGTACCTTCTTGTAATAGGGATAAATATTGAGAGGGAAAGTCACTTGTCAGAACTCCAATACAGTAAGATTAGCAAAATAGTAAACAAATTTTATATCATGTAAACACAATTTAGGGACACAAACCAATTCCCTTTTCTATCCTGTACCCAGTGTAAGTATCAAAGCAGATATTGATGAACTTATACATCTAACTGTTCTCACCTTAAACTGCCATAGTAGAAAATGGAAGTGAATTCAGGAGTGAAAAGTACTATTTCCCCCAGCCACGTTTTCCCAGGCATTTTTCATTCTGTCACATTATCTCAGAATATGCGCAGGTTGGCTAGATAGGCCCAGTTCTCTTAGCTGTATCACTCTAGAGGCTCTGTGAACCAGAATGCAGTTCTCTGTTACTCAGCTTTATTGACCACTGAAGTCTGGACTTAAGTTCTAATATGTGCCCCAAAGTTCTTTCTTTCCCAATGACCTTCTGATCTGTGCTCCTAGCACCTTATGTTAAACCTTGGACTGGCGTCTTTCCATTAGAGGAAGGGGTCTAAGACAAATCTCTGAAAAGTTTTTACCTTGCAGCTACAAGTATTTAATATATAAGCATGAGGGAGGACACACACATTCGTACACACACACACAGAGGCAGACACACATATAGCCTGGGGCCTGTGAAGCAAAGAGGAGATGTTGCAACTATTTCTTGGTGACTGTGGGAGGGAAACAGAGATCTGAGTGACCATCGCCTCAAATCTTTCTTCTAGTCATCAGCAGGGACATCGTTTTTCTCTACCCCCTCCTATGCTACCACCTTGTTTTAGCTGTTCCACAGATACTACAGTGGACACAGAATAACATAAATGTGCACTGAGGTCCAGAGCCTTCCTGGGTGCAGAGGAAGCCTCTGCTACCGTATTTCTAGCACACTTGATTGGCCCCAGGCCCTGGTACTGCACTGGGCCAGGAGCAATCATCAATAAACATCTCTGCCTGATAGACTCAACCAAATCTGTATAAACAAGAATTGTGAGCTCAAAATAACTTACACTGGTGGTTGTTTAACATAATGGTCACAACCCTGGACATATAGCCACAGTTCAAAGATTTATAAAGCATTTAAGTTTATATCTAAGCAGTGGTTGGGAGGATAATATGTCATATGATTATGCTAATTTTCAATGTAGATAATGGAATAAAAAGTCAAAATTAAAGAATTATATCTAATGCTTATTATAAGTAAATGTTCACATTGTTATTGGAAATCAGAACATCCTACATCCTATTGAAATGTAGAGACACTGAAGATACGGAATTTATACTGAAATTTTAATATAAATTATGCATTTGGAAGCAGGACTTAGTTAAAACTGAGTTAAATTTCTACTGAGCCCCTCTCCATCTCTAAATACATGACAGTGATAGGTAAAATGTAAAAATAGAATACTAAAAATTTATAGCCATGCTCAAAGGAAAATAAGCACCTCCACTGACTAGAAACTTGTGAGAAATGTAAGCTTATAAGTGGTAAGCAGTGTTGTAGGTTGAAAATTATTGCATGAGAGATGGAGAATTGAAGCCAAGATTATTGCAGAACTGCACAGATCCAAACACTGAGCAATAAGATGACTTTTCTCAGGTCCTGGATACAAGGTAGATTTTCCCCATCTCTCGAGGTATATGACTTTTTTTTTTTTTTGAGACGGAGTTTCACTCATGTTACCCAGGCTGGAGTGCAATGGCACGATCTCGGCTCACCACAACCTCCGCCTCCTGGGTTCAGGCAATTCTCCTGCCTCAGCCTCCTGAGTAGCTGGGATTACAGGCACGCACCACCATGCCCAGCTAATTTTTTGTATTTTTAGTAGAGACGGTGTTTCACCATGTTGACCAGGATGGTCTCGATCTCTTGACCTCGTGATCCACCCACCTCGGCCTCCCAAAGTGCTGGGATTACAGGCTTGAGCCACCGCGCCTGGCCCGGTATATGACTTTTTAAGAAACCATAGGTTCCAGAGGCACTCTTAGCATTTTTTTTTTCAGGCTTAATTAGTGGGTAAGAATGTCCTACCGTAATTTCAGTTTTATGCAGTGATCTTAGGTCTGGTCCCCACTCTTGCATGAAGTTCTAAATCAATAATCAGTAGATGAATTCATTCCAGTGAAATCACAATAATACAGCTCTCTAAAAATAGCATTAGGCTGGGTGCAGTGGCTCAAGACTGTAATCTCAGCACTTTGGAAGGTCAAGGCAGGCAGATCACCTGAGGTCGGGAGTTCAAGATCAGCCTAACCAACATGGAGAAACCCCGTCTCTACTAAAAACACAAAATTAGTCAGGCATGGTGGCATATGCCTGTAATTGCAGCTACATGGGAGGCTGAGGCAGGAGAATCACTTGAACATGGGAGGCAGAGGTTGCAGTGAGCCAAGATTGTGCCATTGCACTCCAACGGGCAACAAGAGTGAAACTCCATCTCAAGAAAAAAAAAAAAAGACATTAAAATACCATTTTAAGGTCAACAAAATAAGTAACATTTATAAAAGAATAAAAAGTTATGAAAACAGGCAGAAATTATATAACATAAATATGAAAAATAATTTATAAATATTAGAAATAAAAATATATACCTTGATGTAAAAAATAATCCTGTCTATTGAACACAAAAAGAAAAGTAGCAGATTGGGAGACAGTACCAGAAATTTGTCCAGAATTGTGCACAGAAAGATAAGGATAAAAAAATAACTAGGAGCAGTTCAGAAACCCAGGTGATGGGTAAAGAGGTTCCAGCATATGTCAAAAATAGTCCGGAGTAGGAGGATAGAGATAATAAGGGAGAGTCATAGTTAAAGAAGTGTTGACTGAGAATTTTTCCTAATATCGAATGAACACATCAATTGCCAAGCAGAATAACTAAAAATAAACCATTCCTAAACATATCATTATAAAAACTCAAAAAACCAAGGATAGAGAGAAAAACAATAGGGCAATGTAAGAGTCAAGACAGACTACTGGCAACAGAACAATGGTCAAACCAAGAGCAGAGAACTCGTCAACAATATCAGAAACCAGAAGAATTTTACTGAAAGAATTCTATTCATCAGCGTGCTGAAGAAAAAACACCATCAGTTCAGATTTCTTCACAGAGCTAACCTGTCACTCATGTGTGAGAGCAAAATAAAAATCTACTCATATTTACAAAGTCTAAGGGCATTTGTCATTAACAGATCCTCACTGGGAAGACTACTAAAGGATTTACTTCAGCAAGAAGAAAAATAAGCCCAGAGGAATGGAATAGGATGCAAGGAAAGACAGAAAGCCCATAAGAAAAAATACATTAATAGATTAACTATTGACTACATTTGGACCTGAAGTTACCTGAAAACAAGATAAAAAATTAAAACATGAGCCAAAACAAAGAAATAATTCATCAGCATTATTTCTTTAGTAAGAAAGAACTTGGTACACTTTTGATTCTCTTTGCTCAGCTGTGCAGCAGAGAGATGAGTGACCTGTATTTATTGATTGATATACCCCAGTCTCATTCCCAGAAATATTTAGGTTAGCTAACCTGCAACTATTCCTGGTCTATCCTTCATTTTCAGATCCAAGTGCTTCCTAAGGGAGTCATTGGCAGCTTTTGATTGAACCTTTGGCACTAGTCCCAGGGAGAGCTGTCCATGTTCAAATGAATCATGGGATTGGGTTCTTTTTTTCTTTTCTTTTTTTTTTTTTTTTTTTTAAAAAAATCCAGTCCCTCAAGTCTTCCAGAAAAACATATTAAAGAGTTAGAAAAAAAAAATCATCTGTAAAGGAAAAAGGAGCATGGGATATATGACAAAATTTTGCAGCATTAAAGAACATGTAAGACTTCCCCAAAGGAAAATTTTCCTCCTAAAGTAGGTTAACTTGAAGATAAACCTGCTTTATATTTCAATGAGATACAGGAATTCATCACATGAATCAATGAACTGGTCAGCATAAAAGGAGATTGCAATGAAATTATATTCATAATAGCTGGAATTGGGTCTCCATTAAAAGCAGAATAAAAACTATAGAAAATCTTTTCATCCAAATAAATGATAGTGTCAAGAATGTTATACTAAACACAAAATAAGTCAATAAAACATTTTAAAGGGAACAAAAAGAATGATAGTAAATATGAAGAACAGGATACTGATCTGATAGCCAACCTGTGGATAAAACATTCCTGATAAAGAGAAAACAAATGGTTAAGACTTGATTATCAAAGTTCCCAGAATTAGAGATCTGGAGGGGGAACCCTGATATTGGAAATCAAGAGGACTCACTTTATCCCAGATAAGAGCAATAAAAAGGGAACAATATTAATATAAAATCTGGTGAATTCTTAAGCACAAGAGATAAAAATACACCTATAAGTTGATAAGAGTTTGGGAAGAGTAAGCAAGGGTTTTAAGATCAGTCTTGCTGCCTTATATATCTCTTCTGAAACCGTCAATGTTAAACTATTAGTTGGAAAGTTATGACTGATAAGAAATAGTAATTGTCACTGTTATTAAGTTATGGAAATAAGTATAAATGCTACATAATGTTTTTACAAGTAACAAGGAAAGAGTATAATTTATGTCTAAATAATTAATACAAATATCGGAATAAAAGGAAAAAGACTTTGAAAGAACAGAGACAGGAAGTTTCCTATTGTGGTATGCAGCATCTGAAATGGCTCCCAATGGTTCCTTCCTCTTGATATTCAGCTTTTGTGAAATCTCCCCTGCAGGGTAGGCTGGACCTAAACTGTCTTCTAACCAATAAAATACAGCAAAAGTGGCCGGGCGCGGTGACTCAAGCCTGTAATCCCAGCACTTTGGGAGGCCGAGGTGGGTGGATTACTAGGTCAAGAGATCGAGACCATCCTGGTCAACACGGTGAAACCCCGTCTCTACTAAAAATACAAAACATTAGCTGGGCATGGTGGCGTGTGCCTGTAATCCCAGCTACTCAGGAGGCTGAGGCAGGAGAATTGCCTGAACCCAGGAGGCGGAGGTTGAGGTGAGCCGAGATCGCGCCATTGCACTCCAGCCTGGGTAACAAGAGCAAAACTCCGTCCCAAAAAAAAAAAAAAAAATACAGCAAAAGTGATGGGATGTCACTTCTGAGATTTGGTTACAAAAATATTCTGGTTTCCATCTTGCTCACCATCTCTTGCACTCTTGCTTGGGCTCTTACTTGCTCTCTCTGTCTCTCTCTGTGTCTCTTCCTGCTTTCTCTCTTGCTTGCTCTAAGCACTGCCATGTTGTGAGCTGCCCCATGGATAGACCCATGTAGCAAGAAACCGACCTCTCTGGCAAACAGCCAGCCAGAACCTGATGCCTGCCAACAGCCATGTGAGTGAGCTTGGAAGTGGATCTTCTGAGGCTGCCAAAAGCCACATGAGTGAGCTTGGAAGCAAATCCTCTCCTTGTTGAGCCTTGACATGACTGCAGCCCCAGCCAACACCTGGATTACAGACTTATTAGAGACCCTGGGCCAGAGGACCCAGCAAAGTCACATCCCGAGAGATAATGAATGGTGGTTGTTTTAAGACGCTCAGTTTTAGGATAATTTGTTATACAGCAACATATAACTAATATACCTATTATCTGATTATATTTTAAATTTTAGAAGAATGGGGAAAGGGAGAAAAAGAAGAGGGAAGGTCTGAAGGGCACAATATATCTTTTTTCCATGAAAGTGAGTCAAAAGATACCAGTTTTGATTAAGCATAGAAAAAAAAATGTCTAAGATGTTTTAAGGAAAGTATTACTAGGTTAGCAATATGGTGATTGGCTTCCAAATAGCTAAAACCAAACAGAATATATTGCATATGTCAGCATGAAAATAGAAAAAGAGACACTGAGAGAACATGTAATAAAATCTCTGAAGTCAGAGCAAATGAAACAATTAGGCCAGGTACCAAGAAATCTCAGGATAGTTTTAAAAAGAGGATCCAATGATATTTACTTAGTTGATGAGCAAATAACTATTGAGTGACACTGAGATAACTGTGATAAACAAGTCTGATTCAATCTGATGGAAAATATAAACAAGCAATTATATCACAGAATAGTAAGTGCAACAAGGGGGAAGTACAGAACAAAAGAAAAGTAATCAATGTAACTTTTTCTATCTTAGTATTTTTAACTCCTTTTGTTTTAGACCAAGCTTGTTTCACATGTGGCCAGGATGGCTTTGAATGGGGCCCAACACAAATTCATAAACTTTCCTGAAACATTGAGACATTTTTGCCATTTTTTTTTTTTTTTTTAGTTTATCAGCTATCGTTATGTAAGTGTATTTTATGTGCTGCCCAAGACAATTCTTCTTCCAATGTGGCTCAGGGAAGCCAAAAGATTGGACACCCCTGTTTTAGATTATGTCTGTATCAGCACCCCACTTCCAGGGAGCCTTCTAAGATTCCTAAGCTCTAACAATGAAACACATGTACACACATACATACACAGAAAACTGCAGTGAAAGATTATAATTCATTGTTATAGGGCTGTGTCAAATTAAATAGAGTAGGTACCAAAAAAAAAATTAGAGAATATGCACAAAATAATTTTAAGGTACAATAAATTATACTTTATTACTTTATGAACAATAACTTATATTTTTAAATAAGAGTCTCTCACTAAATTCAAACAAGTAGAAATTATATTAGTCATAATTTCTGATCATATGTAATAAAGCGGGAAATCACAATGTTTAAGACAAAAAAAGTCATCAAAAGATTGAAAAGCCTTATATGACATTCGGTTCAAAGAAAAAGAATAAAGATAATTTAGAAAAAACTGATTATGGAAACATTACATGAGCAAATATAGGATATGTGGTTAAAAATATACTCAAAGCTGAATTTATGAAGTGATTTTTTAAAATAACTTTGCATTTAATTTAAACTTCTAGAAACAGAACACAAAAGAAATTCTAAGAAAATAAAAGTAGGGAAATAATAAAGATAAAAGAAGCAGACTTGTTGAAAGAACAAATAAATCAAGCAATATAGTGGCCCATCTAATTAAGAGAAAAGAAGGAAGCAAAATTAGAATTGAAAAAATTGATATAACAGTAGCTACAATGTCTTTTTAAGTTGTTATATAGTCATAAATTTTGAGCTTTGAATTTAAAAATAGCAATTAGGTGTTCATTTCTCCCTAAAAATAAAAAAATTGAAAGTACAAAAAACAGAAAATTTGGAAAAGTGTAATGGAGGAAAACAAATAGAAAAAAAAGATTAAAAAAAAAAGTTAAAAACCCTCTATCCCCACCACCAGGAATCCAGGTGAGTGTGTAAAATCTTAGAGAAAGATAATATCCATGTTTGATATTATGCTTTGCCATAGCATTGGGAAAATGGGAGATGCCAACTGATTTTACAAATTGTCAGTGGACTCCAGACTTCTTTGACTTACATACACACTCGATTATAGACCAATTTCATTTATAAATACAGATATGTAAACCTCAAATAGGATTGAATTCCATACGTCATCAGAAGGAAAGTTTACAATTCAGTCTTTGAACAATCTTTTCTTGAACACTTATTGGGCACAGATGATACACTGAGCAATATGTTAAACCCTGGGAAGTAACAAATTAGTAAGATATGGTCCTTGCCCTCAAGGAGTTCAGATTCTAATGGGGAGGGGACACATAAAAGAACAATTAAAATAGTTAAATGCAAATGGAATTTATTCAGAGTACAGTCATGGACTGGAGTCATGTAGCCCATGATGGAAAGATAAAACAGGGGTCTATTAGCAAAGACTTCTTAGAGGACAGTGTGTTTGAACTAACTTTAAAGGAGGAAGAGGAATTACCTAAAAGGGAGGTATAAGGAGCACTGCTCCACCTCAGCAGGTGAGGCTATTGCCAGTAAAGGAGATAGGAGTAAAAGCATGGAGGCAAGAAATTGTTTAGCTCTCACAGAAAGCTGTTATGTGTTCACTGACTACAGGCCTAGGACTGTGCCTGTTTTTCATATTGTGCTTATAAGATCTAAACCAAATGCCCAGCACCTAGATTTATGGATCATCAGTTATGGTTGAAATCACACAACAAATGAGATCACTCAGGCAGAGCATATTTTTTTTTTTAAAGAAAGGAAAAAGCAGGTAGCTGAAGACAGAACCTGAGCCTAAGGAACATGAAAAGGGCAAGTGGAGGATGAGGAGGCCATTAAGAAAATGGAAAACGTCTGTTGAGAGAGGAATAAGGAGAACCAGGAGCCTAGGAGTCATGGAAATCAGGGAAGAAGTCCCTAGAGACTAGTACAGCGAAGAGAGGCAGTGCAAACAACCCAAGAGGGCCTGTTAGATTAGAAATTGAGGGCTTCAGGCCTCAAGGATAGACTACTTCCAGGTTGGGTGTGGTGAAGCCCTCAAGGATAGACTACTTCCAGGTTGGGTGTGGTAGCTTACACCTGTAATCCCAGCACTTTGGGAGGCCAAGGTGCGTGGATCACTTGAGGTCAAGAGTTTGGGACCCGTCTCTACTAAAAATACAAAAATTAGCCAGGCGTGGTGGAGTGTGCCTGTAGTCCAAGCTACTCGGGAGGCTGAGGCAGGAAAATTGCTTGAACCTGGGAGGTATAGGTTGCAGTGAGTCATCGCACCACTGCACTCCAGCTTGGGCGACAGAGCAAGACTCTACTTAAAAAAAAGGAGACAGAGAGATAGACTACTTCCAGAAGCTTGGACAAGAAGAGATAGAGAGGGAATGAGGTTAAAGGAATGTTCTGTTTCTTATTTTTAGGATTGCTTCAGTTATCTGCTTCTGCCCAGCAAACCACCCGGAAACATATGACTTTTTAAAACAAAGATTTATTTCTCAGAATCCAATCAACTAAGTAACTTTTCCTCTGGTCTCTCCTTTAGTCACTATTTGGGCTACCTTTAGCTAGTAGGCCAACTGTTTGGGCTAGTTGGGACTTCAGGTTTCTCTCCATGGGCTCTCAGAATCTTCCTCTCAAAGTGGTCTCTCATGCTCTGGAGCCTATTCTACATGGCCATTCTCTCCAACACGACAACCTGGACCTCTTACAATATGGCGGCTGAGCTCCAAAGGGAGTAATCCAAGAGAGATAAGCTCAGTGTGCAAGCAATTACTAAGCCTCTACTTGTAGCACACTTGCTAATGACCATTTAGTCAAAGCAAATTACATGGTCATGGCTAGAATCTACACAGGAAGGAACACAAGGGATAAATTGTGGGGAGTTGTTTATCCTTATAATAGTCCACTATATAAGGGTGGTTTTTTCCCTTAATATGGAAGATAATTTAAAATGTTTATAGGCTAAGGAACAAATTGAAAGGGAGATACTGAAGGTACAATAAAGAGAGGTCATTACTAAAAGGGTCCCAAAAGGTATGGTTGATGGAAGAGTGGGGTGGGGGTGGGGGATAAACACCATCCTTTGAGCCTGGAGGAAGAGAGACTTAAAATGGGTTATGTATGTATTTCAGTTTAATTACTGAAGGGAACAGAAAAGGGAGTTGTCCATGGAAATGTGGTCCTGGGGTAAAGACTTGGAATTTGTGGTAACACCAATTCTGCCATCATTTTGCCTCTCCATCAACACTCAGTGTGCATGTTGAGGCTGAAGAGGCTGATTACAGCTTTGATCCAGGTTTAGAACTTGGTTGGTGGGTGCTGCAGAAGGATAATGGTGCCAGGAATCATGGGTTACCGGAGAGGGTAATTTGAATGATAGAAAATCCAGGAATTGGGCACAGTGGCATGTGCCTGTAGTCTTGGATACTTAGTAGGCTGAGGGGCAGGAAGATGAGACCACAGCACCTTAAGAGAAGAAAACAGGCCGGGCGCGGTGGCTCAAGCCTGTAATCCCAGCACTTTGGGAGGCCAAGGCGGGTGGATCACGAGGTCAAGAGATCGAGACCATCCTGGGCAACATGGTGAAACCCCGTCTCTACTAAAAATACAAAAAATTAGCTGGGCATGGTGGCTCGTGCCTGTAATCCCAGCTACTCAGGAGGCTGAGGCAGGAGAATTGCCTGAACCCAGGAGGCGGAGGTTGCGGTGAGCCGAGATCGCGCCATTGCACTCCAGCCTGGGTAACATGAGTGAAACTCCGTCTCAAAAAAAAAAAAAAAAAAAGAAGAAAACAATGAGATGTTGGCAAACTGGCTAGGATATGGTTACAGGACCAGCTTCCTTGGATGTGCCTTGAAAAGACATGTGGTATATTTCCAGTAAGTAAATCCCTCTAGGCATTAAGTGCAGGAGTTCAAATATGGGCTGGGCAACTTGGCGAGACTCCATCTCTAAACAAACAAACAAAAATGAATGTTGTTAAAAAATAAAATAAAATTCAGGAATTAATAAAGGTTGAGGGGGATGGAGTGTTCTAACCCAATTCTCAATGACTGCAGTGAATGATAGAAAGTAACCAGGAAGTGACAGTGCTGCTGAAGGGCTGCTCATCAGTACAAAGTCTGGGTCTGTTGTATCTTCAGGTGCCAGTATAGTGCACATAGAAGATGCTCAATATTAGGCCAGGTTTGGTGGCTCACGCCTATAATTCCAGCACTTTGGTAGGCCGAGGTGGGTGGATCACTTGAGGTCAGGAGTTCCAGACCAGCCTGGCCAACATGGTGAAACCCCATCTCTACTAAAAATACAAAAATTAGGGACCAGGCACAGTGGTTCATGCCTGTAATACCAGCACTTTGAAAGGCTGAGGTGGATAAATAACTTGAGGTCAGGAGTTTGAGACCAGACTGGCCAACATGGTGAAAACCTGTCTCTACTAAAAAATACAAAAAAATTAGCCAGGTGTGGTGGCACACACCTGCAGTCCCAGCTACACAGGAGTCTGAAGCAGGAGAACTGCTTGAACCCAGAAGGCAGCAGCTTCAGTGAGCCAAGATTGCACCACTGCACTCCAGCCTGGGTGACAGAGGGAGACTCCATCTCAAAATAAAATAAAATAAAAATGAAAATAAAAAAATTAGCCGGCATAGTGGTGCACACCTGTAGTCCCAGCTACTCAGGAGGCTGAGGCACAAGAATCCCTTGAATATGGGAGTTGGAGGCTGCAGTAAGCTTTGATTGCGCCACTGCACTCCACCCTGGGTGACAGCGCAAGACTCTGTATGCATGTGTGTATATATATATATATATATATATATATATATACACACACACACACACACACACACACACACACACACACATATGCTTAATATGAGTAATAATTTGTGGAATAAACAAATAACTTTAATTCTTCTCCCTCATTTTACAGATGAGAAAACTGAGGCCCCAAAAGGGTAAATATATTGCTCAAAATCACAAAGCTAGTGTACACCTAGCCAAGGCTTCCTACTTCATTACAAAACCATATCCAACATGGAAGTCCTTCTCAACATTCCCAGAGGCAGCTTATTATTTTATTATCTCACAACCATTTAAATGGCATTTGTCATTCTTTGGTTGATGGGATGAAATATCTTTGAATGAATACAGTTGAATGAATAAAGGGAGTGGTTAAAATCTTCCTTGAGGCCTAGAGGGATTTACTTATTGGAAAT
Source organism: Cebus imitator (assembly GCF_001604975.1). NCBI lineage: Eukaryota > Metazoa > Chordata > Mammalia > Primates > Cebidae > Cebus > Cebus imitator. The sequence goes on from NW_016107610.1 coordinate 1,535,361, forward strand.
ACACCACATGTCTTTTCAAGGCACATCCAAGGAGTCTGGTCCTATAACCTTATCCCAGCCAGTGTGCCAACATCTCATTGTTCTCTCCTCTTCTGGTACTGTGGTCTCATTTTCTTTCTTAAGACTTAGAAAACTGGAAAGAAATACACCACACACACACACACACACACACAAACACACACACACACACACTAGCTATCTACTCATAGTCACTATGGTTTTTTCCACAACTCCCTAGGATTAAAGAAATTAATGAACTTTCAGCCTAATAGGACCGAGACTTTTAAAACTTTACCAACTACTATCCTTAAAGAAAAATGGAAACATTTCCCCCAAAGGCCATTGTCAGTTACGGAATTCAACTTAAGAAAGACGGTGGTGACATGCTCCTTTTTCCCACTGGACCAAAATTTCAAAGCTTCAAATGTGTGGTAAATCTAACCAAAGATAAAGATTTGCAGGTGTTTTTTACATAAAAGCAAGAAGGACAGATGTATCTAAAACGTGCTTCTAACCAAATACGACATCTGCAATCTATTAGGGGTGTTCTGATGAAGGAAAGTGAGAGGCGAGGTTTAGGCAGAAAGCCTGCTCTGCACAAACACCAGCCTGAGGATGTGTCCAACCCTCTGTCAGAATCTCAGGACACCAAGGTTCTAACAAAGGTTACTTTCCGGGGGAAACTTACTTTTCTGCCAAATAACCCAGTTCCCCTT
>NW_016107610.1:1536352-1537417 GCF_001604975.1 Cebus imitator
ACCAGGATGGTCTTGATCTCTTGACCTCGTGATCCACCCGCCTCGGCCTCCCACAGTGCTGGGATTACAGGCTTGAGCCACCGCGCCCGGCCTATCAAGTTATCTTTGAAACGTCAGTACCTTCTCTTTACTCAAGTACACCTACATGTTTTAGTATTTAAGACTTGGCAGCCACCTCAGATAAAGAGAACACTCCCTTCTTTGAGTGTGCAGCCCTTACTTTTCCAACACTCATGGAGAACGATCCGTGTCCTGATTCAGTTACTAACACTCCCACAGAACAAAGCAGAATTGTCACCATGAGCATTACTTGCAGGTTACTCAATGGTTAGTATACGTCTGTCTTAGACTCCCAAGAAAACCACTAACTTTTATTAACGTGTTTGTAGCAAAGACTGTTGCAAAACACCCACGGCTGTGAAAATGACTCCGAGGTATGTGAGTCCTAGAATGGACATTCAGAAGGACACTCAATTTTGTTCATATAGAGGATCCATGGCCAGGGCTTGCTTCGGACCTCCCTTTGGAAGTCTTAAATTGAGCTTTAGCAACTGGGCTCTAATTAAACATAACATGTAATCGGAGTGCTCTGTAAATGAATTTTCTCAATGAGCATACCAAGTCTGTCTCATGTATAAAATCTCTTACTTGCTTACTGGCCTTTTGATAAACCATTAGAGCTGCAGCATTTTGTTAATTACTAAACTCCTGGTGACAGACAAAACTGGCCTGTTAAAACTTGTGCTGTAATTTGAGGATTAAAAGCCACACCTCTGGGAAACATCAGTATCAAAACTGATTTGGTGTTGGAGACAAGGTGTAGAAGACACAGTTTGACAAAGTAGATTTCCAAGCACAGTTAGCAATTACATTTTTAGAAATCTTCTGTTACGCCATTTACAAGAAGTCATTTTTAAGGAGCTACAAGTCAGGAATATGTGTTTAAATCTCTTCATTTATACATGGATAGGTAAAGCCCACATTTAAAAAGCACCTACTATACATAGAAGAGTAGCCGGGTGCGGTGGCTCAAGCCTGTAATCCCAGCACTTTGGGAGGCCAAGG
>NW_016107610.1:1538309-1556784 GCF_001604975.1 Cebus imitator
GAAGAAAATGTCATTATAAAAATCAAAGTATGTGGTCAGCAAATTTCTGGAAAATATTTTACTTAATATTAAGGAAAAAATAATGATTACAGAATCAATGTACTTTGATTGGAAAACTCTCTTCACTTGACCCAGGGTTTGTGGATTGAAGGCCTATGTCAGGAGGGTCTCTCCTAATCCTTTATCACCAATGTCATCTAAAAGTGCAAATAATGAACAAAGACTGTTATGACAGAAAACAGTTGGTATTTCACTTATCCTTCATCCACAATAATCTTCCAGTAAAACTGAATGTTAAGTTTACATATCAGTTGAGAAGCTTTCTCTTAAAAATAAGAAAAAAAATCTCAAACTGGCTTAAATGATAAAAGTGATTTCATTTTTCAAAGATCAATAAAGGCCAAAGACTTCAGGCATGAATCATAGCTTCAGCTGAATTTCTCTACAGCTCTCATCTCCATATGTCATCTCTATTCCCAGCCCGATTTCCCTTTATTATTCACAAGATACAAGGAACAACAGGGATTACATGTTCTCTTTCTTCACACCTATGGGAAAAAAAGAACTTGACATTTCATGCCCATCAAACAAAAGTTCTGAGGTTTAAGCTGATTTGACCACCTGGAACCAATTCCTGTGGCCAGGAAAATACCTTGGTGCTGACTGGCTTAGGCATGGGTCACCTGAGCCAATCACCTATGGGACTGGGGTTGATTAACTACCCAGAGTACCTGGCCACTACACAATGGAGGAGGCATGAAAGGAAGGGTGACAGTCCATCACAAATCATAGTGCCTGCTATAAACTTTTTTCATGAACAGCCTGGATTGCTAGTTAATTTTTATTCAATATCAGACATAAACTCTAGAGAGGAATCTGTTTTCTATAAATTTTCTAAGTCAGACATTTAAAGATGGTTTTACTTTTTCAAAAACACAACAAAATGGGTAACTCAAATTTTGTTTTTTGCTTAATTCTCTCTTAAGAATACATAAAAATTCTCCCCCTAAAAATGTTTTTACCATGTGATATCAGTGAGTGAGAATGATTTAAAATTTGCCCTATAGCCCATCTTTCCTAACCCTTTTATCACCAATTTCCAAAAGCAATATGACCTAATTTGGAATTCTCAGGTATGGTAACCCAAATATATTCTCCTTCACCTTGGATAATGGATCATTAAATTTGCAGAAGACACCCTGTTCCAAGGCATAATGAAATTTAAAAGTTTTCTGATACATGTTCACAAGCCTCCCAAAACCCATCCAAGTAGGACCTGTCCTGTCCTCATGAAACTCGTCCCAAATTCACCAACTCCATCTGTAAAGTGCCTAGTCTAAGGGATTTTCAACAACTAAGTATTTCTTCCACATGTGTAATACTAAACCAGGGATACCCAATCTTTTGGCTTCCCTGGGCCACATTAGAAGAATTGTCTTGGTCCATACATCAAATACGCTAATGATCAATGATGAGCCAAAAAAAAAAAAAAAAATCTCGTAATGTTTTAAGAAAGTTTACAAATTTGTTTTGGGCTGCATTCAACACTGTCCTGTACCACATGTCACCCATGGGCCTGAGATTGGACAAGCCTGTTACTAAATAAAGTGTCCAGGAATAAGTCCACCTGTGGTATTTTCTTTCCACTGCCTTGGTGATGAAAGAATGAGTTGTCTGGAAGTCAAGCCACCGCCTTCTTGTGACTGTGGCTGACTGTTTAAAGGCCATGGCGAACAGTCTAAATGAGAAGCTAACCTCATACAACCCAGACATACCAAAATAATGGTAGCCAAACTTTCAATATCTATTCTAAGCATTGCACTTGAAAAAATAATTGTAAGCCTTCAACTCGTCTGTTTCAGAAATGAGTATTTTTCTGGCTGCAGAAGATGCCACTGAGGCTCACAAGTTGCATCACTGGCAGACACATTCAGGCAAGCAGTTAGAATCAGGCCTGGGTTTGTCTTCGCTTTGGAATTTACTATTGTATTTAACACTTCCTCACTGACTTCTCCCTCCCACCACCCCACTGAGATTTGGCAATCTTTGGCAAAACCCAAAATGCCAGGCATAGTGCATTCACCGCTGTATAGAAGGACTGCAGGGTATTTTGCTCCCTTGTGCGAGAGATTGAGGAACAGGAACAATTCTTTGCCACCAAAACCCTGGACTACCTTTGGAATGGCCTCATCTCCTCTCCCTCAAAAGGGAGCAGCCCCGGAGCTGAAGAGGAGAAAATTGTGACACCTGTGTCAGGTTTGTGGCAGGCCAGCCTGCCCCGAAGCAGGCAGCTGCGTGGGGGGGTCAGTTTGGCCCAAGTGCTGCTTAGTCAGGCTCTAACACCTCGCCAAGCTGCAGATGTGCCCAGACCTGCCACCACCAGGTGTCTGTCTCTGGGACAGGGAGCTGACGGCACAAATGTGACTCTTGCCTCCTGCTGTTTCCTGACACCTCAGAGGAATGCGGAGGACTCAGGAGAAAACACCGCAGAAGGCCACCAGCAGGACTACTGCTCTCTGCCCACCTTGCTATGTCAAAAGCCTTTGCCTGCCCTGCCCCTTTGGCCCTCACCCTGTCCTTCTGCCAATGGCCCCAGGGTTGGCTCCTCCTTCAGGTCACTGGTGGGCTCAGGTGAGACACAGCTACCTCCTCAGGCAGATTACCTGCTTGCCTGACCTGCTGTAGTATGATGTTCCCATTGTTAGTGCCCAAACTTCCATAGCTAAAAGGTGTTGTTGTTGTTGTTTTTCTAATAGAAAAGATTCCCATGATTTAAAATATTCTTTAATTAAAAATTTTTCCAAGCTCATCTGTCCCCACTGAGGAAAAACTTCTTGTGAGAATTAGTTTCCTAAGAAGTGGCTATTCTGTATTTAACAGAATTATTTATTAACAACCAGAGGGGGTCTTCTAGGGTGTAAATGTTAGAAAGTTTTACCTGCCGGGGCCAGGCGCGGTGGCTCAAGCCTGTAATCCCAGCACTTTGGGAGGCCGAGGTGGGTGGATCACGAGGTCAAGAGATCGAGACCATCCTGGTCAACACGGTGAAACCCCGTCTCTACTAAAAATACAAAAAATTAGCTGGGCATGCTGACGCATGCCTGTAATCCCAGCTACTCAGGAGGCTGAGGCAGGAGAATTGCCTGAACCCAGGAGGCGGAGGTTGCAGTGAGCCGAGATCGCGCCATTGCACTCCAGCCTGGGTAACAAGAGCGAAACTCCGTCCCCCCCCAAAAAAAGAAAGTTTTACCTGCCCATTTGTGGACTTTGGATCCAACACAAAAAGGTTTTATCTAATCTCTGTGTGTTTTTGAAGAATTCCATTCAAAAACTTAGGGGGGTTATGAGCTGTTCTCCATCAGCTGTGATGTTCACACTACAAATATTTATTGCACGTCTATTATGCGCTACAATCCCAGGCCTCAAGAAAACATCACTATACAGCAGAGTGTGCAAATGAACAGCACATTGGCCAGATTCAGCTTGCAAACATTTTGAGTCATACTGTATTTATCAAAAGTTTGAATTAGTTGCCAACTTTTAAACATCATAACATTTACAGCGTCTCTTGAAAACTCAAGAAATCTGGCAAAACTGAGCCCACATTCCCAGCTGATGACAAGCAGAGTAACTACTGGCCACGTCAGACAGGCACTGGCTCTGGGTTCACATGGCCCCCCACTTCCCCCACCTCTCCCACTCACCTGCCCAGCCCCTCAGCATTTGTCACTGATTCTCAGGATGGGGAGTGACAACACACTCACCCTGAGAAATGCCTCCTCAGTGACAGAGCAACCCAACCAAGCCCTGCCTCTCAGAAGAGCTGATTCTTACCTCCTTACCATCAGGTCACAAAAATTTCATTATTTTGTATCTTCTCAATCTTTCCAATTTTTAACAAAGTTTCGTTTAGTCCATGGTAATGTAAAGTTAGGGAAGACAATCTGTTTTTATTACTGCCAAGACAAGGAAATTGCCACAAAAAGAAATGGAAAGGTTGAATGAAACACAGAAGCAAAACGTGAGGACTTTCCAAGAGCAGGATGGGCTCTCAGAAATGCTCTCATTTGCCAGATGAAAAAGCTGAGGCCTATAGGAAGGAAAGGCCATGCCAGACCCTACTACTGGTAACCAGTAGGAAAATAGGAAGATGGTCTGGGTAGTCTTTACCCAGCCAGTACCACACTTCTGTGTACAGGCACGGGTAGTTTCTCTGTTCTTGTTTCCATTTACATGTTTCCAAGGAATGGCAGAGAAGCCCATCAGACCTGATAAATAAATCTGAGGACTGATTTCAGAGGTCACATGGTACTATCAGGTACATGATTTAAAATGAACCTGCAAAGATTAATTAGTAATTTTTATCTCCACCTACTGATTCCCTATATGTGGGTCCAAACTGTCATATTTGAAAAAAAAGTATCTGTCAATCTCAACACAGCATGTTAGAAGAGGTAGCTTCTTTTCATGTTTTCAAATTACGTACTGCCAAAATCCTTCCTGTGTTTATGGCTAGGAACAGAGTTACACAGTTGATCCTTATATTTGCTGCTGGCAGACAGTTTTAGTAAAACAAATATAATTCAGTTGCAATTAATATAAAGATAATGACCAAAACCTTCAATTCGGCAGATTAAAGTTATTTAAGTGGGCCACTGCCTGGAACAGAGACATTGTGGTGTATTTATAATAAGTATAGGTGGCATTCAGTTATACTGTAACCAAGGATCCCTCTTGGTTACAAAATTATTGTACGTAACAAATTTAAGTTAATCCAAAAATTGGTTTTAGGTGCAGCAGAAAGGAAAGGAGGAGAGCAGCATTTGCAGAACAGAGACTATTTTACTTAGTCCTACCAATCTGGCTTGAGACAGGCTTTCATATCTGCTTTTATACGTGAGGAAAGTGGAGCCAAGAAAGCTGACTTCCTCAGCCAGTTTCCAGTTGCTGGGGATGAGCTATCCCTAGGTCACTCTGACTTCAAAACCAGAGGTTTGTCTCCTACTGTATCTCATAGCACAGAAGCCACTAAGATGAGTAATGACCAAAGGAGTTAAGACAAGCACACATCACAACTAGGCTACAGAATGCAACAGGTACGATGAAAGAGGCAGAAAGAAGTGCTTGGGGGTCACAACAGGGCAAGAGCACATGGAGTGGAGGCTTGGTGGATCAGGGTAGGTTTCTGAGCTGTGACATTCCAGAAAGTCCTTGAAAGATCCATTGTGTTAAAAGCAGAGAAGGAGGAGCTAGAAGAAAGGCCTAAATACTAGGCCACAAAGGAATGAGAGGAAAGCAGTTTAGATGTAAAATGAATGAAGCAAAGCTACATCAAGAAGTCAGCCACATGAAAAAAAATGAATCTCCCCCCAGGACAAGGTCCATCACCAGAGGCAAGGAGACTTCATGCCTACAAGGAAAGGCACCACACCTCAAACTCAGGACACTCACCTGTGTGTCCACCTTGGGAGAGGCAGCAGGACCCGCTGGATCCCAGGAAGCCCAGACACCCACACTTTCTTCCTCATGCACCCTGTTCCCTCCTTTCCCTCCTCCTCCCCTCAGAGGCCTTCCACCTGCCTGTGCCTTCCACAGCCACAGCCAGGCACACTCTGGGTGGCTGAGGGCAACTCACTTCATCTTCTTTCCTCTCAGAGGGAAGAAAGAGCTTTGTTTCCTTTTCAAGGATCCCCACCAGCGGCAAGGCAGGTGGAAGAAACAGAGGGAAGAGGAATCAGGACCCCTGCGCCCCCCGACCCCCAGTCTAACCTTTAGAGACTCCTTTTAAGGAGCTGAAAAGGCTGGGAGAGGCCCGCCCTGCCCCGGGGCAACAGAAACCCGGGCGGGCGCCGCTGCAGCAGCTGTGGGCGATCTCCGTCAGCTCCTGGGCTCCAGGATCCTGCGGCCTCAGCCCCGCCGCGTCTGCTCTCGGGGGCACCTCCCGTGGGCTTCTCCAGGGCACTTCACTTCATTCCATCCCTACCATCCAATAAGACGCGAACAACTTAATCCCATTTTACAACTGAAGCCACTGAGGCCCAGAGAGCAAAGCCGTTCGTCCTGGGAAAGTGGTTAAACTCTTTAGACCACCCAAGGGGAGGTGGGGGTGGGGGGCCTGTTTGAGTTACTAGGAAACCTCCTGGAGACCCCGTTTTTCCACATCCCGGGACGCTCGTCCCGCACTTTCTCGGGAATGAGGTTTCTGCGGGCGAGGGCGGCGCTGCCTCCTTCCTCCGCGGCGGTGAGACCCCGAGGGCGCCCCCGGGTAGGAGGGGAGACCGAATCATCTCCTGAGAAGAGCGCCAGAGAACTTCAGAGCACTCGCCCTTCCCCGCGAGAGGCAAACACCGACACGTCTGTGTCTTTTACCAACAAGTGCCTTCAAGCCCGGCGGGGGCAGACACCTCCGCGCCGGCCGCCGGCGAGGTCTCCGCGGTCTGCGGGGGCCACGGCCTCGTCTCAGCTGCGCTGATTTAGGGCGTTAGCGGGCCCCGGGGCGGGAGGCGGCCTCCCGGGCGGCGCAGCAGCGCCCGCAGCGTGAGGCGACGGGGCGGGGGGAGGGGCGGAGGGGCGTCCCCGGGGCGCAGGGGGCGGGCGTGCGGGCACACGCGGTGCGCGGCGGGGGCGGCCATCGCGCGGCGCAGCCCGGGCGCCGGGGGAGCCGCCCACTTCGCCGGGTCTGGCCCCGACGGCCGGAGCGTGGATGCGGCGGCGCCCGCCGAGCCGGGGCGGACGCGGGGCGGCCCGGGCCGGGGAGACGCGCCGGGAGCCCCAGTACCGCAGCGGTCGCAGGATGGCTGAGGTAAGCGCGGGGACGCTCTGCGCGCGGGGCAGCGGCCCGGACGCCCCGGGGCCCCGGCTCCCGTGAGTACCTGAGGGCCGCCCCCCGAGGGCCACGTCCAGAGGGCTGGCTGGCCACCTGCGCGGCCCCGAGGCGCGGCGGGAGGAAGCGCGGTCTCCGGCCGGGAGGGCAGGCGGGGCGCTGGGACCCGTCCCCGCCCGATGTCCCGGAGCAGGCAAACGGTCTCCGCGCCGGGGCAGCGGGCGCGTCGGAGGCGCGGGCGGGCGGGCGAGGCTGTGGGAATCGGCGGGTGCCCTCCCCGCCGCCCGCACCCCAAACTTCAGCCCGGGGCGTTGGGACTTGCTGTTCCCACCTGTGGGACTCGACCCCTTCTGTCTCTCTCTCTTTTACCTCAGAATTTGTGAAACAGCTGGTACTTCACGCTGGCCGTCCTTCCCCCCGGGGCTGGTTTCTCCGGAGAACGGGGCGCGCGGCAGCCTCGGGTCACTCTGAGGAGAATTGCGGACACCGGCGGGTGGCCGTGAGGGGGTCTCGCGTCCACCGCGGGACAAGGCTTTTTGTACAACAAAACAAAAGCATAAAAGCCACGGCTGAAAAACCGCGATGTAGACGGGTGGGGGCCGCAGAGCGAGCGCGGGCCGTGTGGGCGGATTGGGCCGGCGTCGCGCTGACCTGGAGTCCTCGCCGCGGCCACGCACGGGCGGCGCGCCCTTCGGAAGGCGCTGGGACGGGGCAGGGCGCCCGGGCTCCGGGGTGGAAGCCGGGCCGAGCCGCGTCCGCCGCCCCGAGGTTTCCCTGGAGGGACAGGAAGTGGGCCCGGGCTGCGGAACCCGCGGCTGCGCCCGGCGGTTCCTTCGGGGGTTTGCCGGGAAGCGCCCGGACGGGAAGCCCCCGGCCCCCGACTTCGAGCTCCCTTCGCGGCCCGGCCCGGCCTCGGGACCCGCCCGCGCCGCGCTCGCCGGTCTCGGGAGCGCCCCGTCGGTCGTGCGCTGGGAGCCGGGCGGCGGCGGCGGCGGGGCTGGAGGCTGGGGGCCGCGGGCGGCGGCGGCCACTGCGGGGTCCCCGCTGCTCCTCGGGAGCCGCCGCCCAGACCCGGAGCCCCGCCGCCGCCCGGCTTTGCCTGAGCTCCTCAGGGTTTGTCAGCCAGATGTGACAAGATTGTGGCGAGGCGAGTGGAGGAGATCTGATACTAATCAGCGCGTAGCTCCGAGCCAAACTTCCTCAAACGCGGTGTGGAAACATGTTCTTCTCATTTAAGGCATCTCTCTGTGGCTGCGGGGCTGCCACCGCTCCGAGTCTGACAGTTACCGGGAATGCCACCTCCCAGCCTTCATTGTGTGAGTGAAGCGGTGTGCGTTCGGGGGGATCCGACACTCGGGGTTCAGTAACGTCCCCTGGTTTTATGGCCGTGCTCGCCGCTTCCTCTGAAGGCCAGGGCATTTAAATCGGCCCAGACGCCTGGTCTCAGCCAGGCCTCTGCTGTTAACACTTAAGGGGCCTAAAAGGGGCCCCACCGGTGTCCTGGGAATCCCTGTCAGAGAGAGAGAGAGTGTGTGTGTGTGTGTGAGAGAGAGAACATGTGTTACTGCATGGGGCCACAGAGCAGATGTAGCAACCATTTTTTAAAATATGTATTATTTTCATCAAAGCGACAAGACTTTGACTTGACAGTAAGTGAATTGAAAAACAGCATTTGGCAGATTTTTTTTTCTGGTGTCCTTTCATTCGCTGTTTATTGTTTTAATTTGCTATTCGATTTTATGAGATCTCTTCATAAGATTCTAAGAATCTTCTTGGACTCCCAGTTTGCGAACAGGTGTTTATGTATTAAAACTTTTGTTCAGTGATAGATTTACACTGACTCTCTTTTCAATGATCCCTTCCCAGATTCGTTTATACACCTTATTAAAACCTTGTTAAAATAGTTTATGTCAAAATAAAATTTTGTACATCATATAAAAGAACATGACTTCAGATGTTACAAATTGTACTAGATTTGTTTGTGCTTTAAAGAGGTGTGAAAAGATAGCTGCCCCTTTTGTGATGATGAATTTTGCGAAATAACTTTATTCTTTTTGGCATACTTTCAGATGGTTAAAACGAATGAGATATGAGTCATCATTTGATTTCTTATCTAATAAGTTTGCTAACTTTAATTTCATCAAGAAACAGTATTTCAAGTCAACTGTTGGTTGAACATGTTCTTGTAGTTAAATGCTGAGAAGAGGTGGTGAAATCTTCACCTAGCACACTTGCTGCTCACACTTTGGGAACTCATAATTATGTTCAGGCGGCTGCTTAATTTAATTTAAATGTCATCTGTACCTATAGAGTCCCTTCAGACTAGTAAGGATTTAGGGACATTCTCCTCCTTCAGAAAGTGGTTAAAGTTGTTATTTGGCCGTTGATATCCATCAGGATGTAAAACAGTGATCTATTTGCTATGGTTGTAATTCACATTAGAAATATTGACCAACATAAAGTAATTGCCTTCGAAGCATGAGGTTTACTAGAAGGCCATTTTATTTTTATTGCATCTCCCCTATGTAGCAGTTAGGCCTGCATTCCAGGCCCATGCCCACTTTTTACACCTCAGGATCATCAGGTTGGAAAGACCATCCAACTCGATGAGAAAGAAAAGCCATACAGGTTTCCCTGTGGAACAAAATAATTGTCCCTAAGCACACACTTGTCATTTATCAATGTCTAGGGATAAGTATAAACGGGAACATTTTAAAAGTTCAGTTTGTCACTAAAATTGAACTGCAGCTTATGGGGTAGGGGGCAGAAGTGTCTTTTAGCTTCTGTATATGGCTTCAGAAGTTATTTTGACGTGGCCATTAAAAGGGATGTCCTGAAGTTTCCACAGGGTAAATTACTTACAGGAGTATGTTTCACCCCAGGGTGAATTTTCTCCTCTACAGATGTGATTTAGAGTGAGTTACTTTTGTCAGAAACTGTCCTTTTTGAGAAAACTGAAAATACCCTAGCTAAGGTGGAATCTCAGTGATGAGCCGCCCATCTTTTTGGTATCTAAAATCAAGATTTAGGGAGTGAGTACTTTTTTTTAATTACCTAATTCCAAGTATTCTACAGAAGAGTTTTTGTTTCTTTATTTTTGATGACTTCTCTGAGAGATGTTAAAGATAACTGGATTCTACTCAAAAGGAGCATCTGGAAAGCGTTTCTTTTTCCTTTTAAACTGGTTTCCACCTGAAAACCTTATTTCTGCATATCTTGTCATTCTTTGAAGTCCTTTTCCTAATTCTGGAAATTCCAAGATTCCATTGTGGCACAGACACATGCCTATTTTAGCTAAAGAGGGTAGGTATAAACAGAGAACAGACTTGTTTCTCCGGGGTCCAATTTGGGGCCTTCTCAAACCTCACATCGTTATGGGCAAACACTGTCACCGTTGCCGTCCACACATTAACTCATTATTATAAACCAGCCTAACAAATCACAGGAGGACTCTGCCTTGGGGAAATGATAATTTCATTCAGCTAATGTGAAATAAGAGAGAGATGGAGAAATAAAATGTGAGGGCCAGGTCCAAACAGTCCTGTCCATAAAGAAATAGTTGCCTCAGGTAAACTCTAATTCAGGGTTCTAACATTTTTTTCATGTAGTTACATTAGTTTGATTGTCTCCACTTACAGATTATTTGTGTGATCCTACCAAATACTTAAACCTCAAAATTTATTTCTGGCTGTACGTCAGCTTCCAGAAGTGTTGTTCATGTTCTGTAGTCCTCTAATTGTTTCTTGCGTTATTCATTTTGAAAGTAAAATTTTTATACCGTCAACTCTAACATTTCATCCTACTTCATGCTGAATTTGAAGAACGTGATCAGGATGGCATAATGGCAGAATTAACTAAGTTTAATCTTTTCTTTTTTAAAAACTTAGTTTTGAAAACGTAGTTTTCACTAAGTCCCCAAAAGAAATGTTTTACAAAATTTTACGTAGAAATGTTCACAATTTTGTCTTTATTTTGTATCAGCAGCAGTAGTGAAATTGCATTGCTTATGTAATTTAGGTAAAATTATGCTAAAGTGTAAGTGTTTTTGTATTTTGTTTTCTCCTCAGGTTAATTCAACTACATTTAGAAAGTTCCCTTTACATGCAAGTAATATCTTTTGGCTTTTTTGTTATCAAAGGTTTCTAAAGATTACCTCTGAGGTTTCCCAAGTTTAGGTTATAAAGGAAAAAAAATATATCCATATAATTTATATTTCTGTACAGTTCTTAAATTTTTTTAAAGAAATGTTTGACTTGGCTTTTAAGGTAATCTTTGCATGTTTTTCGGCTATTTTATATACTTTCAGTTTTTGAAACTAATAATTTTAAGAAAAAAAGCACAGACATTAAATTATTTTGGCACAGGGTTTATACTTTGATTCATAGACATCAAAAGAACAAGTATTTTCCCCATCACTGTCTTTGCACTAAGCATCAAGAGAACACTACAAATGTGTCACACATACTTTAAACTCACAGGTAGACTCAGTCCAATATCTGTCACTTGAAGGAGGTCTACCTCCCACCTCCCCTTTCTCTGCCAGACCATTCTCCACGCCCTCATTCTTCTTTGGTCTCTCATTTCATCCTCATACTTGCAGTGAGAAACCAGATTTTGTCCATTCTCCTTTAGTGTTGTATTTATATTGCAAATGCTGACTACCTGGTTTCTGAGGCTCCCACATCCCCTTTTAGCCATGTTTGTGGTAAACAGTGCCTCCCCATCGTTTAGAAAGCTAATGATCCTATGAACCCAATAAAGAGACTCCTGGCTGCCCATCTGAACACCCCAGGCCCACCTTATGTTGTCTTTCAAGGTAGGTCTCACTGCCCATAACAGAGATCTGTGGCCCAGGCTCCTTGTCCTGACACATGTGCACATGGTGAGCTTTACTTTGTACCTAGGTTTGTGGTATTTCCTACATGCACAGATGAGAGCATGCCTTCTACCTGGAGGAAGGTCTCTCCGGCCTCTCTCTACAACCTTGAATTCTCCATTTCTCCTATCTCACTCAAACTATTAAATTTGGGGGACAGTAGGAGTTTGACTTTTTTTTTCACTTTTTATTATAGAAGATTTCAAATAATCAAAATTAGAATTGCTTAATGAAACTTGGTAATATGTGCTTGAGGATTCAACAGTTATCAACTTTGGGCTAATTTCATTTCATCTATATTTTCTACCCACTCCTCCCCATTATAACCAACACTGGATTACTTTAAAGCAAATCCTAGGCATTATATAATTTCAGTCATGTACATTATAATATGAAGCTCTAAAATACAAAGGTTCTGTTAAAAAAAAAAAAACAGAGCGATATACCATGGAGCACCTAAAAAATTATCAATAACTCTAATGTCATTAAATTTCCAATTGGTGTTCAAATTTCCTTGATTACCTGATAAACTTTATATTACAGATGGTTTCTTCAAATCAGGATGCAAGTAAGGTCCATACATTGTCTTTTTTAATATATAGGTACTTTTTCTTTGCAATTTATTTGTTGAAAAAGCTGAATCATTTGTCCTATAGAGTGTTCCCTGGTCTGAATTTCAATGATTATTTCCTTGTGGTATCCTTTAAACATTCCTCTGTCTCCTGTATATTCCTAAATTGGAGTTGAGCAAAAGGCTTGATGCAGTTCAGGTTTGAACTTTTTGGCAACAACACCAGATGTGTGGTGGTATGTATCCTTCAGTGCAGAGGCAAATGGCCTAGTTGTCATATTTTTCATTAGGAGTTATGGAATGGTGATATTCTAGTTCTTCATTTATTTGATCCACATTCAAAGAGAATCTTTGTCTCATTAATTATTTTCTTACCTTGAAATACAGGTTATATAGAAAAGGATACATACATACTTGATTCTTTTCCTTTGTTGACCAGTTTTGAGAATATTTAGTTGGTTTCCTAGCATTTTCTAAAGGTGGCCAATGAGCTTTGTTTGAGTATATTTTGAATTCCTAGATTTTAACACAGTGAATGACTCATGCTAATATTTGACAAATCATCTTCTCTACTCCGCTGTTCTTGACCAACCCAGTTGTATGACTTCTCTTGCAGACAAAAACACATGCTCCCCTAGTCTCAGACACCGGGAATTACTCATCTTTGCATTTCCATGAAGCGCCCCATGGTTACCAAGTACATGGTAGATGCTTTTGAAGCAAACAAACAAATAAAAACCTTATTAAGTAAATAATTATTGTGTTAAACTACTAATGGAAGATGATGGCATGATGTGTTGAGTGTCTGCCCCATGTGTGTTTCTCAAGGTCAGCTAAAGTCTGACGCTCTCAGCTGCAGATAAGCTGCCTCACATTAAAGTACTTGATGGGTTTTCGCCTCCCTTCTTCTCAGTTGTCCTTATACCTGTTTTTCAGAATCCTAGTTGTACATCTGTGGGTTTGCATATTAAGAAAAAACAATGGGAAACTTAAAAAGTGAAAGAAGTGAGTGAAAAGTCAGAGGCAGGAAGGTAGGGGGCAAAAAATAAATAAATACAAATCTAGTTCTAATAAGAAAAGTGAGAAGTACAGAAGGAGAGCAACTCCAAAGAGCAGTGGGGTCAAGAACTAACTCCCACCCTTGAATGATGCAGTACCCTAAACCAGGAGGGCTAGCTCTGCAGCCACAGAAAGAGTAAGAATGACAGTTTCACAGCATGTTAAGAGAAGCTAGGCTCTCTACCTAGACACCAAATGTGGCCTAGCTGCTTTAAGTGATGTCTTGTTTTATGTGTCCTGATTAACAGGTTTTGATATGCATGTTATCAACAATTATTTATATTTAACATTTCAAAAATACTAAGAAAAAGCTGAATCAGGAGTTTGAGACCAGCCTAAGCAACATTAGTGAGATCCCGTCTCTATGAAAAACACTTTTTTTAATTAGTTGGTTATGGTGGCTTGTACCTCTGTGGGATTTGGGAGGGTGGCTAAGGTGGGAGGATCCCTTGAGCCCAGAAGGTGGAGACTGCTGTGAGCAGTGATTGAATCATTGTCCTTCAGCCTGGGTGACAGAACAAGACCCTATTTCAAAAGAAGAAATTCTGAAGAATTTTTGTTATAAAGCTTGGTGGCTTTTAAAAAGTGATTTGTGGTTTGCCAGGCTGGGTTCTTTTAATTTCAGGTTGAGGAGTTATGATTTTTTCCACTGAGAATCTGGCATAGCCTTAGAATCTCACATACAAGAGAAGACCATAGTCTCTAAACTTCAGTAATCTCTGCTAGTGAGTCATTTTCCACATGGTTTTTACATGGCCTTCTCCACAGTAAACAGGAAGATCAGTGTGTAAACTAGGAACTGCATTTAGCTGCAAATTAAAAGAATTCCTAAATGATAGTCAGGTATGACCTCAGCCTTCAAAATGGTATGTGAGCTCCTGCCATCAGGTTCTTATTCCAAGAAAGAGGAAGAGGAAAAGGTAGATAGGTCTTACAATAGAATCAGCTGCCATTTATGAGGAGTTTTCTATAATACTTCACCCAATAATTTATGTTGTATATCATCAGTCAGTACTTAAGTTACCTGACCACCAACTGAGACTTGGAAATTAAGATTCATTTATCAAGGCATATTGGGAAAAAGATACTGGAGGGAAAAAGATTAATAATCAGTAAACATATACTTCTCAAGTAATACCAATGGAGGGCTTACCAAGTATCAGACACAGTGCTAGATGTCGGTTTGGAGTTTTAGTTTTTCCATTGCCTCTTCCAGGAATGATTCATTGTGAAGCAGCTTTTATAGGGGCTTTTTAAACTAAGATATTTTTGGTAGCTCGGTGCAGAGTTGGACCACCGGAGCCCAGAAGACCTAAGAACTTACTTGTTGTGGGTCTGGCAGCAGTAACAGTCTCACTGTTTGATTGATCACTTCAGCTCCCCATCTGTGGTATCCTAACAGGCCTCTGAGGTAGGCAGGAGCAGGTTTCCAGCCCATGTTATAGCCAAAGACGCTAAGGCATGGAGCTGAAGTTTACATGGCTTAACTGGAAGTAAGACATAAGTTGAGGCCAATCCTTGGTTTTACTACCTCTCAGTGAAAGGTGCCCAGTGAGGTAAGGGGGAAGGAGCTCAGGCTACCCAGCCCTGCAACCAGAGATATCTTTTTAACAGGGAGATTATATTTATTTCATACCTTAAAAAAAAAAAAAAAGTTTTCTGTTAAAACAAAATCCAGAGTCTTTCACCTCCCCTACAAGGTCCTTTGCAGAGTGGTCTCTGTCACCTCTCTCATTCCCATTTTCTGCTATTAACCTCACCAACTTCACTCCAGCTACTTGGCGCCTTAACTGTTCCCTAAACACCCCAGTCTCTCTTGCGCCTCATAGACTTTGCACTTGCTGTTCCTTCTGCCTTAAATACTCCCTCCATCTCCAGTCTGCACATGACCAACTCTTTGGTATCCCTTGGGACTCAATTCAGATGTTATCTCCTCAAAGGCTTTTGGTGATTACTCAATCTAAAAGATTCTTGCTCCTGTTCCTATCCCTCCATGCCAGCCAGTTAAATCACAAGCATAGTTTTCTTCTTAGTTCTTTTTATTATTATTATTTATATTTTTTGAGATGTAGTCTACGTTGCCCAGGCTGGAGTGCCATGGTGCAATCTCAGCTCACTGCAACCTTTGCCTCCCAAGTTCAAGCAATTCTCCTGCCTCAGCTTCCCAAATGGGATTACAGGCATGTGCCACCATGCCCGGCTAGTTTTTGTATTTTTAGTAGAGACAGGGTTTCACCATTTTGGCCAGGCTGGTCTTGGAACTCCTGACCTCGTGATCCGCCTGCCTCGGCCTCCCAAAGTGCTGGGATTATAGGCATGAGCCACTGCACTCACCCTCTTCCTAGTTCTTGCATAAAACTTGCCTTATTGGCCGGGCGCGGTGGCTCAAGCCTGTAATCCCAGCACTTTGGGAGGCCGAGGTGGGTGGATCACGAGGTCAAGAGATCGAGACCATCCTGGTCAACATGGTGAAACCCCGTCTCTACTAAAACTACAAAAAATTAGCTGGGCATGGTGGCGCGTGTCTGTAGTCCCAGCTACTCAGGAGGCTGAGGCAGGAGAATTGCCTGAACCCAGGAGGCGGAGGTTGCAGTGAGCGAGATTGCGCCATTGCACTCCAGCCTGGGTAACAAGAGCGAAACTCCGTCTCAAAAAAAAAAAAAAAAAAAAAAAAACTTGCCTTATTCTGAAATGATATTGTTGTTCATTTCCTATCTCTGCCCTCTAGAATATAAGCTCCTTGAAGGTAGGGACCTCATCAGTCTTGTTCAACATTTTAACCTCTAGAATTTAGAACAATGCCTGGCTCATAAATGCTTAGTAAATACTTATTCAATGAATGAAATTTCCTTATTGTGTGGAACTTTAATGTCCTTATCTGCAGAATGTGTATGATAATGCCTAACTCCGAAAGTGGTTATAGGGATTAAATGAACCATAAATATAACTGTAGTTAGCACCAAATACTGATATTTCAAGGCATAATCCTCCCCTAGTATCCAAATTTGATACCATCACAGTAGCCTGTAAGTTTTTCACCTTCCTAATCTATAAAATGGGGATAGTGATACCTAACCTCCCTGAGTAGTTGTGAGAAAGAAATGAAATAATACATGTACACTGATTAATACAGTGTCTCACATGTAATAAATGCTCAATAAGGCTCACCAACTGTGTGACCTTGGGCATGTTACAAGTCTTTCACAAATTTAAGTTTCCTGAGAATAATTCTCCTTTCACAGCATTGTAGTAAGGATTAAAATAGGTCACATGTTAAAAATGAACTTTACCATGTCAAAAAGCAGATGCTGGGGCTAATCTACCTACCATTAAACTCAGCCCTGTCCAATAGAACTTTCTGTGATAATGGAAATGTTCCACATCTCCACTATCCAATAGAGTAGCCACTACCTACATGTTGCTGCTATGCACCTGAAATGTGGCTAGTGTGACCAAGGAACTGAATTTTACATTTTATTTGATTTTAATCAACACAAATGACTCCACTCAAAGGGCCAGTGCTGTGAATCTAGGAACCCCAGAGGTCTGTTTTCCCTCTCTCCCTTTCCAGTTAATCCCCCAAGAATATCCCCCTGAATTTATCTTCAGTGAAATGAAAGTTTATGCACGTGCTAGAGATGAAAACAGCTTTGAACTCAACAGTTTTTATTCTGAGCTCAATTATTCAAATCCTGTGAGAGGCCTAGTCTGTCCAACACATTCATGAATATCTGTATATATACCTAACTATGTGCCTAGCCTGACCATTGCCAGGAATTCAATTCAGCATCTCCTGACAGGAGACCTGTGGTAGCATGTCTTCAAGTTGAAGGTAGAATAGGGTGTTTGAGAGACGAAGTTAGTCCCCACAGCCTGCCTAAAAACTAGGTCATAACTTTTTATCCCAAGACTGCAAAACCTAATCTTCCATTACATACTAGGTATGTCAGTGGTTTTTAGATGACTGAGCAAACAATAGTTACAAAAAAGCAAACCAGAATTTTGAATGTTGATTTGTAGCAAATCAAAGTGACTAATAACAATTCTGGAAATAGTCTGATTAAGATGAGTGCGTCAAAAAGAAATAATCACGTCTTGATGAGTTCAGAATGTTGTAAACATCTGCTTTATGTTTCTGAAGAATGGAACAAGAATGGATTCCAAATGATATAATTTTAAGAGTTTCCCATTTTGATTTACATGAGTACTTTTTGTCCTGTAATTAGAATATTTTGGTTTGAAAACTTTAGAAGTTTTCATTTATCTTTAGATAATGGTGCTGTAATTTTACTATGTCGTGGAATTCTAAGATGGGTGGAAAAACCCAAGGGCCTTGATATTGGAAGTTTTCTTAGACACTGTAATTAGCTTTTTTAGTTCATAAATAATTCCTCTGAGATTTATTTCCATAGATGTTTAATGAACTTTATTAAGCCTATTCAATTGGGTTCATGGAGAACCACAGTATATTTCTAACAAAGCTGCATTCATTCATTGAATTATAAACAAAATTATTTAAAATTTTCCCGAAACTAAAGTTAAAATTGTCCCCAAACTAAAACTGTAGGCCCCCCACCAGGGGCATTTGGCAGTATCTGGAGACATTTTTGGTCACAACTGGAGGGCAGGGTGTAACTGGCATCTGGTTTGTAGCAGTCAGGGATGCTGACCAGACATCATACGTTGCACAGAACAGCCCCCCACCACAAAGCATTATCCAGTCAAAATGTCAGTAGTGCCAAAGTTGAGAAAACCTGAGTCAGGTGACAAAAGATGCAAAAAATAAGTTTGAGTCAATCTATGAAATGTGGTTGGAATTGTTCCCTCTGTGGCTTTGCTGTGCTGAACCTCAGACGGTCACCTAGTTTCCTCGGTTGCATGAGCCTTTTGAGCAGAGTCTTCAGGGAGAGAAAGAAGCACGTGCTTAAGGACATCTCTACTTCTGGTTAAAGCAGGTCTTATTTTCCAAATAAGCAAAATGTGAATTTACTCATATAGTTCTAACATCTTGTTTTTAAAGAGTGAATGGGGCCTGGTGTGGTGGCTCACACCTGTAATTCCGGCACTTTGGGAGGCTGAGGCAGGTGGATCACCTGAGTTCAGGACTTCGAGACGAACCTGGCCAATATGGTGAAACCTGTCTCTA
>NW_016107610.1:1557084-1563264 GCF_001604975.1 Cebus imitator
AAAAAAAATAGCCGGGTGTGGTGGCGCACACCTGTAATCCAAGCTACTTGGGAGGCTGAGGTGGGAGAATCGCTTGAACCCAGGAGGCAGAGGTTATGGTGAACCGAGATGGCACCACTGCACTTCAGTCTGGCAACAGAGCGAGACTCCATCTCAATAAATAAATAATGGCATTTTGAGGGATATAATCCAAAATAAGAACTTTTCTCTCTTTTAAAAATTTTCTTTAAAATGGTCATATTTATATAATCTAGATTATGAAATATTTCAGAGGTTTAGTACTAGGTGTACTGATACTGTTGAGAATGTAGCAATAATTGGTTCATCTGTGAGCTGATGTTCAGAAGGTTGCAGCCGAGTCTGAGATGCTGGATAACATTTTAGGTGTGCTACAAACTAAGTTAATGGTGCCTTTTGGGATTTTTGTTTTGACAATGTGTAATGTAAATTTAACCATCACTCACTTTTATCCTTTAACTTACATTCAAGGTAACAATATCATTATGTGTATATGCATACTTATATAGATGTATACTGTTCATGTATTTAATACGTTTGTATATGTATATACAAGTAGAAACTCTTTAACCAAAATGTAAAATAATTTCTGGCATTAGAACAGTGCTTCTCAATCTTCATTAACCTCCACACTTAAGGAGATTATAGAGATGTTTTCCTAATTGTGCCTCTCCAATGAAATTTTAGTATCACACCATTGTGATATAGGTTTATGTATGTATATACGTTGTGTTTATACATAGAGTAATTCTTTCACTCCCCAAGACCAATTTTTATTCCTTTGGGGATGATAGCATCACCCTTAAGAATGTATGCATTATTAAAGTAAGGCAGTGTAATTGCATGGAGTTGTTCATATTATACTGTATAATTTACAAGAGCAACACCTTTTCTCCTCCATCTCCTGTGTTTTGGTAGCCTATTGAATGGATTAGGCAATCCTGTTGCTGTTTACTGCACACCTCAGTTATGAACAGCCCTATGCCGCCCTATTGCTTCACCTGAAAATGCCTAGCTGCAGCTGTGTTCAAACCCATTCTAGTTCAAAAGAAATCGTAGAAGACAAATCATGAAAAATTTAACCGGTATTTTAAGCAGGGTCATTGGTTTTTGTTTTGTTTTTTGAGACAGAGTCTCACTCTGTTGCCCAGGCTGCAACGTCCACCTCTGAGGTTCAAGCGATTCTCCTGCCTCAGCCTCCTGAGTAGGTGTGGTGGACTACAGGTGCGCGCCACCACACCTGGCTAATATTTGTACTTTTAGTAGAGACGGGGTTTCAATATGTTGGCCAGGCTGGTCTTGAACTCCTGACCTCAAGTGATCCTCCCACCTCAGCCTCCCAGAATGCTAGGATTACAGGCATGAGCAACTGCACCCAGCCAGTTTTTTAATAACATTTTTACAGAGATGTAATTGACGTACCATAAAATTCACTCTTATAGAGTGTACAGTCAGGTGACTTTTAGTATATTCATAGGGTTCTGCAACTATCACTACTATCTAATTTTAGAACATTTTCATCACTTCAAAAAGAAACAACTTCTGTGCTTCAAAGTGTACCATCAAGAAAGTGAAGATGGGAGAAAGTGTATGCAAATCATATGTCTGGTAATACACGTGTACCTAAAATATATAAGGGTCTTGTATAACTCAATACTAAAAAGGCAACCCAATTTAAAAATAGGCAAAAGATCTGAATAGACATGTCTCCAAAGACATACAAATGGCCAGTAAGCACATGAAAAGATGCTGAGCTATTAGCCATCAAGAGAATGCAAATCAAAACCATAATGAGATCCCACTCACAATCACTAGGACGGTTATAATAAAAAAGATTGATAATAACAAATGTTGACGAGGATGTGGAAAAATTGGAACCCTCATACATTGCTGGTGAGAATGTAAAACAATGCAGCTGCTTTGGAAAAGTTTGGCAGTTTCTTAAAATGTTAAACAAGAATTACTATGCAATCCAGTAGTTCTACTCCTAGGACTATACCCATGAGAAATGAAAATGTGTACCATAAACTTGTACCTCTTCCTTTTGGGGAAGATGAAAATGTTCCAAAATTAGATTGTGATGATGGTTGCATAACTCTGTGAATATACTAAAAATCACTGAATTGTACACTTTAAATGGGTGAGTTATATGATATGTGAATTGTATCTCAATAAAGTTGTTTTTCTCAAAGATGAAAACAAACCAAAATGAATACACTCCCTCCAACTACTGCCCACTAGCAATCACTTCAATCCATACCCCACTCTCCACAGCCCAAGGTCACTATTAATCTGCTTTCTGTCTTTATCAATTGGCCTGTTCTTGACATTTCATGTAAATGGAATCATACAATCTGTGACTTTTGTGCCTGGCTTCTCTCAGTACATAATATTTTCAAAGTACAACATCTATGTTGTAGCATATATCAGTATTTTCTTTTTATTGTTCAGTAGTATTCCATTGAATGGATATGGCACATTTTGTTTGTTCATCAGTTGATGGATGTTGGGGTTGTTTCTGCTTTTTGGCTATTGTGAATAATGCTGTTATGAATTTTCATATACAAGTTTTTGTAGGCATAATATTTTTGGTTATTATACCTAGGAGTGGAATTTCTGGGTCATATGGTAACTCTATGTTTAACTTTTTGAGGAACTGCCAGAATGTTTTCCAAAGTGGCTGTGCCATTTTACAGTCCCCACCAGCAACAAATTTTTAAGTGAAGATTGATCATACACTCCTTAAAATGAATTTCTTCAGTCAGATTCTCCCTTCCCCTTCCCCCATGCAAGGCCACATAGTCCCTCAATTGGCAGATTAGAGGTTTAAACCCTTAATTGTAAGGCTTTGTTATCCTTCTTCCAGATGCACGAGCATGTGCACACACACACACACACACTCTCTCTCTCTCTCTTTCTCTTTCTCTCTTTCTCTTCCCAGTTTCAAAACTCCCATGAATCATACAAATTCTACCCAGTAGCTCTTCCCAGGAACCTCACCTCACTGACAAAGCTCCTTTGAGGGCTTTTTCTGTTTAATAATAGATTATATTCTTCAGGACTGTGTCTCCTTTGAGAAACTCATCTTTAAAAATATATGTGAAGCTTTTTTATTTTAATTTTTTTAAATATACAGTCTTGCTCTGTCACCCAGGCTGGAGTTCAGTGGCTCGACCTCGGCTCACTGTAACCTCCACCTCCCGGGGGTCAAGCAATTCTTCTGCCTCTGCCTCTAAAGTAGCTGGGACTATAGGCACATACCACCACGCCCAGCTAATTTTTGTATTTTTAGTAGAGATGGGCCAGGCTGGTCTCTAACCACATTGGCCAGGCTGGTCTGTAACTTCTGACCTCGTGATGTGCCCACCTTGGCCTCCCAAAGTGTTGGGATTACAGGCATGAGCCACCATGCCTGGCCAAAGCTTTGTTTTTAATACTAGAACTTCGCTGGACACGTACATCTCTGTTTTCAACTTCAGCTATATTTTTGTACACTCTACACCCCCTCATAAAACATGGCACCATAACATGCAAGGAGCATTGATGCAAGGCTTGTTCAGCCTATGTCTGTCTCTGACAGTCACATAGTTCAGTGAGTAGAGTCAGGGAATCATCCTCAGTGTAGTCAGCTATTACATATTCTCAAATCTATTTATATTTTCAGTTCCTACCTTATCTGTGGGCGGGGGGAAACAAATTCCACATTTGGATTACTCTCAGTTCAGATCATTCTCCCTTTTACCTGTTCCGGGACAGCTTCTGTATACTTTCAGGGTTGCTGCTTTGGTCAACTTAGAAATTTGGTGAAAATATGACTGTTTACCCTTTCTATGACCTTAATAACAGTGCAGGATATTTCCTTCTAACTGATAATCTTATAAAAAGTTCTGATGTTTAAGCTCATTCTTGAATGTGGAATATCTGTGTAATGTGTTCATGGTCTCCAGGTGCAGAGCTGGCTGCTCATCTTTCAAGAGTACAATATACACCTCTGGGCTTGGCACATGGTGGGCACATATTGCTCAATAAATGCTGCCAAAAGAGGCATATGTTTTGTTTGAAATACAATGAATGTTTCACACATCACTTACATGCTGCACATACCTGTGTTCTCCTCTTTTTCAGGCTATCAGCTGTACTCTGAACTGTAGTTGCCAAAGTTTCAAACCCGGAAAAATAAACCACCGTCAGTGTGAGCAATGCAAACATGGATGGGTGGCCCATGGTAATTTTATTTTTCACCCTCTCTTGGCCTGTAGTGTTACCTCTAAGTAACTTACAGTTATTCAAGAACTGATTTAATATCTAAGAATGATAGCTAACTAGTAAACTAACTAGTAAGTTACTAGTATGTCCCAGGTAATAGGCTATGATTCAAAGATTTTGAATCTTAACTACTCTATATGGTCAGTGTCATTAACCTCCAAAAAAATAAATAAATAAAAAGTAAAGATGTAGAAACTGGTGCTTCAGTGGTGGTATCATTCTGTAATGATGGAAATGTTCTGTTCTGTCTAATATAGCCTCTAGCCTATGGTTGCCAGATAAAATACAGAATGCTCAGTCAAATTTGAATTTCAGATAAACAACAGAAAATGTTTTAGCCTAGATATGTCCCAATGAATATTTTTAGTGTACATATATCCTGCCCATTCGTTGTTTATCTGAAATTTATATTTGGATCTAGCTGGGTATCCTATTTCTTTATTTGCCAAATCTGACAACTCTGCAGTAGCCACTACTGAGTACTTGAAATGCAATAGTGTAATTGAGGAATGGAGTTTTTAATTTTATTTAATTTTAATTCATTTTAATCTAAATAGCCGTATGTGACTAGTGGCTATTACATTGGATAGCATGGCCTTAGGGGAGTTAATTTGTCAAGCCCCAAAACTAGAAAATGTCAAGCCCCACAAGTAATGCTCAAACCCAGATCTCTTCAGATTCCCAAGCCCAGATTCTTCACCCCGAGACTCTATGCTTCCTGATTATCCATCCTCTTGATTATGCACATGCCACCTCAGTTTTTTCCCGTTTTCCTTGTTTCTTTGTTTGTGACTATTTCTCACCTTAGCAAGGTCACAAGAAAGGGATAAAAGTCTCAGGCCAGTTCATTTATCTTAGAAGTTCCTATAAATAATTTGAAGTTTCATAGCTATAAGGTATTTAATCATTTGTATATTTATGTATTTTCTGTGGAACAAATAACCAAGAATTAGTCCTAACCTACTGTTTTTGCAGTGCTTCTCTTACAATTAGAAATTTTCAAAATGTCATGTTCTCAATTTGATTTTTCAGCTCTAAGTAAGCTAAGGATTCCCCCCATGTATCCAACAAGCCAAGTGGAGATTGTCCAGTCCAATGTGGTGTTTGATATTAGCAGCCTCATGCTCTATGGGACCCAGGCCATCCCCGTTCGCCTAAAAATCCTACTGGACCGGCTCTTCAGTGTGTTGAAGCAAGATGAGGTTCTCCAGATCCTCCATGCCTTGGACTGGACCCTTCAGGATTACATCCGTGGATACGTGCTGCAGGTACAGTAACCATGACCATTGTCCTCCTAGGGTGTTTTCTGAAATTTTTGCCTGTATAACTGATATAACCCTGTTACCTCCCAATGCTACTGCCCTTGGTGGCCATCTTTCCCTTTAATACTTTTTCTAATGGCCTAAGCCCCTACCTTATGTTCTTGGGAGGAGTCCAAGGCTTTCCCTCAAAATATCTATGAAGCTTTAGGATATGGGAGTATTACATATTCTCTGATTTGGCTTTTACTAAACTACCTCTTCCACAATAAATCAGTTGCCCCATTTCGGGTGCTGCCTCCACGCGTTTCATTAGTCCCAAACTACTTACTGACACAAGATACTGTCTGTCGGCCGGGTGCAGTGGCTCATGCCTGTAATCCCAGCCCTTTGGGAGGCCAAGGCGGGTGGGTCATGAGGTCAAGAGATGGAGACCATCCTGGCCAACACGGTGAAACCCCATCTCTACTAAAAATATAAAAATAAGCTGGGTGTGGTGGCATGTGCCTGTAGTCCCAACTCCTTGGGAAGCTGAGGCAGGAGAATTGCTTGAACCCAGGAGGCGGAGGTTGCAGTGAGCCAAGATCACGCCACTGTACTCCAGACTGGTGACAGAGTGAGATTCTATCTCAGAAAA
>NW_016107610.1:1564489-1591287 GCF_001604975.1 Cebus imitator
GGGGTTTCACTGTGTTGACCAGGATGGTCTCGATCTCTTGACCTCGTGATCCACCCGCCTCGGCCTCCCACAGTGCTGGGATTACAGGCTTGAGCCACCGCGCCCGGCCCTGTACTCACTTCTTTTTAACTCAAAAGCCGATAATCTTTCCCTGTAAAAACATTTGCTCACCTCTAGTGCAGGACCCCCAGCAGAGTAAAAATGACGATTGATGTAGAGTAGCATTATGATCTTACATTATGACATAGATCAATATTTAATGATCCTAATAATCTTGCTTTCTAGTGTTAGGATTAAAAATATGGAATCAATTACCTTGAACCTCTAGTGCATGAAAAATTTATGATGTTACATTCTTCATCATCTTCAAAACTCTTACATGCACTGTGAAAAATCTCAGTAGGCCATCAAATACATGTTCTGAGATAAAATATTTATTGTAGTTTTGGGAAAAGTTAGGCCTTGCTAGAGTTTGAAAGATCTCCAACACTCCAGTAAAATTACAGTTCTGCTTTGTGAACACGGCAATAGATCAATACAGGTTCATTTGTTTTCTGATGTTAGTTGCTTAGGAAGATGATTAAACTTGCAACAAATGAATACTTGAGCTATATCTAGGCCTGATTGTTCCATCTATCCTCTTTAGGTAAGGAAGTTACTATTGTTCAAATGATACATATTTTAATTTAGTAGGGAAAATTATTATGTCTAATGCGAGACAACCAATTGGTCTGAAATGAGGTGAAAAATAATCACCACATTTCCCTTACTTCAGCTTAAGTAATATTTTATTTCTCTCTTTTGCACTAATTGTAACACTACTGCTTATATATGTGCAGCTTATGCTCTGCACAAAGCTTCTGGCCCGGGAGAGTAGGGTGTACAGGGACTAAACTCTCCAAAGCCCTGCGTTCATCTTTTTCTCATATGTACAAAGGTATCCTATAGTCTAGTGGACTACATTTTTAGAGAAAAGGATAACGAGTTGTAAATTGATCACACTTCTAAAATCTGATTTGGATTTAGGATGCATCAGGAAAGGTGTTGGATCACTGGAGCATCATGACCAGTGAGGAAGAAGTGGCCACCTTGCAGCAGTTCCTTCGTTTTGGAGAGACCAAATCCATAGTTGAACTCATGGCAATTCAAGAGAAAGAAGAGCAGTCCATCATCATACCACCTTCCACAGCAAATGTAGATATCAGGGCTTTCATCGAGAGCTGCAGCCACAGGAGTTCTAGCCTTCCAACTCCTGTGGACAAAGGAAGCCCCAGCAGTATACACCCCTTTGAGAACCTCATAAGCAACATGACTTTCATGCTGCCTTTCCAGTTCTTCAACCCTCTGCCTCCTGCACTGATAGGGTCACTGCCTGAACAATATATGTTGGAGCAGGGTCATGACCAAAGTCAGGACCCCAAACAGGAAGTCCATGGGCCCTTCCCTAACAGCAGCTTCTTAACTTCCAGTTCCACACCATTTCAGGTTGAAAAAGATCAGTGTTTAAACTGTCCAGATGCTATCACTAAAAAAGACAGCACCCATTTAAGTGACTCCCGCTCATATAACATTGTCACTAAGCTTGAAAGGACACAGTTATCCCCTGAGGCTAAAGTGAAGCCGGAGAGGAATAGCCTTGGTACAAAGAAGGGCCGGGTATTCTGCACTGCATGTGAGAAGACCTTCTATGACAAAGGCACCCTCAAAATCCACTACAATGCCGTCCACTTGAAGATCAAGCATAAATGCACCATTGAAGGGTGTAACATGGTGTTCAGTTCCCTAAGGAGCCGGAATCGCCATAGCGCCAACCCCAACCCTCGGCTGCACATGCCAATGAACAGAAATAACCGGGACAAAGACCTCAGGAATAGCCTGAACCTGGCCAGCTCTGAGAACTACAAGTGCCCAGGTTTCACAGTGACATCCCCAGACTATAGGCCTCCTCCCAGCTACCCTGGTTCAGGAGAGGATTCCAAAGGCCAACCAGCCTTCCCAAACATTGGGCAAAATGGTGTACTTTTCCCCAACCTAAAGACAGTCCAGCCAGTCCTTCCTTTTTACCGCAGTCCAGCCACACCTGCCGAGGTAGCAAACACGCCTGGGATGCTGCCTTCCCTCCCACTGTTGTCCTCGTCAATCCCAGAACAGCTGGTTTCAAATGAAATGCCGTTTGATGCCCTTCCCAAGAAGAAATCTAGGAAGTCCAGTATGCCTATCAAAATAGAGAAAGAAGCTGTGGAAATAGCTAATGAGAAAAGACACAACCTCAGCTCAGATGAAGACATGCCCCTGCAGGTGGTCAGTGAAGATGAGCAGGAGACCTTCAGTCCTCGGTCACACAGAGCATCTGGGGAGCAGCACACACAGTCAGGAAGCTTAGGGAAGCCTCTCCTTGAAGGAGAGAGGCCCTGCCATCGTGAATCAGTGATTGAGTCCAGTGGAGTCATCAGCCAAACCCCTGAGCAGGCCACACACAACTCAGAGAGGGAGACTGAGCAGACACCAACGTTGATCATGGTGCCAAGGGAGGTCGAGGATGGTGGCCATGAACACTACTTCACAACTGGAATGGAGCCCCAAGTTCCTTTTTCTGAATACATGGAACTGCAGCAGCGCCTGCTGGCTGGGGGACTCTTCAATGCTTTGTCCAACAGGGGAATGGCTTTTCCTTGTCTTGAAGATTCTAAAGAACTGGAGCACATGGATCAGCATGCATTAGCAAGGCAGACGGAAGAAAATCGCTTCCAGTGTGACATCTGCAAGAAGACCTTTAAAAATGCTTGCAGTGTGAAAATGCATTACAAGAATATGCATGTCAAAGAAACACACACATGCACAGTGGAGGGCTGTAGTGCTACCTTTCCCTCCCGAAGGAGCAGAGACAGGTAAGGCATCTGTTGGCCATCATTTTTTCTAAGGCAGTGGCTCTTAAACTTTAACATGCATCAGAATCACCTGGAGAGTTGTTAAAACACAGACTTCTGGCCCCACCCTAGAATTTCCATTTCATTAGGTCTGGGGTGAGTCCCAAGAGTTGGCATTTTTAACAAGTTACCAGATGATGCTGTTGTTACTATTCTGGGGGCCACAGTTTGAGAAACACTGTTCTATGAATTTTCATATTTCCATATTTTGGAAGTAAAAATTCACAAATTTTTACTTCCAAAAACCTAACCTAATTTGGCTGCAAAACCTGACCTGAAGTGATGTGAGGTTATTTGTAATCTTCTTTAATCTCCTTTTGTGTGGATTTATAAATATATATGTAGTACAGATAGTAATGGATTTATTATAGGACATTAACAATGTTTCATTATATGCATCATTTAGTAGACTACTGGAATTAGTGGTTTCCAGTAAATAGGGAGTCTGAGAAATTCTGAATTCAGAAACACATCCAGCCCCAAGGGAATGGGATAAGAAATCATGAAATTCGGGCCGGGCGCGGTGGCTCAAGCCTGTAATCCCAGCACTTTGGGAGGCCGAGGCGGGTGGATCATGAGGTCAAGAGATCGAGATCATCCTGGTCAACATGGTGAAACCCCGTCTCTGTTAAAAATACAAAACATTAGCTGGGCATGGTGGTGCGTGCCTGTAATCCCAGCTACTCAGGAGGCTGGGGCAGGAGAATTGCCTGAACCCAGGAGGCGGAGGTTGCGGTGAGCCGAGATTGCGCCATTGCACTCCAGCCTGGGTAACAAGAGTGAAACTCTGTCTCAAAAAAAAAAAAAAAAGAAATCATGAAATTCGGCCTGGTAGGTGGCTCACACCTGTCATCCCAGCACTTTGGGAGGCCAAGGCGGGTGGATCACAAGGTCAAGAAATCGAGACCATCCTGTCCAACATGGTAAAACCCTGTCTCTAATAAAAATGCAAAACTTAGCTGGGCATGATTTTGTGTGCCTGTAGTCCCAGCTACTCAGGAGGCTGAGGCAGGAGAACCATTTGAACCTGGGAGGCAGAGGTTGCAGTGAGCCAAGATCATGCCACTGCACTCCAGCCTGGCAAATGAGTGAGACCCTTGTCTCAAAAAAAAAGAAATCATGAAATACTTGTCACATTAGCAGGTAGAGTAAAGCATAAATAACTGTTTGAATAGACTGAGAAGGGAACTTTTTAAATTATTAGAGCTTACCAAAACTTAGCTCAATTTCATTTGATAATATGAAATCCATACAATAAAATATTTTAGTTTATTTCTAGTTACTCAGCTACATTTAAAAGGAAGAATCACTGCTTGATCGAAGGTTTTTTAAATATTAAGATATAAAAGAATAAAGGTGATTGGCAGGTGGTTTCAGGGACTGTGATTTCTGGTTGAAAGATCCTGAATTTTCATGACAAACAGACAGAGACAAACTGTTGACAAAGTGCCCTGCTATAGAGCATATCTCATCACTGTGGGGATAGCACTGGTATTGCCGTCTTGCCTATGCTTTTCTTCATGAACTTGAGTCACTTAACCACTCTTCAGGTCACCTTCCTCCCCAGCCTGTAAATGGAAGAGCAAGCTTACCAAAAGATGGCCCCAGGAGGCTTATGGAAAAGATCAGCTGCCTGATGAAATGTAATATGATAAATACTAAATGGTGCACTGAATATTAAAATGCTACATTTGCAGAAACAAGCTTGACTTGAAGCAGGTCAACATGAACATTTAGTCCAAGTTGTAATACCTACCTAATTTGTTAAGATGGTGAAAAGGTACAGACTCCCACATGCATTCCTGGACAGGGCTCATAAGAACATACTCATTGTCTTTAGCAAAGAGGATAGAGCACAGGAGATATTAGATAAATAATTATATTAAATCAGTGTTTCTACTGATAGGATATTGAACCAAACCACCAAAGTACCCTAATTAGTGAACCAGTCCTTCTCCTTTAGCCTCCAAGAGGAGGAGTGTCTGTGAATAAGCTGTTATAAAGAGACAGTTACGTTGGTCATATTATCTTTGATATTTATGATACTGTTCTAGCCTACAATATCTACTAAATTAGAAGGCATATTGGATTCAGATACTTTTTTGTTTGATACTTATTTTTCATAGATTTAATATTTCCTTATGTTCTGACC
This sequence comes from Cebus imitator, assembly GCF_001604975.1. Lineage (NCBI taxonomy): Eukaryota > Metazoa > Chordata > Mammalia > Primates > Cebidae > Cebus > Cebus imitator. Next base: position 1,569,569 of record NW_016107610.1, read on the forward strand.
TATTTGCATTAATAGATCTGAGCCCTTCCCAATCACCACAACAGGAAAGCATCCTGCATTCTAAATTAAAACCACTAATTCCAGTAGTCTAGAACTTCAAATGCATTTTACCTAGAATCTATGATTTAAGTGACAGTATTTTAAATAGGACTTTGTAGGCAGGCCCAGACCTAACACCATTTCCCTGTCAGAGATTGAGAACTGCATTGCCGTAGGGACAGCTAACTTCTCTTTGAGCCACTGCTACTACCAGCAACAGTTAGCAAGACCCATCAGGAAGGGACTAGGACAGCACCCTGGATGCTTATTTACCCCATGAATATTAAGAACTTTCTATGTTAGGTGCTGGGGACATAATCCCTGCCCACAGAGGCCTTCTGTAGTAGGGGAGACAGACCAAAAACAGGCAATTACAGTTGAATGTAATGACTTCTACAATGGAGGAAATGTAGGCTGTTGTGGGTACATGGGAGGGCACCTTGAGAAGTTAAGGAAAGCTTCCTAGAAGAAGGGGTATGAATACAGCAGTAACTCTGAAACATTTTTGTTTTATAACCCTTTTACAAATACTTAAACCTAAGGTTACTCAAGAGCTGCTCTCTATTTGGGTTATGTCTATCAAAATTTATTTTAGAAATTAAGAAATTATTCAACTTTATATATTAACATATGTTTATTTTTAAACTACATTTTCCAAAAGCAAAAATTTAGTGAGATGAGTGGCTTCATTTTACATTTTTGTAAATCTCATTAATGCCTGACTTTGTAAAGACAACTAGATTCTCATATGTGCGTCTGTATATGCTCTGTTGCAAAATCATGTCACCTAGCCTCTGAAAAACTCCACTGTGCACTCATGAGACAATGAAAGTGAAAAAGGCAAATAATATCTTAGAATTATGAAACTTTGACTTCCAGAACTCCCTGAAAGGGCCTCAGGAACCACTAGGGGTGCTCAGACCACACTCTGAGAACCACTGGTCCCAACTAATCAAAATAGAAGCCAAGAGGAAGAGTTGGAGGAGAGAGGTAGAGGTTGAAGGGAAGAGATGCAGACATGAGCAGTGAGTACAGGATTAGCAAAGTCCTAGAAACGGAAAGCCTGGTACATGATTCACAGGGTTTTTACAGTTGTAGTAGTTACTGGTCTTAGGGGACATGGCACTTTTAAGGCTTGAGAGGGGTGAGAGAGCCCACAAGTTAGCTATTAGTATGCATGGAATACTCAGGAGTTGGGTATGAGGCCCAGAGGTTTGCTTTGTTGCAGTAGGGACCTTTCTGTACTAGGTTCCAATAAACACGCTTGTCTTTCTTTTTTTTTTTTTTTTTTTTGAGACGGAGTTTCACTCATGTTACCCAGGCTGGAGTGCAATGGCGCAATCTTGGCTCACCGCAACCTCTGCCTCCTGGGTTCAGGCAATTCTCCTGCCTCAGCCTCCTGAGTAGCTGGGATTACAGGCACGCACCACCATGCCCAGCTAATTTTGTATTTTTAGTAGAGACGGGGTTTCACCATGTTGACCAGGATGGTCTCGATCTCTTGACCTCGTGATCCACCCGCCTCGGCCTCCCAAAGTGCTGGGATTACAGGCTTGAGCCACCGCGCCCGGCCCCTTGTCTTTCTTTTTAATCACCTGTATGTACTGGAACCTGTATGTCAACCCAGTGTCTGGTTTTCTGCTGGCACATACCAGCCCCTTCAACCCAGAAGGCTGACATAATCACAGGGCAGAGTTGGAGTTAAGAAGGGCTGCATGCAAAGTATGTTATCTGGGCTTAAAATTCTGATTATGTCCAGAAAAATATGTGTAAGGGAATAGAAGACAAAAGTTGAACAGTAAATTTTATACATTTTATAAAACATGATTAGCTTCCCACACACTTGTCTTTGGGGATTTGGAAAATTAAATTCTGATTTTGGTGAAGATGTTTTCCCCAACTTGACCCTGCCATACATTATGATATGTATTGGGGGAGTATTTTCTCTGTTTGGAATAATTGTCCTGTTACCTATAAGATTGTAACCCCCTTGGTAAGGATTGTTTTTTCTTGTCAAAAGTTAGCAGAGGATTTCTAAGGAAGAGCAACATTGATTTACAGGTTACTTCCAAATGATAACATATGACTAAAAGGCATGTGTCATAATGGATACTCATTATCTGCCCTTCAAGAGTAATCATTGGGTAGAAAATTGGTGGTATGCTTATTCTGCTGCATTTGCAAAACTTCTGTCTGGTATAGGATAGTGAAACATTACAAATATGAACTAAACTACATGCACAATTCTAGCCAATCAGATTCTTACCAACACTTGTAGAACTTTTAGGATGAAGTGTATGTCAGTGCTCTAGACCAACGCTACCCAATAGAAATACAATGCAAGCTTCACAGGAAATTTTAAATAGTCTTATAGCCACTGTAAAAAAGTTAAAAAAATAAAAAGCAGATATGTTAAAATTTAATGACATTTAATTTAGTATATCCAAAATATCCTTTCAACATAAGACACTAGTCACACTTCAGGTGCTCAGTATCCATGTATGGCTAGTGGCTATTATATTGGACAGTGCACTCCAGAAGGTAATATTTCCTGATTTCATTGAAATGAAGTCCTCTTCTTAGTTCCTTATAGTTTGTGACCAGTTTTCTCCTGGGATCTCCTGGTTCCAGTGTCCCAGTTAAACTGGTCTATTTGATGTAGTCTAGCCATTCTGGGAGACAGACCAGAAACAGACAATTACAGTTGAATGTGATTTCTACAATGGGGGAATGCTGCTATGGGCACATGGGAGGGCACCGTGAGAAATTAAGGAAAGATTCCTGGAAGAAAGGGTATGTCTAAACCAGTCTGCTTCTTCATATGCAGAAGCAGATATGAGCTCTGAAACAGTGAGATACAGAAAGTACATCAAACAGACAGTGGAAATCAAAGAGGACTACATATTTTCAGTTTCCAGACTGTCGGCTTTCCTGGTGAACACTAACTTCTGACAAGCAATGAACAACAGTGGGCCTGTATCCACTAAACAGGTGTTACATCCCATGGGGGCCTACCCCCTTATCATCGGTGCTCCCATATCACACGTTTGTCCTGGTATCTACCAAGTCTCTCCACTCAGAATGATGACTGTTTCTAAAATAGCCCAACACATTACTAATCATCTTTTCACTCTTGTAGACACAGCTCAAACCTAAACCTTCACCAAAAAGCATTGAGCCAAGAAGCACTGGAGAGCAGTGAAGACCACTTCCGTGCAGCTTACCTTCTGAAAGATGTGGCTAAGGAAGCCTATCAGGATGTGGCTTTTACACAGCAAGCCTCCCAGACATCTGTCATTTTCAAAGGAACAAGTCGAATGGGCAGTCTGGTTTACCCAATAACCCAAGTCCACAATGCCAGCCTGGAGAGCTACAACTCCGGCCCCTTGAGCGAGGGCACCATCCTGGATTTGAGTACTACCTCAAGCATGAAGTCAGAGAGTAGCAGCCATTCCTCCTGGGACTCTGATGGGGTGAGTGAGGAAGGCACTGTGCTTATGGAGGACAGTGATGGGAACTGTGAAGGGCCGAGCCTTGTTCCTGGTGAAGATGAGTACCCCATCTGTGTCCTGATGGAGAAGGCCGACCAGAGCCTTGCCAGCCTGCCTTCTGGGTTGCCCATAACCTGTCATCTCTGCCAAAAGACATACAGTAACAAAGGGACCTTTAGAGCCCACTACAAAACTGTGCACCTTCGCCAGCTCCACAAATGCAAAGTACCAGGCTGCAACACCATGTTTTCATCTGTTCGCAGTCGAAACAGACATAGCCAGAATCCCAACCTGCACAAAAGCCTGGCCTCGTCTCCAAGTCACCTCCAGTAACAAGACGGCAAACCAAGTATGCTCAGAGAAGCTTTTGTCATAATTCAGGAATAAGGTAGTCCAAAGAAATGGTTCTTACTGTTTAATATCATTTGGGGCAAGTCAGGCAAAACTATTTGATTTGACTTTATAGTTTTCCACAGCAAAATGAGCAAAAGACAAGCCTTGTGGGAAGATGACACTGGGGCAGTCCTTCCTATTGTTTTTCTTAGCCCAAGAGGTCTTTCACTGTTAGAAGGAAAACTTGCAGAATTGCAGTTTTTCCCAGATTTGTTTACATATTTCCTGGGAAAGATCCAGGTCTGCAGATCAACAGCAGTGGGCCAGGACCTGGGGGTGGCTTGAAATGAGGCTTGCACTGTTAAGGGTCTTGGATAAGAAGTGTCCTGGGGAAAAAGACTAACCATGGACAAGATACCAGTCACAGCGATAGCATTTTCATTTCCTTCTTCAATTAGTTTGAGATCCAGACCTGAGTTTAGAAGACTGACTGACTTTTTGAGACCATCCACGTATTTCGAGTGGATAATTGTGCCTCCCCTCAGCCCTGTGCCAAAGGTCTCACATGTTACCCCAAGGGAGTTCAGAGGATTGGGTTGGCCTCTGACATTTTCCTTGTTAATTCTTGTTCTGTAACATGCATTCAAGAAGCTGGGGGAAAATATCTCATGCACTTAAATAACGGTCTTCAATTTAATTTAAAAATATTTTGATAATATTTAATTTGTGCTTATGTGGTATTTAGTGTGAGTGCAGATTTTGCACTGTATCACCTCTGGATCTCTGCTCAGAAGCAGAATAAGTGATGACCTAAATGTCAAAGTCACCGTTCATTTTCATTTGGTGAACTTCAAAGTCTGTTCTTTTTGGTCACCTGTGGAATGAATGCAGGCATGATTTTGGCAGGACCATTTGTACATATTCTGCCATACAGAATGTGGTTCTGATGGTTGTTGTGTATTTTCAGTATCACTGGATCTCTCAGTCTTCACCCTTTTATAAATGTATAAGATTAGGATGAACTTTTGAATTTACTTGGTAGGGAAAAAAAAGTAGGACATTATTGCCATATTGTATGTCTTAATATTTAACTTATTCTGAACTATATTCACATTTTCCATTGTAGAAAGGAAGTTTAATCAGCCCTGTGGAATGAAACCATCTCCTGAAATTCATCATTTGCAGTATTCTAAAAGCCTGTGTAGGTACAAGGACATTGATTTTGCATTCAGAATTCAAGTTAACTATCTTTTAAACTCGTGGTTGATGTAAGTAATAAAAAACATTCTTAAAGAAAATTGAGGGTAAAAAGAGATATTATTCCTCTGAAGGTTGAAAAAAGCCAACAACCTGTTACCAATTATTTCAACTTTTTTTTTGTTTTAATAAATGTGACAACTTAAAACTTGTTTCTATTTAAAGTGAGATGTATCTTTCAACTGTTTTGTTACCCACCTGTTTAATATTCCAGTTTTCCCAAAGTGAAAAAATTTGTATACAAATGTTTTCTATGATTTAATAAAAATATACAGCACACCTTTTGTTTAAAAAGGCAAACATTTGTAAAAAACGGTTTTGTCATATGGGCTGTGTTTTGTACAAGTGTGTATGCTTATGCACACACACACAGACGCATTATGAATTTGACAGAGCTGAAAACCCTAAGGGTTGGGGGCGGGGGTCTAGTGGACAGGTAATAGTAACTACTGCCACATCAAACAAAAATTGCAGAAATTAATGAGTTCAAAAAGAAACGAAGTGGTTACTTCATTGGGAGGAGGATCTGGGTGTGCTGATCTTTTTACCAAGAAAAATACAGGCCAGGCACGGTGGCTCATGCCCGTAATCCCAACACTTTGGGAGGACGAGGCAGGCAGATCACCTGAGGTCAGGAGTCCAAGACCACCCTGGCCAACCTCGACTACTAAAATTACAAAAAATTAGCCGGACACAGTAGCTGTAATCCCAGCTACTTGGGAGGCTGAGGCATGAGAATCACTTGAACCTGAGAGGCAGAGGTTGTAGTGAGCCAAGATCATTTCACTGCACTTTAGCCTGGTGACAGAGCAAGACTCCATCCCAAAAAAAAAAAAGTTATTTTTTAAAAAATACAGTGCTTTCAAAGAGAAGTCTTATAGCCAATGCTCCAAAGAGAATGCAGTGAAAAGATTTAAACCTCTTCTTAAAAATGCAGATTGTTTTAAAAAACGAATTTTTATAACTTGTAATTTTTTCACTTTTTTTCCCACCCTTCCAATATAATAAGGGTATTATCCTATCTACCCATCTAGCCCCACTCTCAGTTGATCTTCTTTCTTTATATTTCACTGAGAGAAAAGTTATCAGAGGGAAACTGAACACTTCTACCATCATCTGCACTGTTCTCCCCCTACTCTAAGCCCTATCATCTCCTTTCTGTATGACTGCAGTCACCTCTTATCTGTTGTTTTCCTTCTTACGTTCTACAATGGCCAAAATGGTCTTTTTAAGAAGTACATCAGATCATATAGTGCCTCAACTCAAAACCATCCAGTGGTTTCCCTTAACAGTGAGTATAAAATCTAGAGTCTCCCAAGGCCTACAAGCACTTCAGCTTTGTCATTTGGAAGCTTCTCACCCCTGCTACTTCTCCATCCCCTTTTCCCACTAATCTCTTTACATTTTATCTGTTGTCAGCTTTTTCTTCCTTCTCTCACAGTAGTTCTTCCAAAACCACTTTGCGAGATCCTACCCCACCAACTCTCCAGATTCACAGTAGCTGCCCTCACTTCCTACTCTCAGATAATTGGGAGAGACCTTCTGCATTGCCCACCACCTCCTTTTCAGTTTGTGTATATTCACACCCATCCTCATGTGGTCACATCTGCCTCAGCCTTTTGAAATCTACATCATGCCTGGTGGGCCCTCACAGTAAGCTGCAAACACCTCTATGGGAAAGTTACCAGGATTCCACCACCACCCATTTTGCTGTCACATTCAGAACCATCATGATCTCCCTGGACTCAACACCTGTCACTGAGGGATCTGCATTTCCCTGGCTCAGTCTTTCTAGTTTTATCCACTTGTGCCTGGGGGGGCTATGTTTGCATCCTCCATGATGCCGACATCAGCAGGGCTAAATACAAGAGGATTTTCTTTTTTTGAAGTTTTTATTTATTTATTTATTGCATTTTAGGTTTTGGGGTACATGTGAAGAACATGCAAGATTGTTGCATAGGTAAACACATGGCAGTATGGTTTGCTGCCTTCCTCCCCATCACCTATATCTGGCGTTTCTCCCCATGTTATCCCTCCCCAACTCCCCAACCCCTGCTGTTCCTCTTCTACTTCCCCCCCGACAGACCCCAGTGTTTGATGCTCCCCTCCCTGTGTCCATGTGTTCTCATTATTCAACATCCGCCTATGAGTGAGAACATGCGGTGTTTGATTTTCTGTTCTTTTGTCAGTTTGCTGAGAATGATGGTTTCCAGTTTCATCCATGTCCCTACAAAGGACACGAACTCATCGTTTTTTATGGCTGCATAGTATTCCCTGGTGTGTATGTGCCACATTTTCCCTGTCCAGTCTATCATCGATGGGCGTTTGGGTTGGTTACAAGTCTTTGCTATTGTAAACAGTGCCGCAACGAACATTCATGTGCATGTGTCCTTATAATAGAATGATTTATAATCCTTCGGATATATACCCAGAAATGGGATTGCTGGGTCAAATGGAATTTCTATTTCTAGGTCCTTGAGGAATTGCCACACTGTCTTCCACAATAGTTGAACTAATTTACTCCCCCACCAACTGTGTAAAAGTGTTCCTCTTTCTCCACATCCTCTCCAGCATCTGTTGTCTCCAGATTTTTTAAAGATCACCATTCTAACTGGCATGAGATAGTACCTCAATGTAATTTTGATTTGCGTTTCTCTAATGGCCAGTGATGATGAGCATTTTTTCATATGTTTGTTGGCCTCATGTATGTCTTCTTTTGTAAAGTGTCTGTTCATATCCTTCGCCCACTTTTGAATGGGTTTGTTTTTTTCTTGTAAATCTGTTTTAGTTCTTTGTAGATTGTGGATATTAGCCCTTTGTCAGATGAGTAGATTGCAAAAATTTTTTCCCATTCTGTTGGTTACTGATTCACTCTAATGACTGTTTTCTTTTGCTATGCAGAAGCTGTGGAGTTTGATTAGGTCCCATTTATCTATTTTGGCTTTTGTTGCCAATGCTTTTGGTGTTTTAGTCATGAAGTCCTTGCCTATGCCTATGTCCTGAATGGTTTTGCCTAGATTTTTTTCTAGGGTTTTTATGGTGTTAGGTCTTATGTTTAAGTCTTTAATCCATCTGGAGTTAATTTTAGTGTAAGGTGTCAGGAAGGAGTCCAGTTTCTGCTTTCTGCCCATGGCTAGCCAGTTTTCCCAACACCACTTATTAAACAGGGAATCCTTTTCCCATTGCTTGTTTTTGTCAGGTTTGTCAAAGATCAGATGGTTGTAGATGTGTGGTGTTGCCTCCGAGTTCTCTCTTCTGTTCCATTAGTCTATATCTCTGTTTTGGTACCAGTACCATGCTGTTTTGATTACTGTAGCCTTGTAGTATAGTTTGAAGTCAGGTAGTGTGATGCCTCCAGCTTTGTTCTTTTTGCTTAGAATTGACTTGGCGATGCGGGCTCTCTTTTGGAAAAATATGGAACGCTTCACAAATTTGCATGTCATCCTTGCGCAGGGGCCATGCTAATCTTCTCTGTATCGTTCCAATTTTAGTATATGTGCTGCTGAAGGAGGCACAGCATGGATTTTATTAAGATAAATTACTGAGATAAAATAGAAAGCCAGGAAGAGCTGAGAGAGCCAGTCCATGCAACACAGTTCTGACTCTCAGTGAAGGGGAGAGGGAGGGAAGGTCAGGTGAAAGTATCCAAAGTTGATGCACAGTCTAAGTTCAGCAAGGCCATCAGAATCCCTTGAGTCAAGGTCAACCATCAGAACAGTCCTGTGTCTCTGGGGAATGGGTTCCCTGGGAATTATATTCCTGTCATGCTCAGTCATTGGCTTTGAAAAGCCCATGGGAAGGGTGCCTCAGAGCAAATGTAACAGTGGATTTCAGAGTAGAGTAGGGGGAGCCCTAGGCCAAATCTTACCTTTCTAAAGGCCCTATGTGCTGTTCAAGGTGCATTCAAACCTATATCTAACTTTTAATTGGACCCAAAAGAAGTGTCCCTATTCTTTCTGAAGCCTGATGCCGTCACTTCACCCCTTTAGCTGACTCAAGGGTGTGGTGCCAGCCCTTCTGTCCCATTCGTTATCAAACTCATCCTTTCCACTGGTTCCATCTCTCTAGGCCTATGTATTTGCAGATCTCTCTCATCTTAATGGTTAATAGAAAAAGATAGCCTTCGGGACCCTGATCACTGATCCTTTCTAGTGATATTCTTTCCTCCTCCTTCTACAGCCAATGACCTTAGAATAGCAAGTTTTGCCTCTCCCCTAATCACTGCATTCTTGTTTCTTCCCCTTACCCTTTAGGGCCCCTTACCATTTAGGGAACCAAGGTTTCCAGTGACTTCCTGATGGCCACCTCCAAAACGACACATTTGGTTCTTTGGTGTCCCCTAGTCTTGTTCTTGAACTTTTCCTCGCCTCACTCTCATGCTTTCTCCTAGGTTGTCTCATTCATTCCCATGACTTTAACCAGAGGTGCACTCCTGACTAGCAAATACCTACTGGATATCACAGAATAATCCACCGCATCTCCAGCCCAACTTGTCCCAAACTCATTATGTCATTTCACCATCAATCAACCATTTTCCTCCCCCTGTTTCCTTGGATTGAAGAACGGTGCCACCACCCACCCAGCCAACCCAAACTAAAAACCTGGGGTCAATACCAGGTACGATTAAGAGCATGGCTCTTCAGGTCCAACCCTCCCCCCGCCGGGATCAAACCTTGGCTACTCCACATACTAACTGGGTGGCCTTGTCCAAGTCACAGCTTTTTGGGTCTCAGTTTCTTCATCTGTATAATAAGGATAAAAACAACATCTGTAGTCCCAGAACTCTGAGATGCTGAGGCAGGTAGAATGCTTGAGGCCAAAAGTTGGAGACCAGCCTGGCCAACATAGTGAAACCTTTTCTCTACTAAAAATACAAAAATTAGTCGGGTGTGGTGGCACATGCCTGTAGTCCAAGCTACTCGGGAGGCTGAGGCACAAGAATCGCTTGAACCCCAGAGGCAAAGGCTGCAGTGAGCTGAGATCACACCACTGCACTCCAGCCTGGACAACAGAGTGAAACTCTGTCTCGAAAAACAAAGAAATGTTTTCAAAAAGAAAAGGTACTGATCAGAATTCAAACACCCTTATAATAATAACAAAATAGTCTCTAGTGGTTCATGATGAAGCTCAAATGACATGGTGTATATGAAGTACTTAATGCCTATAACATAAGCACTCAACAGATGTTAGCTACAAGCATCTTCATCATCATCATCATCATCACTATCCTAGGCTTCTTTTATTTCATTTCCAATATCCAGCAATCAGTTGCCAAATCCCAAGATATCTACCTACCAAAAATGCTCTAAAATTCCCCCCATTCATGCACATAATCAATGTTAGTTCAACAAGATGATCCTCTCCTTTTTCTTCCTTCTCTAACACTATCTCAGCAGCTTTTTGACTTACTCTCAAATCCATCTTTGGGATGGCAGCCCCAGGGGGTTCTACAGTAACACAGACCTGGCTGTATCTCCACTCCTCCAGTTGCTTCTCACTGCCGTCAGGGTAGAACTGCCAACAAGGCCAGGCCTGTCCTTCATGACCATGCCTGGCTTCAGCCAGGCTGACTCCAGCCCTTGCTCCACAGTCCCAGGGCTGGTCAACTGCCTCTGGTCATGTACGTATTGCTGGCTCTGCGGGAACTGCCCTTCCAGTCTTTGACCCACTAACCCTTGGGCCTCCCCTTGAGCCTCAGCTCAGGTAACATCATTTCCAGGAAGTCTCTTTTTACTCCCCTTCCTTCCCCTACAGTGCTGGGCAAGCCCATGGCACCATGTGGTTGAGGTTTGCTTACAGACTCACTTTCCCACTGCCCCCTAATCTCATCTGGCAGTCCTACTGTTAGCACTCCCCCGTCGACAAGGGGCTTTACCCATGGCCTCCAGTTGTCAATCAACAGATCTATTGAGAACCCACCTACTATGTGCCTAGCACTGCTGAATATATGGTGGTAAGTATAATATACACTGTCTCTGCCCTTGTGGAATATGGAGTCTAGCAAGAGAGGTAGATATTAAACAAAAGAAAAGATTTTAAAATTATACAAGCTAAAATTCCGGAAGATATATCTAATGTCAACTTCTCTTGATAGGGTCTCTCTCTGCTAGGCCCATTTGCAAATAACTGAGGGCATAGGGTCATTACCTCCCCAAGACCTTCCCTCTTCAAAGTTGGGCACACTTAGTTTCCCCTCCCAGGCATGTGGCTAGCTAAGTATTACTTAAATGTCAATTGCCTGCATGTCCCTAAACGTCCAGCCTGTAGGGTCATGATTCTGTTTATATTCAAATTAAATAACCCTAGCCTCAACCCACAAAATTAAGAAATTGATCTCAGCAATCTCAGTCTCTGAACATTTAAAAAAAGTGCAGACTTCCCAAATTGTGGGGGCAAACTTTCCAATCAATAGAATTTCAACTGGCAGATGGAAATAGCTTCTTTTCCCTTAATCACAGGAATCTGCTCATTATCTGCTACTCCAAATAGGCTCTGAAAATGTATTTACTCTCTACCCTACCAAAGGTCCAAGAATATATGAGCACATACATGGCAGATTGTCTATTTTAGGTTATCTTTTTCCTGAGTTACCTAATTCACTCATCCTGATTTTGCCTGATTTCTTGAAATCTACCTCTATTAGGAAACTTTATAGGCCACTGATTCTTTTCCTTTGTGATAAAATTTGCATAACATAAAATTTACTATTTTAACCATTTAAGGTGTACAGTTCAGTGGCATTTAGTCCATTCACAATGTTGTGCAACCATCACTTCTATCTAGTTCAAAAACATTCCGTCACCCCAAAATAAAACCCTGTACCCATTAAGCAGTTTTCCCCTTGCAGCAGCCTCTAGCAACCACTAATCTGCTTTCCGCTTCTATGGATTTGCTTATTCTTGATATTTCCCGTAAGTGGAATCATACAATACGTGGCCTTTTGCAACTGGCTTCTTTTACTAGTATAATGTTTTCAAGCTTCGTTCCAGTTGTAACATATATCATTCCTTCTTATTGCTAAATAGTATTTCATTGTGTGGGTATGACATATCCATTTTTATTTATTTACCCATTCATCAGTCAATGGACATTGGATTGCTTCCATTTTTTGGCTATTATGAAAAATGCTGCTACAAACATTCATGTATAAGATTTTGTGTGCGCATATGTTTTCAATTCACTTTGGTATATACCTAGGAGTGGAATTGCTGGGTCATATGGTAACTGTGTGTTTGACTTTTTGAGCAACTGCCAGACTGTTTTTCTAAGGTCACTGATTCTTAAACATAGCTACACATTGGAATCACCTGGGCAACTTTTAGAAAGAGCTGTTTCCTAGGTCCCACCCTCAGAGGTTCTGATATAATTGGTCTACTCTGTGGCCTGCGCGGGGGAAGTTTCAAAGTTCTCCAGGTGATTTTCCCCAGCCTGGGTTGAGAATTTCTGATGTAAATGAAGTGGACTCAGAGATGATGTATTCATCAATAACTCTTGAATCTGCCATCTGAAGTCAGTGTTTTTAGATCTGCTTGATTGTGAGAATTTTCTGGGACACTTAATAAAAATACACACTCTGGGCAGGTGCAGTGGCTCATGCTTGTAATCCCAGCAATTTGGGAGGCCAAGGCTGGAGGATTGCTTGAGCCCAGGAGTTTGAGACCAGTCTGGGCAAAATAGAGAGACCTCATCTCTACAAATAATAAACAAAATTAGCTTGGCATGGTGGTACATGCCTGTAGTCCCGGCTAATCGGGATGCTGACGCAGGAGAATCACTTGAGCCTGGGAGGTTGAGGCTACAGTGAGCCATGATCACACCACTGCACACCAGCCTGGGCAACAGAGTAAGACTCTGTCTCAAAAAAAAAAAAAAAAAATTCTAGCCCCTTCCTCTGGAAATATCCTACCTAGAGGGTCTCAGAAAGGGACTGAGAATCTGAAGGCTCAACATACACTTCAGATGTATTTTATGATCTGGTAAATTTCAAAGCAATATCTTAGATCCTCCTCGCTTCTTAAAATGTGGGCCTGATCAGTATTATCAGTGTCATCTGGAACTTGTAAGCAATGCAAATTCTAACAACTGCTAAATCAGAATCTGCATTTTAACAATTCTGCAGTGACTGTAAGCACATTAATAATTTAGAAGTACAGTGTTAGACTACCAATCTCAAGCAGTACAGTCCCCACACAAGTGGTTCTCATACTTGAGCATGCCTTAGATTCTCCAAAAGGCTTATTCAAACACAAGTTACTCCCAGAGCTGCTGATTTAGTAGGTCTTCGGTAGGAACCAAGAATTTCCATCTGTAGTAAGTCCCCACTGATGATGATATGCCACACTGGGGACTACACTTTGAGAATTTCTGGTCCCTGGTCTAGACCAGTTTCTCAAACTTGGCACTATTGACATTTTGGGCCAGATCATTCTTTCTTGTAGGGAATTATCCGGTGTTTTGTAGGATGTTCAGCTGCTTCCCTCACCTCTACCCACTAAATGCCGTAGCACCACCAAAATCATGACAACCAAAAATGTCTCCATGCATTGTCAAATATTCCTTGATGGGAGTGGATGACAAAATAGCCCCCAGTTGAGAATCACTGGTCTAGACTATTCCTAAAGGGGAAAAGGCCTGCTGCTCATTCCGTTCATGGGGAGAATAGACTCAGTCAGTCCCTGGCTTGGGCAGCCTCTCTCAGCCTCTCCTCCCACCCCCTCAGATCCTGGGGCATCTACAGAGGAGCTTGAGCCCCTGAGGGAAAACCCCTGTGGACCAGAATTTCCTCATCTGGGGAAATGAGAGCCTGTTCCTAGGTCCCTGGCAATCGTGAGGCTAGAAGTGTCTGACTGAGTCTCTGGACACCAGCTGTGCATTCCTGAGCAGGTAGCCCAGCCTGTCAACCCCCTCTCTCACCCACAACTCTTTTTAAAATGTATTTGTTGGTTCACACTGCCCCCACGTTTATCTATTGGAATATGTGGGTTGGTGCACCATCCCTAAGGTTCTATCTACTTATTGAAATGTGTGCATGTTGGTTCACAGTGTCTCAAAATCTTCACATTTATTGAAATGTGTGGTTGGCTCAGTGTGCTTCAACGTCTTTTGCTCTTTCTTCTGCAAGATATGCTCTGGCTGATCATTAAAGCCAGGTTAGTCAAGAAACTAACAGCAACCACAGGCAAACTGAAGAACAGAATGCCTATTGGTCACCTGATTCTTTTAAAGCTACACCCTAGAAACCTGTGTGATTGGGAATTTTAATTAGTCTGAATTGCTATACTTATGTTCTTTTCAGTGAGCTAGGACTACTGAAAAAAAAATTTATTATTTTTTTTAAAGGAGCTTCCTGGCTTTCCAATCTTTGAGTCTGGTTAGCATTTCAGATTGTTGGACAGTAGTGCCCTCTGCTGGAACTATCTGGTTATTGCAACAGGCATTGTGTGCTACTCCTGAATCCCGTCAGACCTCCGAAATGTAGATATTTGGAAAGTCCCCTGGTGACCCCGTGTATGTCTTCCAGTTCAAAGGCTAGGTGAAAAGAGGACACATTTTCTGAATGCTCTTAATCCTGCTTCCAGGAATTGAGTGCCTCAGCCTAGTACATTGGTTTGGAATAGGTTTCCCATGGGTTTCCCGGGCAACTCCCAAGTTTAGCGTTTGCCTTCCCAGAAAAGAAGCTGAATCCAGAGCCCCTCTGGGTCACCAACCAACCCACGTGGAGGACTGATGCAGTGGAATGAACACGTTTGGGGACCCTAGGGTCCTGGCTTCAGCTTCCACCTCTGCACACCCCTAGCTGTGGGGCCGTAAACATCTCTAATGCTGGAGCCCTCGTTTCTCCATCTGTAAAATTATGGTTTCAGACTGTACTTTGAGGGGTTCTAGGGAGCCTCACAGGTGCCTGGCAGAAGGTTCTGGAGGGAGAGCTAAACAGGAGATGAGAAGTAGCTGAGTGGACAGCTCCCAACCACCACTTCTATCTGGTTTTATGTACATTTAATATTTTGTTTTGTGTTCTGCTGCTAAGAAAGAAAGAAAAAGAAAAGAAAGAACTTTCCTTTTGAAAACCATGCAGTAGGTGACCTCTAAAGTTCTTCCAGCACTTTCTCTGATTCCTAACCTGCATGTATCTGTGAGGAGGTGTGTGAGGAGGTGTGTCTGTGTGTTAAGTTGCTCTAACCTGCACCACCCCACCCTGCTTTTTGAGTCAAATTAAGAATAGTAAGGGCTAAGGGCGTTCTCTGTCTTCTTCTCCCTGAAGGGCATCCAGCCCAAAGCAAATGTTCAGTATGTGTGATAAAAATGGCTCCTTCGAATTTATAGCCCTAAATGCCACATCAAAAAGTTAGAAAAATCTCAAATTAACAATCTGACATCATAACTGAAAGAACTAGAGAAGTGAGAGCAACCCAACCTCAGAGCTAGAGGAAGACAAGAAATAACCAACAAGCTAGACTGAAGATTGAGACATGAAAAACCATTCAAAAGATCAATGAATCCAGGAGCTGTTTAAAAAAAAAACAAACAACAAACAAACAAAAAACTTAATATGGCAGACTACTAGCTAGAATAAGAAAAAAGAAAAAGAAAGAAGAACCAAGTTAAACTTTTGTCATTTACAGAAATGCAAATAACCATCAGAGACTACTATGAACACCTCAATGCAAACAAACTAGAAAATCTAGAAGAATAAACAAATTCCTGGACACATACACCCTGCATAGCTGAACCAGGAAGAAATTGAATCCCTGAATAATAAGGTCCAAATAATTAATAAGCTCCAATAATCCCAATAATAAGCTCCAAAATTGAATCACTAATTTTTGGTTGAATTAGCCCACCAACCAAAAAAAAAAAACAGGACCAGACAGATTCACAGCTGAATTCTACCAGATGTACAAAAAAGAGCTGGAACCATTCCTGCTGAAACTATTCCAAAAAAATGAGGAGGAGGGACTCCTTCCTAACTCATTCTGTGAGGCCAGAATCATCCTGATACCAAAACCTTGTAGAGACCCAACAAAAAAGGAAACTTCAGGCCAATATCCTTGATGAACATTGATGCAAAAATCATGAACAAAATACTAGTAAACAAAATCCAGCAGCACATCAAAAAACTAATCCACCACAATCAAGTAGGCTTTATCCCTGGTATGCAAGTTTAGTTCAAAATATGCAAATCAATAAATATGATTCATCACATAAACAGAACTATAGACAAGAACCACATGATTGTCTCAATTAATGCAGAAAATCCACGATAAAAATTCAACATCCCTTCATGTTAAAAACTCTCAACAAACTAGAAACTGAAGAAACATGCCTAAAAATAATAAATCTATGACAAACCCACAACCAGCATCACACTAAATGGGCAAAAGCTGGAAGCATTCCTCTTGAAAACCAGCTCAAAACAAAGATATCTTCTCTCAGCATTCCTATTCAACATAGTATTGAAAGTCCTGGCCAGAGCAATCAGGTAAGAGAAAGAAATAAAGGGCATCAGATAGGAAGAAAGGATGTCAAACTATCCCTATTTGCAGACGACATGATTCTAAATCTAGAAAACTCCACTCGGCCCAAAATCTCCTTGAACTGATAAACAACTTCAGCAAAGTCTCAGCATACAAAATCAATGTGCAAAAATCACCAGCATTCCTATACACCAACAGTCAAGCTGAGAGCCAAATCAGGAATGCAATCCCATTCACAATTGCCATTAAAATAATAAAATACCTGGGAATACAGCTAACCAGGGAGGTGAAAGATCGAAAGATCTCTACAATGAGAATTCTAAAACATTGCTCAAAGATATCGCAGATGACACAAACAAATGGAAATAAACTGCATGCTCATGGACAGGAAGAATCAACATCATTAAAATGAGTATACTGTCCAAGGCAATTTACAGATTCAGTGCTATCCCTATCAAACTACCAATAACATTCTTCACACAACTAGAAAAAACTATTTTAAAATTCATATGAAACTAAAAAAGATCCTGAATAGCCAAGGCAATCCTAAGCAAAAAGAACAAAGCTGTAGGCATCATGCTACCCAACTTCAAACTATATTACAGGGCTACAGTAACCAAAAACAGCATGGTATCGGTACAAAACCAGACACATAAAACCAACGGAACAGAATAGAGAGCTCAAAAATAAGACCACATACCTACAACCATCTGATCTTCAACAAAACTGATAAAAACAAGCAATAAGGAAGATTCCTTATTCAACAAATGGTGCTGGGAGAACTCCTAGCCATAAGCAGAAGACTGAAACTGGACCCATTCCTTATGCCACATACAAATCAACCCAAGATGGATTAAAGACTTAAATGTAAAACCTAAAACTATAAGAACCCTGGAAGATAACCTAGGCAATACCATTCTGGACATAGAAACTGGCAAAGATTTCATGACAAAGATGCTAAAACCAGTTGCAACAAAAGCAAAGATTGACAAATGGGGTCTAATTAAGCTAAGGAATTTCTGCACAGAAAAGAAACTATCAACAGAGTAAGCAGACAACCTACAGAATGGGAGAACGTATTTGCAAACTATGCCTCTGACAAAGGTCTAATATCCAGCTCTATAAGGAACTTAAACAAATTTGCAAGAAAAACACAATCCCATTAAAAAGTGGGCAAAGGACATGAACAGGCATTTCTCAAAAGAAGACATACATGCGGCTGACAAGCATATGACAAAAAGCTCAACATCACTGATCATTAGAGAAATGCAAATCAAAACCACAATGAGATACTATCTCACACCAGTCAGAATGGCTATTTTTAAAAAGTCAAACAATAACAGATACTGGCAAGGTTGCAGAGAAAAGGGAATGCTTATACACTGTTGGCAAGAGTGTGAATTAGTTCAACCATTGTGGAAAGTAGTGTGGCAATTCCTCAAAGAGCTAAAAAAAGAACTAGCATTTGACCCAACAATCCTATTACTGGGTATATACTCAAAGGAATATAAATCATTCTATCATAAAGTCACATGCTCCCATATGTTCATTGCAGCACCAGTCACAACAGCAAAGACATGGAATCAACCCAAATGCCCATCAATGGTAGACTGGATAAAGAAAATGTAGTACCTCTACACCATGGAATACTATCAGCCATAAAAAAGAATGAGATCATGTCCTTTTCAGCAACATGGATGGAGCTAGAGGCCATTTTCCTGGAGGCTGGAGGCAACCTAACACAGAAACAGAAAATCAAATACCACATGTTCTCACTCATAAGTGGAAGTTAAATGATGAGAACATGTGGACACAAAGAGGGGAAAAATAACAGACATGCGTCCTATCTGATGGTGGAGGTTGGGAGGAGGAAGAGCATCAGAAAAAATAACTATTGGGTATTAGGCTTAGTACCTCTAGCTAATTTTAAGAATACAGTGTCTAATACATTTAACATGCAAAATATGTATTCATCAACTGTTTATGTTATCTGTAAGTCCTCTGGTCAATTGTAGGCCATTAGTAGCTAAGTTCTGGGGGAGTCAAAAGCTACACGTGAATTTTCAACAGTGTAGAAGGGGTCAGTGCCTCTAACCCCTGTGTTGTTTAAGGGTCAACTGTACTTTTTCTTCCTTAATCTTCCATTCTAGACATCATCTTTTTCTTCCTACTTTAAAAAATGAGAATTTAAGTCTGCTGGGTTTATAAACAATAACTCTTTAGAAAGTTATCTCTATACCTATTGAAATTCTTTAATTGAATCAATAGTAGCTGCTGGGAAAAATCCAATTGTCTTAGTCATGAAAGACACAAACCTCAATGTTAAATACCTGAGAGGCTTCCAAGCAAAAAGTTGAGGGATAAACTGAGCCAACCCCACTGTTTCACTATTAATAATAAACTATATAGATTAATAAGTCTTCATATTCTTGAAAAGCAGCATATAGTTTATATGCAGTTCACTTAACATAGTTAATTTTCACAGCAGCCCTGCAAGGGCAGCTCTGTTTTACAGGTGAGGAAGGAACATAACTGGGACAGTTCCCAGGCTCAGTGTTTCTCCCGCTATACTACATGTTCTCTGGGCTCAGAAAGAAGGACACACAGGAAGTGAAAGCCCTCAGCTGTCTGCTCTTTCAGCTTTCAGAATCAGTCCCTACTGTTCTTTTCTCCTTCACAATCCACTCTCCCTCTTCCTGAGCTGGGTCAGTGGACCAAAATATTGAGGCTTGCCTCAGTTTCTGGGTGAGCAGTTCTTGGCTGGTTGGTCATGGGCATTCAACCCATCCAGTGCTCTTACTCAGCTCCACTGTCATTGCCCATAGCTCAGACCCATCAGTTCTTCCAAAGGTAGTCAAGTGAGGGCTCTGCTGGCCACTGACAGGGACACCCTGTGGTCAGGATATGCAGTAGGATGTACGCAGAACAGCTTCTTGAAGGAAAGGAAGGAAAAGCTATTGCACAATGCTTGGGTAAAAAAATAAATACATAGGACAGCATCACTTCTGTTAAAGAAGGAAGGAGCTTCTCTGACCCAATATCCAAGCTACCAGAGTAGAGATCTAAGGATATGAAGAGGTGTTAGCTTTTCCTAAATTTTGGGAGGTTTTTCCTGAATGCAAAAGTAATTCAAACTAATTGGAGGCAGTGCAGGGGGAGGTGCATGGAAACAGCAAAAGACAAAGACAAGAAAAAAAAAAATCAAGATAATTCTAATGCTACCACCCTGCCAGCATCCTTCCATCTTCTTCCTTTTCTTGTTAAAAGAAAAAAAGTGTTTGTTTAATCATCTACTTTTCATTTTTATCTAAGTAATAGATGCACATAATTTTAAAAGTCAGCTAGCACCGAAAAGCTTTTATAATAATTAGAATTTCCTGACCCCCACTGCTTCCCTACCCCAGTATATATTAAGTTTATAATTGTATACATTTATAGGGAACAAAGTGATGTTATGATTTATGAATACAAAGTGTAATAATTAAATAAGGCTGATTAACATATTCATCACCCAAAATACTTATAATGTTTTATAGTGAAACCATTTGAAATTTACTCTCCTAGTAATTTTGAAATGTACAATACGCTATTATTAACTATATGGACCATGCTATGTAATAGATCACAAAAACAAATAAAAATAAAAAAATAATTCCTCCTGTCTAATTGAGATTTTGTACCCTTTGACCATCATTTCTACATTTTCCCCTTTCCCCACTACTTAGAGTTATGCTTGATTTCATAGCTTGGCTATTGTGGACAGGGCTGCAATGACTATGGAAGTGCAGACATCTCTTCAACTAACTGATTTCAAGTCTTTTAAGTAAATAACCATAAGTGAGATTGCTGGATCATATATTAATTCCATTTTCAGTTTTTTTGAAGAATATCCATAGTTCCATAATGGCTATACTAATTTATATCCCCATCAACAATATACAAGAGTCCCTTTTCTCCACATCCTGACCAATACTTGGTATCTTTTGTTTTTTTGATAATAGTCATTCTGACAGGTGTGAAATATCACATTGCAGTTTTAATTTGCATTTCCCTAGTGATTGGCAATATCAAGCATTTTTTCATATACTGTTGGGCATTTGTATGTCTTCTTTTGAGAAATGTCTGTTCAGGTCCCTTGCCCATTTTAAAGTTATTTTGTTTGTTTTCTTGCTATTGAGTTGTTTGAGTTCCCCATATATTTTGTATATTAACCCCATATCAGATATATGACTTGAAAATATTTTCTTCTACTCTGTAGGTTGTCTTTTTTACACTGTTAATTGTTTCCTTTGCTATGCAGAAGGTTCTCAATTTGATATAATCCCATTGTCTATTTTCGCTTTTGTTGCCTGCCCTTTTGAGGCCAAATTCAAAAAAATCATTGGCCAGACCAATGTTGTATAGTTTTCCCTCTATGTTTTCTTCCAGTAGTTTTACAATTTCTGATCTTATGTTTCAACTTTTAGTCCATTTTGAGTTGATTTTCACATATGGTATGAGATAATGATCCAATTTCATTCTTCTGCATATGGATTTCAAGTTTTCTAAACACCATTCCTTGAAGAGAATATCCTTTTCCAATTGTGCATTCTTGGCAACTTTATTCAAAATCTATGGACTGTTCATGCATGAGTTCATTTCTGGGCTGTTTATTCTATTGCATTGGTTGATAATGAATGCTTACTTTTTGCCAGTATCATACTGTTTAAATTGCTATGGCTCTGTAGTATAGTTTTCAATTGGGTAGTGTGATACCTCTTCAGCATTGTTCTTTTAGTGCATGATTTTCTTGGCTATTCAGGGGGTTTTATAGTCCAATATGAATTTTAGGATTGCTTTTTCTGTTTCTATAAAAAGTGACATTGGAATGTTGATAGGGATTAAAGTGAATCTGTAGATTACTTTGGGTAGCATGGATATTTGAACAATATTAATTCTTCCACTCAATGAACACAGGATATCTTTCTATTTATTTATGTATTCTCCAATTTATTTTATAGTGTTTTTGTATATAGGTTTTTCACCTTCTTGGTAAATTTATTCTTAAGTATTTTATTTATTTATTTTTATAACTATTTAAGTGAAATTATTCTATTTATTTTTGGATAGTTCTTTTTTTTTTTTT
>NW_016107610.1:1591622-1606772 GCF_001604975.1 Cebus imitator
TTATTAGTTCTGACAGTTTTTTGGTGGTGTTTTTATTCTTGTATATAAGATCATGTTGTCAGCAGTGACAATTTCACTTCTTTTTTTTTTTTTTTTGAGACAGAGTCTCACTCTGTCACCAGGCTGGAGTGCAGTGGCACGATCTGGGCTCACTGCAACCTCTGCCTCCCCCCGCCCCGGGTTCAAGCGATTGTCCTGTCTCAGCCTCCCAAGTAGCTGGGACTACAGGCACACACCACACCCAGCTAATTTTTGTATTTTTAGTAGAGACGGGGTTTCACCATGTTGGCCAGGATGGTCTCGATCTCTTGACCTCGTGATCTGCCCGCCTCAGCCTCTCAAAGTGCTGAAATTACAGGCATGAGCCACCATGCCCAGCCCAACAATTTCACTCCCTCCTTTTCTATTTGGATGCCTTTCATTTCTTTCTCTTGCCTAATAGCTCTGGAAAGGATTTCTAATACTATGTTAAATAGAAAAGGCAAGAGTGGACATCCTTGTCTTATTCCATGTTTTAGAGGAGAGACTTTCAATTTTTCCCCATTGAGTATAATGTTAGATGTGGGCTTCTTGTATATGGCTTTTAGTACATTCCTCCATATCTAATTAATGAGAGTTTTTATCAATGAAAAGATGTTGAATTTTGTCAAAGCTTTTTTCTGCATCTAAGAGATGATCATATAGTTTTTTTCTTCATTCTGTTAATGTGATGTACCACATTCATTAATTTGCATATATTGAACCAATCTTGCATCCCAGGAATAAATTCCATTTGATCATGGTGGATGATCCTTTTAATGTGTTATTGAATTCAGTTTGCTAGTGTTTTGCTGAGAATTTTTGCATCTGTGTTCGTCACGAATGAACATAGGATGTATTTCTTTCCTTTCTTCTGCTATCTTTGGGCTTAGTTTGTTCTTTTTCTAGTTCCTTGAGAAGTAACATTAAATTGTTTATTTGAATTTTTTTGATGTAGGCATTTATTGCTATTAACCTTCCTCTTGGAACTGCTTTTGCTATATCCCATAAATTTTTGGTGTGATGTGCTTTTATTGCTATCTCAAGATATTTTACATTTTCTCTTGTAATTTCTTTATTGACCCATTAGTTGTTCAGGAGCATGTTTAATTTCCATGTATTTGTGAATTTTCTAAAATTTCTCCTGTTAGTGATTTCTAGTTTCATATGATTGTGGTCAGAAAAGATACTTCATATGATTTCAATCTTCTTAAGTTTCCTAAGGCTTGTTTTGTGCCCTAACATGTGATCTGTCCTAGAAAATGTTCCATGTGTGCTTGAGAAGAATGTATATTCTGTTGCTATTGGATGGAGTGTTCTGTTATGTCTGTTAGGTTCATTTGGTCTAAAGTGGTGTCAAGTTCAATATTTTCTATCTGGATGAACTGTCCAATGTTGAAGGTGGGCTATTAAAGTACCCTACAATTACTGGATTGCAATCTATCTCTCCCTTCAGATCCTTTAGGGTATCCAATCTTTAGGCTTCCCTAGGCCACATTGGAAGAATTGTCCTAGGCCACATAAAATACACTAACACTAATGCTAGCTGATAAACTGAAAAAAAAAAATCACAAAAAGATCTCACTATGTTTTAAGAAAATTTACAAATTTGCATTAGGCAGTATTCAAAGCCGTCCTGGGCACATGTGGCCTACAGGCTGTGGGTTAGACAAGTATGCTTTTTTTTTTCTTTTACAGAGTTTCTCTCTGTCGCCCAGGCTAGAGTACCGTGGTGCAATCTTGGCTCACTGCAACCCGTGCACCCTACCAGGTTCAAACAATTCTTCCGCCTCAGCCTCCTGAGTAGCTGGGATTACAGGCACTGGCCACCACACCTGGCTTTTTTTTTTTTTTTTTTTTTTTTTAGTAGAGATGGGGTTTCACCATGTTGGCCAGGCTGGTTTTGAACTCCTGAACTCAAATTATCCACCCACCTTGGCCTCCCAAAGTGCTAGGATTACAGGCTGAGCCACCAAGCTTGCCTTAATTTTTAAAAATATATTTAGGTACTCTGATGTTGGCTGCATATACATCTATAATTGTTATATCCTGTTGATGAATTGACCCTTTATTATTATATAATGTCTTTCCTTTTCTCTTTGTAATTTACAGTTTTTTACTTAAAGCCTACTTTATCTGATAAAAGTATAATTACCCCTGCTCTCTTTTGGTTTTCATTTGCATGGAATATCTTTTTCTATCCCTTTACTTTCAGTCTATGTGTGTCCTTAAAAATGATGTAAGTATCTTATAGGGAAAATAGAGTTAGGTCTTGTCTTTGCATCTATTTAGTCATTGGGTGTCTTTTTGTTGGATAATTTAATTCATTTACATTCAAAGTAATTATTGATAGGTAAGGACTTCCTACTGCCATTTTGTTAATTGTTTTCTGGTTGTTTTATGGATACTTTCTTTCTTTTTTCTTCCCCTGCTGTTTTCTTTGTGGTTTGATGGTTTTCTTTAGTTATGTGCTTTGAATCCTTTCCTTTTTTTGTTTTGTGCTTCTTCTAAAGATTTTTGTTTGTGGTTACCATGAGGCTTACATAGCACATCCTATACTTATAACAGCCTATTTCAAGCTGATAACACCTTAACTTTGATTGCATATAATAACTCTACCCTTTTACTCCCATACAAACATATTTTGTTTTCAATCTCAGAATTTACATCATTTTGTGATTTGTATCCCTTGAACTCTCTTAGATTTTGTCTGAGAAAGCTTTTATTTCTCCCTCATTCCTGAAAGACAAATTTGCTAGGTAAAGTTATTTTTTTCCTTTGGTATTTTGAGTATATCATCCCACTCTCCCCTGGCCTGCAAGATGTCTGCTGATAAATCAAATAATATTTGTATTGGCATTTCTTCATGATGTGTTATCTGTTGCTGCTCTCAGAATTTTTTCTTTGCCATTGATTGTTGCTAGTTCATTATATGTCTTGATGAACTCCTCTTTGGGTTGAATTAGATTGGCTACCTCTGTGCTTCCTGTACCTGTACGTTGGCATCTATCCCCAGATTAGGAAAGTTTTTAGCCATTTTTTCTTTAAATATGCTTTCTAACCCTTTTTATCTTTATTCTACTTCTACAATTTCTATTATGTAAAGGTGTGGTCTCTTGATGGTGTCCCATAATTCCCATAGATTTTCTTCATTTTTAAAAATCTTTTGTCTTTTTGCAGCTCTGATGGGATAATTTTAAATGCTGTGTCTTCTAGCTCACTGATTTTTTCATTTGCTTGATTGAGTCTTCTGTTGAAGATTTCTATTGAGTTTTTCAGTGCTTTGTCTCTAGGATTTCTATTTGATTAATTTTTATTGTTTCTATTGGTTTAACTCTTTACTTCGTTAATGTATTATTTCTCAAATGTTATTTAATTTTCTATCCAAATATTCTTGTAGTTCACCAAACTTCTTTAAGAGGATTATTCTGAATTATTTTTCAGTCATTTCATATATCTCCATTTCTCTAATGTTCATAATTAGAGCTTCATTTATTTCTTTTTATTGAGACATAATTTTGAACATATTATGGGGTACATGTGATGTTTAGTTATATGCATAGACTGTAATGATTAAGTCATGGTATTTAAGG
Organism: Cebus imitator; assembly: GCF_001604975.1. Taxonomy (NCBI): domain Eukaryota; kingdom Metazoa; phylum Chordata; class Mammalia; order Primates; family Cebidae; genus Cebus; species Cebus imitator. The sequence continues at coordinate 1,595,234 of NW_016107610.1, forward strand.
TGTACATAACTTTGAGTGTTTATTATTTCTATGCCTTATGAACATTTCAAGTCCTCTTTTCCATCACTTTCAAAGTGTCATTCCTCTCTCCTGGCTACAATATTTCTGTCAATAAATCTACTGATAGTCTTATGGAGTTCCCTTGTATGTGATGAGTCACTTTTCTCTTGCTGCTTTCAAAATTATCTCTTTGTCTTTGACTTTTAACGGTTTAATTATAATGTGGTTAATCATCATGTGTCTTAGTGTAGACCTCTTTATGTTTAACTTCTTTGGTGTCCTATGGGCTTTGTGAATCTGAATGTCCATTTCCTTTCCCAAATTTGAGAAGTTTTCAGTTATCATTTTTCAAATAAGCTTTCTACCCCTTTCTTCCCTCTCTTTGCCTTCTAGGACTCCCATAATGCATATATTGGTTTGTGTGCTGGACTCCCATAGATCTTATGGGCTTTCTTCATTTTATATTCTTTTTTTCTCCTCTGACTGCATAATTTCAAGTGGTGTATGCATTTGAAGACAGTCACCTCTTCCAACCTTGATGGACTGGCTTCAGTAATAAAATACCTTCAATTTCACGGGAAGGTAGATAAGGATGCCAACTGGGGGTAGAGGCACTGGAGCATGCTGTGGCACCAGATCTAATGACACAGGACACAAAATATGGGAGAGTGTGGCAGTTCCAAGTCCAGGGGTATGTGATGATGCATCAGCACAGACAGCTGGGTCTGTGACTTCAGCAACTACATTGTCTACAGTGGGTCCATTGTGATTGTGAAGGGTCTTAAGGTCCTTAGCAGCACCTCAGAGTCCAACAACAAGCACTGCTCAGTAGGCAGGGCCGGAGCAGGCAGTGATGGGAGCTAGAGCCAGCAATAAGCACGTATGCAGTGTCAGGGGCCAGCTGTGGGTACACACAAGGCAGTGGGGGGCAGCAATGAAGTTTGGGACTGACTACAGGTGCACATGCAGTAGCCATGCTGGGCCCTGGAGCTAGGGTGCCTGTGATAGCACTGACTGGGTTGGCTCTATCTGGGGAAGGGGAGAAGCTGCTCAGGCAGCTGGGGTCCACAGATGCAAAAAGTCTGTGAGGCCCTCAGCAGCAGCAATATCTGTGGGGAGATCGGGGGGGGATCCATGGTGGCTGTACTGGCTGTTGGTCCTCAGTGGCAAAAGCTGCTGGGGTCCTATGTTGGAGCAGGCACTGGGTTCTGTAATGGGAAACACTGCAGGGTCCTCAGCAGTAAAAACAATGAGGGCCTTGGTGGCCACAAGGGCTGTTGAGGTCCTCAGCAGTGAAGTTATCTGGGGTCCTCTGCAGAGCAGGCTATTAGGGACTACAGTGGTACTCATCACATGGCTGGTACTGATGGCTGGTACCTTTCTTCTTTGTTCCTAGCTGTCTCCAGAGGTCTTGGCTATGCCAATCTCCCCAGCAATCTGGATGGGGTGAAACCAAAGCAGGTCCTTCAGGCAGTACCTCAAAATGCTGACCCTGTTCTCCCTTTCCCCCATGAGCTGTGCCAGCCTAGGGGATGGGATGAAGCAGGCAAAATGAAACTGTCCTTTCTATCCTTTCTCCCTTTCTGTGTGATTATTCTCAGAGTTGTTTGTGTTCTTTCTCCACTGTGTTGCTGCGGCTTCCATACTGCACTCCTGAGTTTTCCCAGATCTATTTTCATTCATGCATAGCTAATTGTTATTTTCTGTGGCAGAATGAAGGCTGAGATCTCCTACTCCACTGTCTTGCTAACATCCTTTACTCTCTAGTTTTAAAAGCCAACCCGTACAATGTAAAGGATTTACAAAAATTCCTGCCAAAGCAAAACAATCAAGAAACCTAATGAAGACAATAATAAGCATATGCAAACAAAACAATAAAACAGTGACAGACATAACAACTTTTTTACTGCCTGAAATGAACTTTTATCAACCACATTACAAAGTGTATAGAACAAAATGTATTACAATGATCTAAACAGATCTACCAGAAACTCAGCTTCAAGAAAGTCAGACTTTATCAGAAAAAGTATTTGAAATCCAATATCAGTAAAGATGTACTGTGAATAAACAGAATAAAGATGATTTGGTCTTAAATGCTGTATAGTCCATTTCTATCTCATCAGCTTATATTTTTCTAATTTAATGTGTTTTATCTCTAACATAATTTATAAGCATACCTGTATATAAGTTACAAGAGAATAAAGAAGCATATATGGGGGTGTATCTAAAATATTTTGTTCTGTTAATGGTTTGGAGACTCATTTTTAAAAGCCAGTTGGTGGCTGAGCGTGGTGGCTCATGCCTGCAATCTCAGCACTTCAGGAGGCCAAGGCAGGTGGATCACCTGAGGTTGGGAGTTCGAGACAAGCCTGGCCAACATGGCAAAAACCCATCTTTACTAAAAATACAAAAATTAGCCAGGTACGGTGGCTGGCACCAGTAACCCCAGCTAACCCCAGCTACTCAGGAGGCTAAGGCAGAAGAATCTCTTGAGCCAAAGAGGCAAAGGTTGCAGTGAACCAAGAGCACGCCACTGCACTCCAGCCTAGCCTGGCAAGAAAGAGCTGTCTCAAATAAAAAAAAAAAAAAAAAAAAAAAAAAAAGCCATTTGGCAAGAGAATCTGGGAAATCCAGTTTGCAGAGACCAGCCCCAGCATCACAAAGTAAAGCATAGAAAGGAGAATTTGAAGCTAAGAAACAATAGGAAAATAACTGTAATATTTCTTAGTAAGCATTCATACACATCCTTCTGCTCATATTTTGAATTTCCAATAAAAATAACAACTCCATGCCTCCACCTATCAAGACACAACCAAGGAACAACAAAGTAGTTCTCATCCTCTTCCCCAGAAAAGTAATATGCAAAGCCAAAACCCCTAACAGTCCCCATATCCATCTCTGTGTGATGCTACTTTCTCTTCTAGTTTGGTTAGAATCCCACGAGAATCATTCGAAACCTAATGACTAACAGTAACCCTTATCTAAAATAACAAGGGAGAAATCGAAAGGAAAAATAATATATGCAGATGTATATGTATATATCAAGCAAGGAAAAAATATACATAGCTGCTTCACCCCATTTCTGTACATGGTACTGAAGCTGTAGTTGTTACATATAGCTTCCTATCTCACTGTACATTTCAGCACCCTTTATCCTCAGCCAGTATCTCAACCGACCCAGATTCTTTTGGGTAGCTCAAACCGTCACTCCTGAAAGGCCTGATCTCCATTGGTCTTCATTTAGTTTTCATTACCTTTTTCTACTGGACATGGAAGTACTAAGAGGTGCCCTAGAGAATATACTGAGTTTTATAATGTCTTAGCAACTAAATTCCCCTATGTAACTGGGATTACTCCAGACAGCACAATAACCTCCTCTGCCTGTTAGGTGAGAGACAAAAAGGGTCCAAAATGGCCAATGGTAGTCTCAACTTATAAATAAAAAATGTAAATCAATTACGTTCCCTGATGGAAGCATTCCTTCCCAGAGAACTAAAACTTCTAAGCCAGCAGAACCTTATCAAAGATAGGAAACAAAAATTCTGTAAGTGGGGCATTAGGGTATGCTCTCACTTCTACATCTTTGTCCCTAGACTTGAGTATTCTGGCTATGGAAAAAATAACACATATAGTGATTACTGGTTACACAAACACACACACACACACACACACACACCCTGTAGAATATACCTCAACCTTTAGAGTGTTGTCTTTTGATATCTACTGTAATTGTCTTTGGCAAGCTATGTCTTTTTTTTTTTTTTTTTTTTTGAGACGGTATCTTGCTCTGTCGCCAAGCTGGAGTACAGTGGCATGATCTTGGCTCACTGCAACCTCTGCCTCCCAGGTTCAAGCGATTCCCCTGCCTCAGCCTCCTGTGTAACTAGGACTACAGGCACGTGCCACCATGCCCAACTAATTTTTGTATTTTTAGTAGAGACAGGGTTTCACCATGTTGATCAGGATGGTCTCGACCTCCTGACCTCGTGATCTGCCTGCCTTGGCCCTCCCACAGTGCTGGGATTACAGGTGTCAGCCACCGCACCTGGCCTACTAGGCTACTGCACTGTTCTCTCAGGCCATTGATTTCTGGGTGTTTGGGTATATGATACAACCAGTAAATGACATAGGCATGAGCCTCTGTGACTCTTCTATTTCTGAAAAGTGAATTATTTAGTCAAAAGTTATGTATGAAATACTTTGGTGGTGATAAGTCTAGGGAGGATAGTACTATCGGAAGCATTGCAGAAAGAAAAGTCCATGTCCATATAATAAGTGATTATTCAATGGGAACAAATTATCACCCACTCCACACTGGTGCTCAGCACTGGTCTGCTGTTGGGAGGTCAGACATGTAGCAATGGTTGCTGGATCATCTTTGATGAGGGAAAGTCTGTGCTGTTGAGCCCATCCCTGCCATCATGACCACTTTGAACATGAGCAACTGAGCAAACGTTGGGTGGGAAAGGGGCTGGCTAACCTTCTTAGAGCATGTCTTCCTGTCTACATGATTATTCTACAGTAGGTATCCTTTGGTGAACATCCACATTGGACACAAATATCCTCACATTCTGCTCACTTTTAAATAGGTCCAGCCCATGTCTCTTCCCTAGATCTCTTCTCACTAATTTGCCAATCTTGTTTTTTCCAATGTCCCTGACCAACTGGCCAATTCTTTAACCCCTGCCCGTGGGCCAACGCAGATTCTCTTCTCTGAGTATTTCACATTGACCAAGTTGTCAATGAAATGGACTGCTTGAAGTTCTGCTAGGTGAGAGAATTTCTCTTGAACACCATCTTTCAGGAGTCCTTCTGAGGTTCTAATGCTACAGCAGTCTACTTCCTGTTCATACAAGTATCATTAGCTTTGAGTTCTTCTTCATTAGCCAATTGGTAATAAGGAATTCACCAGTAAATTATAGAGCTACATAGAGGGAGAGGAACAGTGAAGCAGGAGTAGGTGACATATGTAATTTCTTTGTGCCCTCAGGATTTGCTTAATTTTGATTCCTATTATACAATTTCTATTTACTTAATAATTGCTGCTGTGAATGCTCACTGTTAATACTTAATGAATCAGATAACACCTAGTTCATAAGAGGAAACTAAGATTACGTGGTTACTTAATGTTCCATGGTTAAACAATCTAGCTCTACAGGAACCCAGTAAGAACTAATTCTCAATTGCAGAATGGGGGCATGACTTTGCTTTCAAATCCTAGAGACCTGCTCTGCTACTCTCTTTCAGGGCTTTTCAGGAGGCTTCATTGAACATCTCTTTGAGCCACAAACTGATCGAGTACTTCTGGTATATAAGGTCCAAGTAGGAAAACAGCTTGTACTGCAACTTGGACCTCATGCAGATACTTTTCATGTTTGGAGCCTCCTTCAAAACTATCAAGGTATCACGCCTGTAATCCCAGCACTTTGGGAGGCCAAAGTGGGTGGATAACAAGGTCAGGAGTTCAAGACCAGCCTGGCCGACATAGTGAAACCCCGTCCCTACTAAAAATACAAAAATTAGCCAGGCGTGGTGGCAAACGCCTGTAATCCCAGTTACTCAGGAGGCTGAGGCAGAGAATCACTTGAACCCAGGAGGTGGTGGTTACAGTGAGCCAAGATCAGGCCACTGCACTCCTGCCTGGGTGAGACAGTGAGACTCCGTCTCAAAAACAAAACAAAAAACTGTCAAGGTACTGAGTTGCAACACCCTCAAATATACTCAAATATACCACACATTGACCCCCAGAAGCAAGAAGTCAAGCACTAAAAAGGAAACCTTTTTTTTTTTTTTGAAATGGAGTTTCACTCTTGTTGCCCAGGCTAGAGTACAATGTCGCGATCTCGACCTACTACAACCTCCTCCCCCCAAGTTTAAGCAATTCTCCTCCCTCAGCCTCCCAAGTAGCTGGGATTACAGGCATGCACCACTGCATTCCAGCCTGGGCTACAGAGCGAGACTCAGTCAAAAAAAAAAAAAAAAGGTTTCCTTTTTAGTGCTTGACTTCTTGCACCACCACACCCAGCCAATTTTGTATTTTTAGTAGAGACAGGGTTTTATCATGTTGGTCAGGCTGGTCTTGAACTGCTGATGTAATGTGATCCACCTGCCTTGGCCTCCCAAAGTGCTGGGATTACAGGAGTGAGCCACCATGCCCAGCCTGCCATTTTAAATAAGTGGAAAAAAAATCAGTCATTTATTCTGACTTTCCTACATGAACAGCACCCTGGAGTAACCAAATAGTTGATTAGGAGGTTTTTTTCTTATAGAAGTATTTCAGTTTACAAATGAAGAAGTAATTATAGGATATAATAATGTACATTTTGTAAACCATTATGAATTAATGGGTCAATTAAAATGAGATATTATTAAACATCAAAAATCAGATAAGTAGACATTTTATGGTGATTGATGGCAGTACATAACACCACCTATAAAGTATTCTCGCCAAAATGTTAAACTTGAGTCTGATCAAGCTTCTCTAGATCTAAATACTAAATGCAAGAGATTGGGGAACATATTAAAGAACACCATGGGGATGAACTCTTCAAAATCAAGGCAATGGCAAACTACAAAGAAGTAATCTCATCTCTTTGACAAATGCATTGCAAGCAAAAGAAAGAAATGTAGTGGACAGCCTTAATTTAAGTGACAAAATTACTAGGTATGGACTTTATCTGGTTCACAATTTGAATGAAAAGACCATTTAAAAATTTATAAAACAGGTGAATTTGAACTCTGGCTATGATAATGAATGATATTAGGGGATTATTGTCGATTTTAAGGATGATAATGGTATTGCAGTTATTGTTAAGGGTCTTTATCTTTTAGAGATACACACTGAAATATTTATAGATGAAATTATATAATATCAGGAATTTGCTTCAAAGTAACCTAGGCACAAAGGATGTGTTCAGAATACAAACAAAATTGGCAAACAGTTGATAATTGCTAAAACTGAATAATACAATGTATATCCATTATACTGGTTTCTTTTCATATTTTTGTACATGTTTGAAAATTTCCATAATTAATATCTTCAAAAACCTACCCAAAAGAATACAAGGATAGTATTATTAAAATTGGGTAAGGTTAAATTACATTTTAAAAGTAGTTTGCAAAACAGAGATACTTTAAAATGTTAAAGGGAACAATCCACAGTGAAGTAATAGCAGTCATGAATCTTTTTGCAATAAATAAAATTCATAAGACAAAACTGAAGAAAATAATAAGAAGAAATTGCCAAAAACATAATAGCAATAAGGGACTGTAATTCATTTATCTCTGCACATGACAGATATAATAGACAAAAATATAAGTAAGCCTATAAAGTCTCTGAATTATATAATCAATAAGGTTGAATTCTATACTCCGAGCATACTGAATACTTTCAAGTACCAACACATTATAAAAATCAATCTTTTATAAGCCCATAAAGAAAACCTACATAAATTCCAAAATGTAGAACAAAATAAGACCCTATTGTGTTTTAATAATACAGTAAAACTAAAAAGTAGGATCCAAAACCATCTTACACATTCCTGTTGGGAATATAAAATGATTACAGTCACTGTGCAATATAGCTTGGCAGTTCTTAATAAGGTAAGCATATATCTATCACATGGCCCAAACGTTTCACTTCTAGGGAATTTGCCAAATAGAAAAGAATGCACATGTCCATGCAAAGACTTATACAGAAATATTCATAGCAGCTTTATTTGTAATAGCCAAAAACTAGATACCACCCTAAGTTCTCATTAGCTGAATGGATAAACAAATTGTGGCATATTCATACAATGGAATATAGCTCAAAAATGAAAAAAAAGTAGTAAATGATGGATACACAGAACAACATGAATGATATCTCAAAATAATTATGAGTAAAAGGAGCCAGACAAAAAAGAGTACATATTGTATGATTCCATTTACGTGAAATTCTAAAAAGTACCAACTAATCTATAGTGACAGAGAATAGATCAGTGTTTGCTTGGGGAACTGTTGATTTCACAGGAGTATAAGGAACTTTTGTGTATTATGGATATATCCACCATCTTGTTATGTTGGTGCTTTCATAGTTATATACATTTGTCAAAACTTATCAAATTCTGTACCTTAAATATGTACAATTTATTGAATGTCAGTTCTACCTAGTTTTTAAAAATTCTAGGAATAAAGTGAATATATAGGACCTATATAAGTTAAGCATATATCTGGCATATGGATATAAATAACCTAAAATATGTCAAGGCATGGTGGCTCATGCCTGTAATCCCAGCACTTTGGGAAGCCACATTCAGCAGATTACTTGAGGCCAGGAGTTGAAGACCAGCCTGGCCAACGTGGCAAAACCCTGTCTCTACTAAAAATACAAAAATTAGCCCGGCTTGGTGGTGGGCATCTGTAATCCCAGCTACTCAGGAAGTTGAGGTGGGAGGATTGCTTGAGCCCAAAAGATGGAGGTTGCAGTGAGCTGAGTTCACACCACTGCACTGCAGCCTGGGCGACGGAGTAAGACTCTGTCTCAAAAAAAAAAAGGGAAAAGGGAAAAAAAAAACATAAACTAGATGTGAACCAATACAGAGACAGACTTTAATCTTAGATAGAGATGCTCAATTTCATAAATTTGGTGCAATAAGAAAATCAATGAATATTGTTTCATTTATTGGAACTTGAAAATGATTCCAAAATTATTCTTAAAAAAATGAAACACATGGAAATGTCCCAGATACCCAGAAATAGAAAAGTAACATTGGTACAGGAATAGATAAATCAATGGAAGAGAATCAAGAGTACAGAAATAAAACCAAGAATAGACAGGAGTCTGGGACATGATAAACATAGGATTTCAGATCAGTGGGAAAGGATAACTTAACAATTAAAGTTGTATAATGGTCTAACCATTGGAAAGTAGAGAAGTTGTATCGACACACACTCACCACCAAAAAACAATTCTAAAGAAATCAAAACTTGTATTTAAAAATGAAACTCTCAAAGTACTAAAACTAAACATAGATAGATTATGTTTACAACTGTGGAATGAGAAAAGCCTTTATGTTTGCAGCAAAATCTAGCATGTATAATGGGAAAGATTGCTTAATTTAACCACAGTAAATGTTTAAAACTTCTGTAATGAAAAGATATTCAAAAAATTACAAACTGTGAAAAACATGTCCAATACATAAAACAAAACAAAAAAAAAGCTAATTTCCTTGGTTTAGTTTACAAAGAGCTCTTTATATGTCAGTAAGATAAATGACCCAATAATAATGAACAAAATAAATGAGCAAGTCAAAGAAAAAAGAGATACCAATAGCCATCAAGCATGCAAAAAAGATAACAAATCTTATTTAAATTAAAGCAAGTGTAAATTACAGCATTATTTTAGTTATCTATTGCTGAATGATAAATCACTCCAAAGCTTAGCACCTTAATATAATAATAAACATGTATTATCTCTGATAGTTTTTGTAGGTTGGTACCTCAAAAGTTGCTAAGCTGGGCAGTTCTGGCTTGAAGTCTTTCATGAGGTTGTTGTCAAGATTTGACTGGGGCTGCAGCCATCTGAAGGCTTGACAGGGGCTAAAGGATCCATTTCCCAGGTGGCTCACTCACATGACTGGTGAGCTGGTGCCGGCATTGGCAAAAGGCTTCAGTTCCTCCCCAAGTGAGACTTTCCACAGGGCTATTTGGGTGTCCTCACAACACACTGACTGACTTCCTCACAGCAAGCAGTCCAAGAGAGCAAGGCAGAAGCTATCTATAATGACTCTATAATCTAACCTTTGGCAGACACACACATAGCACATCCACCATTCTCTATTGGTCACACAGGGCCAGCGTCGAGGGCATGCAACCTGTGCAGTCACACAGGGCCATATACTCAGGAAAGCCTGGTGCTTGGTTTAGAGCTCTGCTATTGCCATACCAATATTCTTTATAATTTTATCTTTGATTTTTTATTTTGCAAGTGAAATGGGACAATGAGGTACATTTTTGAGCAGAAGAGATACACACAATATGTGTGTCCAACACTTTTCCTTCCCACTTCATTTGCATACAGCATTAGCAATGCACAGTATTCTGCTGGGAGTTCAGTGATACTCAAAGCAAAGACAAGATAAGCAGTCAGAATGTATAGGTAGAATATGCAAGTATCAGAGAGGATCCAAAATGGTCAAATAGGAAGAGCTCCAGAGTGCAGTTCCCAGCAAGAACAGTGCAGAGGGTGAGTGCCCACCGCATTTCCAAACAAGTTATCACTGTCCACAGACCAGGAGATTCCCAGGCCAAAAAGCACCACGAGTTTTGAGTGCAGCGGTTTCAGCCAGTGCCGGGTCTGCACACAGAAACTCACACAAGTCTGGACAGCTGTTTCAACTGGCACCTGGAATGCCTGGGAGACAGAGCCACCCATTCAACTGAAAGGGAGTGGGCTAGGCAATCTGGCTTGGCAGGTATCACCCTCACAAAACAAACAATCTGAAATGCTCTGGATTGAGAGTTTTGCAGCAAGTGCAGCTGGACCCAGGATGGTCCACCTCAGTGGAGGGAAGGGTGTCCCCCGCTACTGAGGCAGTTCACACAGCAGCTGGGCAAAGCCTGCAGCAGCTCAGCAATGCCTCTGCTGTCAGACTGTGACTAGACTACTCTGTGCAGGCCAGGGCATCTATGAAAAAAGGCAGCAGCACGACAGAAACTTATAAATAAAGCTGACCTTCCTAGGACAGAGCACCTGGGAAAATAGGCGGTTATGAGTTCAGTTGTGGCAGACTTAAAGGTACCTGCCCAGCAGTTCTGCATGGAACAATAGAACTCCCAGCACAGCACTTGAGCTCCTATAATGGACAGACTGTCTCCTCAAGCAACTCCCCAATCCCCATATACCCAAAGAGACACCTCATAAAGGAGAGCTCAGGCCAACATCTGGTGAATACCCTTCTGGGATGAGGACAGCAGAGGAAGAAACCAGCAGCAACCCTTGCTGTTCTGCAGCCTCCACGGGTGATCCCCAGGCAAGCCAAGGTCTGGAGTAGACCTCCAGCGGTCCTGCAGCAGAGGGACCTGACTGTTAGAAGGAAAACTAAGAAGCAGAAAGAAATAGCTTCAACATCAACAAAAAGGATATCCACTTAGAGACCCCATCCGAAAGTCACCAACTACAAAGACCATAGGTAGATAAAGCCACTAAGATAAGAAGAAACCAGCACAAAAAGGATGAAAACACCAAAAAGCAGAATGCCTCTCCTCCTCCAAGGGATCGCAACTCCTCACCAGCTAGGGATCAAAGATGGACGGAGAATGAATCTGATGAACTGACAGAAACAGGCTTCAGAAGGTGGGTAATAACAAACTTCTCAGAGTTAAAAGAACATGTGCTAACCCAATGCAAAGGAACTAAGAACCTAGAAAAAAGATTAGATGAGATGCTAACTAGAATAAACAGCTTAGAGAAGAATATAAACGACTTGATGGAGCTAAAAAACACAGCATGAGAACTTCACAAAGCATACACAAGTTTCAATAGCTAAATCGACCAAGC
>NW_016107610.1:1608032-1615576 GCF_001604975.1 Cebus imitator
CATGGCACCTACTCTAAAATTGACCACATAATTGGAAGTAAATCACTCCTCAGCAAATGCAAAAGAATGGAAATCAATAAACAGTCTGTGAGACCACAACGCAATCAAATTAGAACTCAGAATTAAGAAACTAACTCAGAACCGCACAACTTCATGGAAACTGAACAACTGGCTCCTGAATGTTGACTGGATAAACAATGAAATGGAGGCAGAAATAAAGATGTTCTTCGAAACCAACGAGAACAAAGACACAATATACCATAATCTCTGGGACTCATTTAAAGCAGTGTCTAGAGGGAAATTTATAGCAATAAATGCCCACATGAGAAGCGAGGAAAGATCTAAAATTGACACCCTACAGTCAAAATTGAAAGAGCTAAAGGAGCAAGATCAAAAAACCTCAAAAGCTAGCAGAAGACAAGAAATAACTAAGATCAGAGCAGACCTGAAGGAGATAGAGCCACAAAAAATCCTTCAAAAAATCAGCAAATCCAGGAGCTGGTTTTTTGAAAAGATCAACAAAATAGACCACTAGCCAGATCAATAAAAAAGAAAAGGAAGAAGAATCAAATAGATGCAATAAAATGATAAAGGTGATATCACCACTGACTCCACAGAAATACAAACTACAATCAGAGATTGCAAACAACTCTATGCACAAAAATCAGTAAACCTGGAAGAAATGGATACATTCCTGGATATTTGCACCCTCCCAAACCTAAACCAGGAAGAAGTGGAAACCTTGAACAGACCACTAACAAGGGCTGAAGTTGAGACAGCAATTAATAGCCTACCAAAAAAAAGTCCAGGTCCAGACGGGTTCACAGCTGTCTGGACGTACAAATTCTACCAGACATACAAAGAGGAGCTGGGACCATTCCTTCTGAAACTGTTCCAAACAATCCAAAAAGAGGGAATCCTTCCCAAATCATTTTATGACACCAACGTCATCCTGATTCCAAAACCCGGCAGAGACTCAACAAAAAAAGAAAACTTTAGGCCAATATCCATGATGAACATAGATGCAAAAATCTTCAATAAAATACTGGCAAACCGATTGCAACAGCACATCAAAAAGGTTATCTATCACGATCAAGTAGGCTTCATTCCAGGGATTCAAGGCTGGTTCAACATACGCCAAGTCTATAAATGTAATCCACCACATAAACAGAACCAAAGACAAAAGCCACATGACTATCTCAATAGATGCAGAGAAGGCCTTTGACAAAATTCAACAGCTCTTTATGCTAAAAACTGTCAAAAAACTAGGTATCAAAGGAACATATCTCAAAACAATAAAAGCTACTTAAGACAAACCTACAGCCAATATCATACTGAATGGGGAAAAACTGGAAGCATTCCCTTTGAAATCCAGCACCAGACAAGGATGCCCTCTCTCACCACTCCTATTCAATATAGTATTGGAAGTTCTAGCCAGAGCAATTAGGCAAGAAAAAAAAGGGGGAGGGTATTCAATTAGGAAAAGAGGAAGTAAAATTGCCTCTATTTGCAGACAACATGATTGTATATTTAGAAGACCCTATCATCTCAGCCCAAAATCTCCTAAAACTGATAAGCAACTTCAGCAAAGTCTCAGGATACAAAGTCAATGTGCAAAAATCACAAGCATTCCTATACACCAATAGCAAACTTAAAGAGAGCCAAATTAAGACAGAACATTCACAATTGCTACAAAGAGAATAAAATACCTAGGAATACAACTAACGAAGGATGTAAAGGACCTCTTCAAGGAGAAATACAAACCACTGCTCAAGGAAATAAGAGAGGACACAACAGATAGGGAAACATTCCGTGCTCATGGTTAGGAAGAATCAATATCGTGAAAATGGCCATACTGCCCAAAGTAATTTATAAATTCAAGGCTATCCCCATCAAGCTACCAATGACCTTCTTTACAGAACTAGAAAAAAACCACCTTAAACTTCATATGGAACCAAAAGAGAGCCTGCATAGCCAAGACAATCCTAAGCAAAAAGAACAAAGCTGGAGGCATCACGCTACCTGATTTCAAACTATACTACAAGGCTACAGTAATCAAAACAGCATGGTACTGGTACCAAAACAGAGATATAGACCAGTGGAACAGAACAGATGCCCTGGAGGCAACGCCACACATCTACAACCATCTGATCTTTGACAAACCTGACAAAAACAAGCAACAGGGAAAGGATTCTCTGTTTAATCAATGGTGTTGGGAAAACTGGCTAGCAGTGTGCAGAAAGCAAAAACTGGACCCCTTCCTGATACCTTACACTAAAATTAACTCCAGATGGATTAAAGACTTAAACATAAGGCCTAACACCATAAAAACCCTAGAAGAAAACCTAGGCAAAACCATTCAGGACATAGGCATAGGCAAGGACTTCATGACTAAAACACCAAAAGCAACAAAAGCCATAATAGAAAAATGGGACCTAATCAAACTCCAGAGCTTCTGTACAGCAAAAGAAACAATCATTAGAATGAACCAGCAACCAACAGAATGGGAAAAAATTTTTGCAATCTACCCATCTGACAAAGGGCTAATATCCAGAATCTACAAAGAACTAAAACAGATTTGCAAGAAAAAAACAAACCCTTCCAAAAGTAGGAGAAAGATATGAACAGACACTTTGCTAAAAAAGACATATATGAGGCCAACAAACATATGAAAAAATGCTCATCATCACTGATTATTAGAGAAATGCAAATCAAAACCACATTGAGTTACCACCTCATGCCAGTTAGAATGGCAATCATTACAAAATCTGGAGACAACAGATACTGGAGAGGATGTGGAGAAATAGGAACACTTTTACACGTTGGTTGGAGTGTAAACTAGTTCAACCATTGTGGAAGACAGTGTGGTGCTTCCTCAAGGACCTAAAAATAGAAGTTCCATTTGACCCAGCCATCCCATTATTGAGCATATACCCAAAGGATTATAAATCATTCTATTATAAAGACACTAGCACACATATGTTCATAGTGGCACTATTTACAATAGCAAAGACCTGGAACCAACCCAAGTGCCCATCGACAATAGACTGGACAAGGAAAATGTGGCATATATATACCATGGAATACTATGCAGCCATAAAAAATGATGAGCTTGTGCCCTTTATAGGGACACGGATGAATCTGGAAAACATCATTCTCAGCAAACTGACACAAGAACAGAAAATCCACAAACTGCACACTCTCACTTGTAGGTGGGTGTTGAACAATGAGAACCCATGGACACAGGGAGGGGAGCATCACACACTGGGGTCTGTTGCAGGGGTGCCAAGGGAGGGACAGCAGGGGGGTGGAGAGGTTGGGGAGGGATAACATGAGGAGAAATGCCAGATGTAGGTGACAGGGGGATGGAGGCAGCAAACCACATTGCCACGTATGTACCTATGCAACAATCCTCCATGATCTGCACATGTACCCCAGAACCTAAAGTACAATAAAATAAATAAATAAATGGTCGGGGGAAAACAATAGAGACCAATAATACAAACCAGGACATGCTAGAATTCTTTTTCATTAGCTCTCACATTCTCTCTGATCATATTTATCTTCCCTTTTTTCTGATGCCACATTTTGGGAGATTTGCTTTGACTTTCTCTTCTAATCCTTTAATAGATTTTCTTCTGTCATTTTTAAAACATTTCTCTAGAACCTACACTATTTGAATGTTTTACTTTTATAACTTATTTTTATCTTAATAAACTTTTTGTTTTTCTGAGAATGTTACATATATGTGTGTATGTGTGTGTGTATATATATATGTATGTGTGTATTTGAGAAATTGCTTTGCTCATAAACATGATGAGATGATATTTTTCCAGGTTAAAAAGAAAAAAAAGGAAAAAAAAAGAATGTGCAAGTATCAAAAAGTGAAATAGGTCAGGTGCAGTGGCTCATGCCTATAATCCCTGCACTTTGGTAGGACAAGGCAGGCGGATTGCCTGAACTCATGAGTTCAAGACCAATCTGGGCAACCTGGCAAAACCTCTTTTCTACAAGAAATACAAAAAATTAGTTGGGCATGATGGTGCATACCTGTAGTCCCAGCTACTCAGGAGGCTGAGGTGGGAGGATGGCTTGAGACAAGGAGATGGAGGTTGCAGTGAGCAGAGATTGTGCCAATGCACTCCAGCCTGGGCAACAGAACCAGACCTTGTGGCAAAAAANAAAAAAAAAAAAAAAAAAAAAAAAAGTGAAATTAAAAGAGTTAGTAAATAATTTTGTGCATCTTTTTTTTCCAGTAAGATCAAAATACATGTACACTTACAAGTCACAAAATATGAATTGTGTAATCTTGGTGATTCCATATGAGTTAAATGCTCTTATATTTGCATTTAAAACTGGCATGGCACAATATAAAGATGACCAGTAATTTTTGTGCTAAAATTTCAACAATTTTAATTTTCCTTTACCTGAGATGACACTAGATAGCTAATAAAAAACACTATGACAAGTTTAATGAGAGACTAAGGAAGAAAAGGAAAACTTTATATGACTTTTATTAGCACATTTTCCTGCTTTTACACTAAGTCCTATAAACGATGTAGCGTCTATGGTCACACAGACCAGCTCTGATTCGATGTGAGAGGAGACTCATGGGGCGTGAATGCCAGGAGGCTGGGATCATTGCAGGCTGTCTTGAGGCTTGGCTAACACAAACATCAATTGGTTGATTTATCACCTGTAAGTCAAGCATGGTGGTTCAAGCCTGTAATCCCAGCCCTTTGAGAGGTGAGGCAGGAGAATTGCTTGAGGACAAGAGTTCAAGACCAGCTTGGGCAACAATAGCAAGTCCTCATCTCTATAAAAAATTAAAAAGAAAAATTAGCAGGACATGGTGGCGCACCTGTAGTCCCAGCTACTTGGGAGGCTGAGGTGGGAAGATCGCTTGAGCCTAGGAGTTCAAGGTTCCAATGAGCTATAGTTGCATCACTGCACTCCAGCCTCGGTGACACAGTAAGCCAGCTCCTGTCTCAAAATAGGAGCGAAGGAAAAGAAATGAAAGAAAAGAAAAAGGAAGGAGGAAGGGAGGAAGGGAAGAGGGAGGGAGAGTGCAAGGTAAGAAGGGAGGAAGAGAGGGAGAGAAGGAAAGAAAAGAAAGAAAAAGAAAGGAGGGAAGGAAGGAGGGAGGGAAGGGAAAGAAAAACAGGAGTATTGAAGTTGGGAGGGTCCACTCATAAATTTTTGGAGGAAATATTGGTGAAAAGTTCAAACGCAAACACAAAGAAGGGAATGACAGACACCAGGGTCTCATTGAGGGAGGGTGAGGATTGTAAAACTACCTATCGGGTACTATGCTTATTATCTCAGTGATGAAATAATTTGTACTCCAAACCCCCATGACATGCAATTTCCCTACAGAGCAAGCCTGCATATGTACCCCTGAACCTAAAAGGTTTTTTTTTTTGAAGTAAAGAAAGAAAAAATAGTAGTACCTCACAAGCTACCAAGTACCAGAGAGTAGCTCTTTTCTCTCCAAACTGATGAGGGTTTCTGCATGTTTTTCTAGCTAGAGTAATCACCTTTGCACACCTGGTGTTAGTTATTCCTCTCAACAATAATATGAGGTAGGTTTTAGGTTCCCCGTTTTACAGACAAGGAAGTGATGCCTTTGAAAAGTTAAGTGGCAGAACCTGCATGTCAGCCCAAAGACTGACTAACCCTAACTCCCAGCCCAGCCCTCTTTCCACAGCTGCTTCTTAATTAGACAAACCAGGTGTTTGTCCCTACCTACAGGGGGAAAAATCAAAGATTTTGAAAACTTGTAGAAGCAGCATTCCAATTAGAAATATAAAAGCCCATGGGGCTGCCCCAGATTATAGCGTGAGGTGAAATCACCTGCCTCCTCCTCACTTCCTGCAGGTCTTACCCAAATCGATCTTTAACCCCTTCCTCTATACCTCCCTCCTGCAGTCTTTTTGCCCCCTCTCCTTAGTGTTAGCTTACCCTCTCCAGGTCGGGCAGTCAGGTAGGGAAGTCGGGAGCCTGGGTACTTGGCTAGGGGTGTGGATCACTTTCACTTTCTGGGCTACTGTTCTTTCTTCCTTTTGGATGATGCAATATTTTCTGAAATGAAAAACATAAAATGTTATTCATTTTATGTTTGCTCACTGTCTGAATCTACGTTAATTTATGAACCTTTGGCTCTACATCATTGTTTATGTATTTTTGTGTTAATTTTTTAACTGTTTTTTTTTTTTAAAGTAAATGTACTCTGCGTTTGGCAGACCAACCAAGTGAAATGTAAAAAGAGTCCATTTTTTAAAGTTTCACATATAAGGTGAAACATCTCTTTTTGTGTGGGTGCATGTGTATGTGCAGATTACAGGTTTTATCAGACACTTACTTGTTAATATTTGTTGTCACAGTTTACAATGTGGCCCCTCAAGTCCCTCTGGACTATATGCAACCCAAAAAAGTAACCTTGAAACATGCAATAAATCTAAAGTTGAAACCAAAATAACCAAAATTAAAATGCAGCAAATTTGTAGCCTAGCAAATTCATTTATAGGAACTTTGTTCAAAAGCATTCCCACAATTGAACACAAGTATATATACAAAGATGTTCACTGCAACACTCTTAGTGGTAGAGAATAATTGAAAACAACACTGTGAGTAGCAGTGAAAATTTGGAAACAACATAAAGATACATCCTTAACTCCTGACACGGAAGATATCTGCAGATTACTAAATGAAACTAGAAAGGTGTAGATCAATATGTTTATCAGAATACTATTGATAATTTTTGTAAATAGGAGATGTTAATAGCAGTTATCATTGGAGAATGAGATTGGATAAAGACTGGTAGGATGGGGTGGGAAGTGGAGATTTTACTTTACATAATCTCTCTGTGTGTTATGAATAACAAACAGATACGACTTTAAATTTTTAGCTAGATTTTAAATGTTAATATTTTTATTTTTTTCCAATATGTTAATGATGTCTTCCAATAATACAATCTAAAAAAAAAAAAAGACAATCAGATCATGAATTCAAATGTTCTAATCATGTTTACTAATCAGAACAAGGCCAAAAATAGACTATGTACATGTCACCAGAGCCTGTCCCCAGATTTCCAGGACTCTATTATATAAACGAATATTTTTTGATAAGATTATTCTTCTGGCCAGAAGTGGTGGCTCATGCCTGTAATTCTAGCACTTTGGGAGGCTGAGGCAGGTGGATCACCTGATGTCAGGAACTCAAGGCCAGCCTGACCAACATGGTGAAACCCTGTTTCTACTAAAAATATAAAAATTAGCTGGGCATGGTGCCACATGCCTGTAGTTTCAGCTATTCGGGACGCTGAGACAGAAGAATCACTCGAACTGGAGAAGCAGAAGTTGCAGTGAGCTGAGATGGCACCACTGCACTCCAGTGTGAGTGATAGAGTGAGACTCTATCTCAGAAAAAAAAAGGAAAGAAAAGACTGGCCGGGCGCGGTGGCTCAAGCCTGTAATCCCAGCACTGTGGGAGGCCGAGGCGGGTGGATCACGAGGTCAAGAGATCGAGACCATCCTGGTCAACAT
>NW_016107610.1:1615736-1622332 GCF_001604975.1 Cebus imitator
AAAAAAAAAAAAAAAAGAAAGAAAAGACTATCTTAGTCAGGTCTACCTTATTGCTTTGACATCAAAGCATACCAGATGTCTTTGTAAGAGTTTCTGCATTTAAAAATTGGACATATCGTGTCTTCAGCATTATCCTAAGAACAGGTCTAGCACACCTATCCAAAGAGAAAGTCTTAGTTACCCTCTTGTTTTCTTTTGAAGTGATCACAAACCATTTCCAGTTGATATTTCCCTGCTAAGCACCAAAGCCTTGCTTCCATTAGTCAGGCAGGGTGTGCCCAGCTCAGGTGACTAACAAAACACCAACTAGCATGCTGTGAGCCACATCCAGCTCATGTGTATATTTTGTTTGTCCCACACCATGGTTTAAAAATTTTTCAATTGGTTATCAAATTTAAAAATAGTTATATTTCAGATAAGAATGCAAATTTCAGGCAGGTACGGTGGCTCACACCTGTAATCCCAACACTTTGGGAGTCCAAGGCGGGTGGATCACGAGCTCAGGAGTTCAAGACCAGCCTGGCCAAGATGGTGAACCCCTGTCTCTACTAAAAATACAAAAAAATTAGCCAGGTGTGGAGGCAGGTGACTGTAATCCCAGGTACTCGAGAGGCTGAGGCAGAGAATTGCTTGAACCTGGGAGGCAGAAGAGAGATCAGTTGCAGTGAGCCAAAACTGCACCACTGCACTCCAGCCTGGGCGAAAGAGCAAGACTCCGTCTCAAATAATAATGATAATAATGACAATAATAATTCTTAGGTTGGTCCAAAAGTAATTATTACCATTAAAAATAATGAACTCTATGAAGCCATAGAACCACTTGGACCTCATTCCAGTATGGCAGCAAGCAGCTGGAGCTGAGCATGCTGCCCTCTTCACTCAGGGCATTAGATCCCCAGTTTGCCACAGTACCCAACACTCTCAATCTTACAACAATTTTGTTTCAATCACTTTCATTTCTTGCCTAGCTCTACAGTCAGTTTATTATAACTAGTTTGTTAAGAAACCCTCATTTTATTATTTTATATTTATTTAACAGCCATATATACAAAACTGACTATTTGCCAGGCATGTTTCTAAGTGCTTTACAAACAGTCACTCATTCAACCCTCAAAGCAACCATATAGAATTGACACTCTTGCTATTCTCATTTTATAGATTAGGTAACTGAGACCCAGAAAAAATAAGTAACATATTAAAGGTCACTCAGCTAGTAAGAGGAGAAATCAACATTTCTGTGCATGTACTCCACTTCAAATATCTATGCTTTTAACCACCACTATGAAAGAGTTTTATTTCTTCTTCTCTAGAAAAACCCCTTTTCTACAGGGTGGAAGATTCTCTTAACTTCTCAGACTACCTTCCTAAATCCCATCGCCTTTTTATTTAAGATTCAGTCCAGGGGGGCGCTGTGACTCGTGTCCATAATCCTGCACTTTAGGAAGCCAAAGTGGGCAGACTGCCTGAGGTCACGAGTTCGAGACCAGCCTGGCAACACAGTGAAACCCGTCTCTACTATAATACAAAAAATTAGCCAGGCGTGGTGGCAGGCGCCTGTAGTCCCAGCTACTCTGGAGGCTGAGGCGGGAGAACTGCTTGAGCCCAGGAGGAGGAGTTTGCAGTGGGCCAAGATCAGGCCACTGCACTCCAGCCTGGGTGACAGAGCAAGACTCTGTCTCAAAAGAAATTTAAAAAAAAAGATTCAGTCCAGTTCACTTTAAATGCATCAATTGCAAATATGATTTAAATCTCCCTCTCTTCCACACCTGCCATGACTAGAGTACAGTGTCACAGAATGGGAACAGCAGGACATATCTGCTCCATGTCCTCATCTTCCTGGTAATGTCTCCTCTCTCCAGGGCAGAAGGGATAGAGAAACAGAGGCTTCCATGTTACAAGCCTCTCTTAGCTCCTTGTCTGTTGGCTTTGTGTGAACAACGGTGGCTTCGACCAGCTCAGTTGGTGAGGGGTCAGCACTGGTGCAGTCAGAAGACTTGGTCACATCTTCACAAGAATCAGAAATAAAATGTTACCCTCAGGCCAGGAGCAGTGGCTCATGCCTATAATTCCAGCTCTTTGGGAGGCTGAGGTGGGTAGATTGCTTGAGGTCAGGAGATCAAGAGCAGCCTGGCCAATATAGTGAAACTCCATCTCTACTAAAAATACAAAAATTAGTCAGGTGTGGTGGCATACACCTGTAGTCCCACCTACTCTAGAGGCTGAGGCACAAGAATTGCTTGAACCCAGGAGACTGAGGTTGCAATGAGCTGAGGTTTTGGTTTGAGAATATTATTGGCAATTACAGTTGCCACTGCCCCAGCAGAGCAACATTTCTCCAAATGGAAACAATGTTTTAAGCCATTCAGGAACTACAGTTATATATTATGGACATTCGTTATATCTGGAATTTTCTTTGGGAGAATTTTTTTTATTATAGATGAAATTCCTTTCTTTTTTTTTTTGAGAATGGATCTCAGTCACTGCAGCCTCAAATTCCTTCCTGAGCTCAAGTGATCCTTCTGCCTCAGCTTCCCAAGTAGCTGGGAATATAGGCGTACACCACCACACCTGTTTAAATTTTTTTTACTTTTTTGTAGAGACAGGGTCTCACTATGTTTCCCAGGATGGTCTCAAACTCCTAGGCTCAAGCGATTCTCCCACCTTGGCCTCCCAGGGTGCTGGGACTACGGGTGCTGGGACTATAGGTGTGAGCCACTGCACCCAGCCGAAATCTATCTCTTTAGTAGCTTTAGGACTATTTACATTTATCTTTCTTCTTATGTCAATTTAGTTAAGTTGTGTTTTCTTAGGATATCGTCCATTTCATGTAAATTTTCAAATGAAACTTAAAATTATCCACAATGGCATTTTTGTGATTTTTAAATACCTGTAGGATTTAAAACGACGTGCCCTTTTTCACCCTTCATATTTGTTATGTGTGTTTTCTGTACTTCGTTTGATCAGACTTGACAGATGCTTGTCCAGTTTATCATTATTACTTTTTTTTTTTTTTTTTGAGACAGAGTCTCGCTCTGTTGCCCAGGCTGGAATGCAGTGGTGAAATATCAGCTCACTGCAACCTCCGCCTCCCGAGTTCAAGCGATTCTCCTACCTCAGCCTCCTGAGTAGCTGGGATCACAGGCCGCACACCACCACACCCGGCTAATTTTTGTATTTTTTAGTAGAGATGGAGTTTCGCCATGTTGGTCATGCTGGTCTCAAACTCTTGACTTTGTGATCTGCTTGTCTCAGCCTCTCAAAGTGCTTGGATTATAGGTGTGGACCCAGCCTTGACTTTTTAATAATAGCTATTCTGACTGCTATGATATGGTGTCTAATTGCGGTTTGGGTTTGCATTTCTCTGATGATTAGCGGTGATAAGCATTGTTTCATATGTTTCTGGCCACATGTCTTTTTTTGAGACATGGCCTTTGCCCATGTTTTAATGGGGTTGTTTTTTTCTTGTTGAATTAAGTTCCTTATAGATTCTGGATATTAGACCTTTGTCAGATGCATAGTTTATGAATATTTTTTCCATTTTGTAGGTGTCTGTTTAGTCTGTTGATAGTTTCTTTTCCTATGCAGAAGCTCTTTAGTTTAATTCGGTCCCACTTGTCAATCTTTGTTTTTATTGCATTGCTTTTGAGGACTTAGTTACAAGTTATTCTTGTTTTTCTTCTAGGTTTTTTATAGTTTTAGGTCTTACATTTAAGTCTTTAATCCATATTCAGTTAACTTTTGTATATAGTGAGAAATAGGAGTTGAGTGTCATTCTTCTGCATATGGTTAGCCAGCACCATTTATTGAATAGGGTGTCCTTTCCCCATTGTTTATTTTTTGTCAACTTTGTCAAAGATCAGTTGGTTGTAGGTGTGTGGCCTTATTTCTGTGTTCTCTGTTCTGTTCCATTGGTGTATGTGTCTATTTTTGTACTAGCACCATGCTGCTTTGGTCACTATAGACTTGTAGTATTGTTTGAATTCAGATAATGTGATGCCTCTGGCTTTGCTCTTTTTTTTCTTAGGATTGCTTTGTCTGCAATATTACTCAATTCAAAATAGATTTTAATTTCCATTGTGATTTCTTCCTTGACTCATAGTTTAAGTTAGGCAATAAATATATTGCTTAATTTCCAAATATTTGGGTATTTCCTAGCTTTTTTTTTTTTTTTTTTTGAGATGGAGTCTTCCTCTGTTGCCCAGGATGGAGTGTAGTGGCATGATCTCAGCTCACTGCAACCTCTCCTTCCATGCCTAATTTTAATAATTTGAAAGCTACTAAGACTTACCCTATGACCCAGCATATGGTCAATTTTGGTAAATGTTCTATGTTTATTTGAAAATAATGTGTATTCTATAGATGTTCAGTATTTTATTCTAAATGTATCGATAAGATTATATTTATAATTTGTATTGAGTCATCTACATTCTTACTGATTTTTTAATCTACTTGTTCTACCAGTTCCTGAGAGAACAGTATTGAAACCTCCCACCATAATTGTGAAATGTTCTATTCCTATTTTAGTTCTGTCAGTTTTTTGCTTTATATATTTTCAGGTAATGTTATTAGTGTATATAAATTAAGTATTTTTTTCTGGTGAATTGACACTTTTATTTTTATGTAATTTTTTTTATTCATCTATAGCAACTGTGCACTACTAACATTTGAGACATGGGCAGGAGAATTCTTTGTTGAGTGGGATGTCTGTCCTGTGTACTGCAGAATGTTTAGCAGCATCCTTGTCCTCTACCCATTAGATGACAGTAGCATTCTCACCCCAAGCCATGACAATCAAAAATAGCTCTAGACATTGGCAAATGTCCATCGGGGGGCAAAATCGCTCACAGTTGAGAATCACTGATTTATAGTAATGCTTTATACCATAAAGTCTACTTTATCTGATTTAACAGATCCACTTTCTATCGGTATTTCCAAAGGTTTTTCTATCATTTTACTTTCAACTTTTCAATATTGTTACTCGAGATGTCTCATAAACTAATCAGTCTGACAATCTTTTAATTGTAATTGGATTATATGTTCCTTTTATCTATAATGTAGCTACTCATTTATTTGGGTTTAACCCTATCATGTGACTATCTATTTCATATTTAATTAATTATTCCATGTTCTTTCTTCTCCCCTTTCACGCCACTTTAGTTTTTTTTTCTTATTTTGTTATCACCCCATTAGTTGAGCATTCTTTTATTATTCTGTTACTGGTTATCCTAGAGATCACAACATAGATCTTTAACTTATTAAAATGTAATATGCAGTAACTAAAACAGCATATTACATGAATGAATGCAGTGGCTCATTCATACACCAAACTTTAGTAGCACACAATTTACCCATGTGAACAAACCTGTAACAAAAACCTGAACCTAAAACAAAAGTTGAAAATAATAATAAATAAAATGTAATATGTTTGTATTTTTGTCACTTTCTGTATTATTCTTGGACCTTAGACCTTTTTATTTCACTTACCTCAATCTCACTACTTGAGCTGGGATAGCCTGTAATCCCAGCACTTTAGGAGGCCCAGGTGGGCAGATCACCTGAGAGGTCAGGTTTGAGACCAGCCTGGCCAACATGGCCAAATCCCATCTCTACTAAAAATATAAAAATTAGGTTGGGCGTGGTGGCTCATGCCTGTAATCCCAACACTTTAGGAGGCTGAGGTGGGTGGATCACAAGGTCAGGAGTTCAAGACCAGCCTGACCAACATGGTGAAACCCTGCCTCTAGTAAAAATACAAAAATTAGCAGGGCATGGTGGCACATGACTGTAATTCCAGCTACTCAGGAGGCTAAGGCAGGAGAATAGCTTGAACCCAAGAGGCAGAGGTTCAAGTGAGCTGATCGCACCACTGCACTCCAGCCTGGGCTACAGAGTGAGACTCTGTCTCAAACAAGCAAACAAGCAAACACACACACACACACACACACACACACACACGCACGCACACAGATTAGCTGGGTGTGGTGATGTGCTTCTGTAATCCCAGCTACTCAGGAGGCTGAGGCAGGAGAATTGCTTGAACCTGGGAGGTGGAGGTTGCAGGGAGCCAAGATGGAGCCACTGCACTCCAGCCTGGGCAACAGAGTGGGGCTGTATCTCAAAAAACAACAACTCACTAATTGTAAATTTTTAATTCCCCATATACATAACCCAGGTAAGTGATTATTATGAAATTTTATGGTTTATTTTTCTTTAGATTTACTCAAATATTTATTCTATTGTTCTTCATTTTGTTCTTCATCTTGCTGTTTGTCTGGGATCATTTTCTTTCCACCTGACTAGCTCCCCTTAGTATTTCATTTAGTGCAGTTCTGCTGCTGATAAATTCTCTAGATTTATATTTGTCTAAAAATTCTTTTGCTTTTATTTGTAAGGTAGTTTGCTTTGAATTTTAGGTTACTAGTTTTCTTTCTGCTGATTAATCAGCCATCATTCTTTCTGCTGCACCTTTGAAGATACTATGTTTTTGCCTTTGTCTTCTTTTTACATATTCTCATTGCCTATGAGTTTCAACAATTTTTTCATTATGATTATTGGTTTTGGGTTTTGATTTTGGGTTTTTTTTTTTTTTTTTTTTT
>NW_016107610.1:1622502-1644144 GCF_001604975.1 Cebus imitator
GTTGTTAGAGACAGGGGTTCATTATGTTGCCCAGGGGGGATCTCAAACTCCTGGGCTCAAGTGATCCTCCTGCCTTGGCCTCCCAAAATCCTGGGATTACAATCATGAGCCACCACATCCAGCCTACTATTTTCTTAGGAGTGGTTTTTAAAAATATATCATGATTGATGTTCAAAATACTATTTAATCTATGGCTTTATATCTGTCTCATTTAATCTGAGCTGCCATAACAAAAATAACATAGACTGGGTGGTTTATACCAGCATTTATTTCTAACAGTTCTGGAAGATGGGAAATCCAAGATCAATGCACCAGCAGAGCTGGTATCTGGTGAAGGGACATTTCCTGATTTGCAGATCACCATCTTCTCACTGTAACCTCATATGATAGAGGCAGAGAAAAGAAGCAGGCTCTTGGCTGGGCGTGGTGGCTCATGCCTGTAATCCCAGAACTTTGGGAGGCTGAGGTGAGAGGATCACCTGAGGTCAGGAGTTCGAGACCAGCCTGGCCAACGCGGTGAAACCCCGTCTCTACTAAAAATACAAAATTAGCCAGGCATGGTGGTGCGCACCTGTAATCCCGGCTACTAGGGTGGCTGAGGCAGGTTCAAGAATCACTTGAACCCAGGAGGCAGACGTTGTGGTGAGCTGAGATCACGCATTGCACTCCAGCCTGGGCAAAAGAGCAAAACTCTGTCTCAAAAAAAGAAAAAAAAGAAGAAAAGGAAAAAGAAAAGAAGCAAGCTTTTTTGTATCTCTTCTCATAAAGGTACTAACCTCATCATGAGAACTCTATTTTCCTGACCTAATTACCTCCCCGAGGCCCTACCTCCAAATACCATCATCACACTGGGGATTAGAGCTCCAACATATGAATTGGGGGTAGAAGGACACAAACATTCAATCCATAGCTGTATTGTTAATCAGTTTTGGCAAACTCTTGACCATCACTGCTTCAGATATTGCTTATATTCCATTCTCTCCCTCTCAATATCATTTGGGACTTCATATTAGATTTTTCACCATATCTCATAGAAGATGAGCTAATATTCTATTAGCTAGTATTTGTTAGTATTATTACAAATGCTAGCTAATATTTGTAGTAATATTACAAATATTAGTAATATTACAAATACTAGCTAATAGAAACTTAGTGTATATTACAAATATTAGTTGATAAAAAGTTAGTGTAAGTATACTACATTCTTGTCTGTTTTTTCCTCCCTTTTTTTCCCCTCTGAGCGTCTGTCTGAATAATTTTCCTTTTGATCTGTCTTCCAGGTCACTAGCTTATCTCAGCTGTATGTAATCTGCTATTAAACCCTGCTTCTGTTATTTGTTTCTACATAAAAAAAAATCCCCAAATTTTGTGGCTTAAAACAACTGCCATTATTTACATGCTCATGGTCTATGATCTGGGTAAGGCTCAGTAGGGATAGTCTGTCTCTGCCACATGCTGTTGGCTAGGATAGCTTAACTCAGGTTGGAGGATCCAAGAGCATTTTGCTTACTTATCTGGCACCTCAGCAAGAGGGACTGGAAGAGTTGGGGACTGGCTGGGCCTCTCTCTCTTCTCTTTCTCCAGGACCCATCTCTCTCCATGTGCCCCACTTCTCCATACTAGCAAGGTAGTTATGATTCTTTACATGGTAGGTCAGCACTTCAAGAGGGTGAAATAAAAGCTACTAGGCCTCTTCATGTCTAGGCTTCAAACTATCAAAACATCATTTCTCCCACATTCTTCACTCTACATAGTAGCCCTTCAGATGGTTAGATACAGATACCCTAGCCTCCTGGGACTCCTGTAACACTACTTCATCTGGCATAGTTTTGATTCCTTCAGTATCCTCCATGGGTCCTAGATCTAGAACACTCAATGAATATTTATTCAATAAATGAATGAATGCTAACTAATAATATAATTGTTATCTAATACTCCCTTCAGCAGCATATACACTACTATTGAAACAATATGAGCACAAATGGTAGGCAAACTTGCAAAACTCTTCAAACTTTTAATATATTCTACATCTTGAACCCGCTGTCTCCAATTAGCTAGCAATACAGTGAAATCACCCAGTTTGCTCCTCAGCCTGCAACACAACAGTGAAGAGGTGAGAATGAAAACCACCTCAGTGGAAATCGTCTTTGGGCTCAGAGTCTCAGGAGAATTCCTAGGACCTAAAGCAATCCCTCTTTCCATCCCCAAATAAGGTCCCAGGTAGCTTGAGCAGTGCCTTCCAAGACCATTAACGTTTCTGGGGTTATGACTGACATGCTATCTGCATCTCTACTTGGTGGCCTAAGTACAGTTGCTGCTGTTACCCATTCCTACTCAGGCAATACTGGCTGACGCCAACATTTAATCCTGGCCCTCCCCTCATGGCCCATGTAGACTCTACAGTGCCTTTACCAACCTAGAACTGCCCCTGATGCTCACACCAAGATGGGAGTTGTCTCTCTCACTACAAGTAGTATATTACAGTTTGTTTTATTTGACTCTCAAGAGGGTCTCAATATCTTACCAACCTTTCTCTTTCAAGGAAGGTGAGACCAGTCCCCTGGGATTGGGTTGAAAGACATTTGAGAAATACCTCTAGTGGCAAAAGTAATGGAAATGGAC
The DNA here is from genome assembly GCF_001604975.1 of Cebus imitator. NCBI lineage: Eukaryota > Metazoa > Chordata > Mammalia > Primates > Cebidae > Cebus > Cebus imitator. The sequence goes on from NW_016107610.1 coordinate 1,625,125, forward strand.
TCTGATGTAAGGTCCAGGGAGCTCATGCTGAGTGTGTGTGTGTGCATACACCAATTTTGCCTGAATCCCTTTCCATTTCTTTTCACCACACCATGTAAACAACAACAAAGATAACAATATCAACTAACATTTAATGAGCACTTACTGTATGCCAGGCACTGTTCTAAGTGCCTTATATGTATCACCTCATACATAACTTGGACAGATGAATAGATTTTAGGCAATTGAAGCATTATGGAATGGGTGAATTTGGGGGCAAGATTTGAAGGAATTGTTAAGAGTTTTATTAGGAAGCTAAGTCAAGATATGAAAGAAGAATGTAATAACAGGATCATGTCAACAATATATATATGTGTATGTATGATTGAGAAGAGGATGGTAAAAATAGATCAAGAAGCCAAAGGCAGGGAGAAGTACTAGCCCACAGGGATTTGAGAATGCTGAAATCAAAAGTGATCAAAGAAAGTTGATATTATCACCATTTGTGAATTAATTTCCTCCTAAGTTTCAGAGGTAAAATTAATATATGCTATTTTGATACAGCAAATAGACCAGCTCCTGGGGCCACACTGACTAAAATAAAATATATCAGACTGTTTTAAGGGTCCTAATGATATCTCTAAAGGGTTACATATTATCTGTTAAATATTTGAATAGAGCATTGTTCTGGAATAGCCACAGCTTAGTCCTTTGCATAAAGTGGAAGAACCAGTCTGAAAGCTCTGTCTGCAGCGAAAGCCACAGGGCAATGCTTCATCCCCAGCAGCAATGTGTTGACAAGGTGGTCTGCATCCATCCTGGCTACAGAGACAGATGGGCTCATAGCCAAGAGCATTAGGAGATTCCTGATGACCCGCCAGGGGGAGCCCATGTGGGTATATTATTATGTCTGATATGGTTTGATAAGAGATTGAGAGGCAAATGACATGTGCTGAGCAAACCTGAAACCAAAGCCTAGACTGGGAGAAATTTCCACCTTCTCAAAATTACCAAACTCCATCAATTATGTACCCTACTGGCTGCTTCTCCTCATTACAAACTAAAATTTCTCCTAGCTTTAAAACCCAGACAAAAATCACAACAGAATAACTCTCTTTTCATATATTTTTTTAAGAGATGAGGTCTCTGTTGCCCAGGCTGGAGTGCAGTGGAGTGATCACAGCTCACAGCAGCTTCGAACTCCCAGGCTCAAGCAATCCTACAAGCACACACCACCATGCCTGGCTCCTTCATCCTTTCTTGCTACTCCTTCTCCACTGCCAGCAATGAGCAATGAGTTATCTACACTTCCTGCCTCCACATTTTCACCTCTTACTCACACCTCAAGTCACCACTCTCTGGTGTCTTCTCACTATCATTCAGTGAAACAGTTCCCAACAAGGTCAACAGTGACTTCTCAATCACCAGGTTCAATAGACTCATCTCCTTCCATATCTTACTTGACCTCCTTGTGGCATCTACCTGGACATTTCCTTCCTTCTGGAAATTCTTTTACTCCTTGGATTCTATGACACTAAACTCTTCTTCTGCCTGACCCTTAGATGTTGGTGTTACGTGGCTCCAAACTTGGCCACTGCTTTTCTCATTCTACAGTTTTCCTGGGCATCCTCCATTATGGTTTCAATGGCCACTTATAATTGATATCACTCAAAAGTCTACATTCTGTCTTGACCACTTTCTCTAAGCTGTATATTTAGCTGCCCACTAAATATCTCTCTGGATGGCCCATGGAAATCTCAACACATCCCAAACTACTCAACATCTCATCTCCAAAACTTCCCCATTCTTCATGGATTTCGCACCTTGGTGAGTATCAAAACTAATCATCCTGTTGCTCCAGCCAGAAACCAGGGAATGAGTTTCTACTCTTCCTCCTTCCTACCCAACTGCCACCCAAAAAATCAGCAAGCGTTATCTCAGCCCTTGTCTTCTCTCTCCTGGTGACAGCCTATCAACGGAGGTCCTGCCCTCTGCCTCTCTCCCTCAAGTCTAGTCTTATGCCGGCCACCAAAGTAATCTGTCTAAACCCAAACTGTGATCATGTCCCTCTGCTGCTTATTGCCCTCCCCTGGTTGGCATCCAACTGACAACCTTTCCCCTCTCATTTCTCTCCTCTCCCCTATATCCACCCCATGCCCACAGGGAGGCTGGACTATAGGGGCAAGCAGGCAACAGCTAGGGCTTTGGCAGCTAGTCAGAGGGATCTGAGTCTGACATATAAGGATACAGAAATCATTCTACAGCTTCATGAGCAGTGTGTGAAGCTGCATATGGTAGGTTCTAGAAGAGAGAGATGTTAGCAGATTATTACAACTGAGGCAAAAATGACCTAGACTCATCTCTCACAGTGAGAAAAGAGGAAAAAATGAACCTGTAGGACAGGTGAGTACCGGTCAATACCAAAAAAAAGGGGGTGGGGGAGGAAAATCATGAGATGCAAGTAGTAAGGAAATGCATTAGTAATGTAAAAGCACTACTAACAAAGCAAACAATCCAAAAGAAATCTAGAGACTTTAAAGCCCCATTATAGGAAGCACAGCACCACAGAACAAGAGCAGGGGTTAAAACATACACCCACCATTCTATGGGCAAGCAAGGCAGGCCGATGGTGGGGAAAACTGTAGCTTCTGTAAAAGGGAGAGGACAGAGACGACTAGCAGAGAATACAGACACAAATGAGAACTGTCCTTGTGACAAGGTGAAGGCCACAGAGTCAGCAGCACTCAGGAGCTGTGCCAGCTCACCCCTTAAGGAAGGCGGGCAACATACAGCATGATGAAAGAAGGAGCATTCATTCATTGGGCAGACCCCAAACGACTCCTTGAATTATTTATTCTACTTACTCCTCACAAAAGAGGCGTTAGGAAGATTCTTACTCTAAAAATGTCTTTGAAAGTAGCCAGCTAGGGAATTTAGAGTAAAATAGTGGTAAACGAACATGTTGTTCTAGACCTAAAGAACTGTCTATGTACATAAATCTCCAGAACCGGATGCTAATTTCAAAACGTTGTCCAAAAGGTTGCCAGGATTGGAAACAAGTCACCGGCCAGGGCAAGCACTTTTCACAAACACTGCAGGCCTATGAAACCCACACAGAGAGCATAGCCGCTTATGGACTTTGGTCTCATGTGGATCAAGGTTCGAATCCTGTCTGTGCCATTCGGCAAATGAGAAAACCCCCGGTTAAATAGTTTGCCCTAGGTGGGTCACACTGCACTGTTAAGGGCAGAGCCGGGGCAAGAACCCAACAAGGCCACTGACTCCGGAGCAGTGCTCTTTCCCGCAGCCTGGTGCCCAAGGCAGAGAGTCCCCTCGCGCCGCTGACCCCCGAGGCTGGAGCGCCTTTGTCCCCGACTCACCAGAGAGCACCCGCGGACGTGGTCGGCCAGGGGTAGCCTGGCGGGGGTCGAGTGGGAGGTGGGCGTGGGACTGGGGGGCGCGAGTAGAGAGCGCCCCCAGAGTGGCGCGGACAGGCGGGGAAGGGGGCAGCCGGTGGTGATTGGCTGGGCTGCGGCAGGCAGCTCTGGGCCAGGAACAAAAGAGAGCCCGCGGCGGGCGTCCTCCGGAGTAGGCGTTCTCGCCCGCCCGGCACGGGCTTCAGTGCTGGGGGAGGACGCGCCCACCGCCGGCCCGCCCGCCGAGGAGCCCGGGGTGGCGCGCTCGGTTTCTACGCGAAAGCCGGCAGTGTACCTAGGAATTAACCGGCCGGCGCGGGAGGGGAGGAGAGCGGCAAGCGGGGTGGGGGGGGGGGATGTTGAGCGCGCGCGAGAACAATAATAAGATCGTGTTTGCGGTCGCTGCCCGAGGAGGAATTCGGAGCAGACGCGAGGCCCGGCGCTCGCGCCGCGTCCGGGAGCCCGGGAGGGAGGCCGGCGGCGGCGGCGGCATGAGGCAGGCGACGCGGCGCCTGTGAGCAGCGCGCGCGGCGGCGGCAGGGACCTTGGCGCGGCCGGACGCGGGCGAGCGCCGAGCGGCCGGGGGCTCCCCTCCCCCGCTGCCGGGCCGTGATTTGCCGGGCCTGCTGCGCCCCCCGCCCACCCCTCGCCTCAGCCGCCGCCTCGCCGCTTCCCCTCGTCGGAGCGGCCGCTCGTCCGCCCGGCTCGAGGCCCGCGAGGAACGCGGCACAGTCCGTCCGTCCGCCCGCGGGGGGGCGGCCTCCCGGCATCTTCGCTGCGACCAAGGACTACCAGGAAGGGGAGCGGCTGGGATGGCGCGTCCGCGGCCTCGCGAGTACAAAGCGGGCGACCTGGTCTTCGCCAAGATGAAGGGCTACCCGCACTGGCCGGCCCGGGTGAGTACCGCGGCCGCGCGCGGGCCCGCCCGCCCACCATTTTCCCCTTCATGATGGCGCGCCCGCCCCCTTTCCCTGTCGCCGCAGCCCGGAGCCCGCAGCTCGCGGCCGGCGGCGGTGAGGGCTGAGGGCGGCGCAGCGCGGCGCGGAGAGGACCGGGCCGGAGCTGAGGCAGAGGGCTCCCGGCCGCGCCCGCACTCCTCCAGGGCGGCCATCCTTCCGCCCACTTTCGAAGGCGGGTCCGGCCCCCGCAGGCCCGACGCTGCCTTCCTCCTGGAAAGCCGGTGCCGACCGGGAAGCCGCGCCGCCGGGCAGGGTCGTTGGTGGATACCCTGGGTCCTGGGCGAACGTCGGGGCAGGTAGGGCAGCGGGGAGCAAACGGCTGTCCGCGAGCTGGCGAGCGCCGGCGGCAGTAAATCCTGGAAAGGAGTAGTGGTCATCCAGAGGCCAGCGGGAGCCTCTTGGCAGTCATTCATCCATCTCTTCGCCTTCCAGACTTGTTGAGTTTTCCCTGAGCGCGATTCCCCGTGCCCCGCCTGCCCTATCATTGTCCCGGGGTACGTGCCTCTCTGGTGCCTATCGTTCCTTAAAGCCGACCCCAAATAGCCGAGAGCTTGCAGCCTAGCTCTGACTGGTGGGTCCAGCAAGCTCCTTGTGCCTTTCCACCTCCATATTTGTTTTAGGTAGAATCTCAAATCTTATTCTTGGCCTCCCACTACAGTCCACAATAGCTGCCTTCCTACCATAGCAAGGTTGTCGTTGGGCTCTTTTTCTAGAAAGCATCTGCATGTAATACATAGCATTCACAATTTTTATTAAGCCCTTTGAGGAAGACACACAACACTGCCATGTATGCTTTGTGTTTTAGAAGAAATCCCTTTTTTTTTTTATCATATGGTTGGCATTTGCTTGCCTGAAATAAGAAATCTTGTGAAAAGGAGGGTCAAGCCATCTTAGAGATTATATTGGTATCCTTGAGGAACGAAAACAGTCATGGAGAAAATTGGCATAAATATAGAGTGAGCTCTATGATGTTGTATTGTAGTTAAGTAAAGATAGCAAGACCAAGGGAAAAAAATACACCCATTCACAAAAGGAAGTGACATCATGAGTGGCCAGACTGAAATTTAGTAAAGTTGAAGTAATGGATGGACATAATCACTTTTTTAATGTTTGGTTTGGCACGATCGTCAAATGGAAAGAACACTAGGCCAAGAATTGGGGGACCTGGTGTCTGGTTCAGGCTCTATTTTGGACTAATCATTTCAACCGTCTGCATATCCATTTCTGCAACTCTAAAATCATCTCTAGGATCCTTTCCAACACTAACAACCTCAGATATCAAGAGGAAAAAACAGTCTTATTCAGGTTCCAGTAGACTGTGAAAATAACTTCACATCTGAACTGTAGGTTGTCCTTAAATAGGGCAAAGTTTTCAAGGTAGAATAACTGGTTATTTTTGGTATAATACAGTATTGCTTAGAGAGGCAAGATTTGTGATTTTAGCAGTCCCTGAATATGTTTGTGACTTCAGGAAATCCACGAATCTATTTGCCAAATAAGAAATGTACAGCTTTAGGGCATATGTATATATACACAGTCAAAAGTCAATTAAAGGTTACCATTTACTAGTTGGTCATTTCCTAGTAACTTAATGGCTTTTAAAATCTTAACTCTTAAAAATATCTTCTGATAGTCAAAAAGAAAATAGACTTAAAATTTCATTAACATGTTGCTTGTACAGGTTGGCCACCTGTAGTAATTTGTGAAACAGAAAAGTCCTACAGAAGTTATCTTAGTTGTCTAATTGTACATAAAATTCCTGGAAGTGATAATTCCAAATCAAGGCAAAATGGAAAATCAAATGAGGAAACAACATTAGGTTTTTAGATAAAATAAGTACAAGAAAGAGAAATCTGTATCTATTCACATTTAACGAGCTCCTCAAAGAAAGAACCTAAGACTTAAAAAGTATTATTTTATTGTGAGTGGCATGTTGTGATTTCCAGGGAAAGGTAAAGGTTTAGAAAAAGAAGAAAGAGATTTAAGTCCTGCTCTTTTTTTACAGTGCATATACTTCACATATGTTTTCATTTTTTTTCATCCTAGTTCTATAAGGCATTATTTCCATTTTACCTGGTTATAGCTTTGTAGATGATAATGTTATAAAATACTAACTGGAAATGAAAAGCCTTGCTTATTGAAATTTCAAATACTATCACTTGATATGAAGGCCAGTCACATGGGGATTAGATACTATATGGCCCCAAGGACTCAAACCTAGGAAGAAAACCAGGAGGACACGGATTTCAGAATTCATGTTGTAGGAAGGAACTTTCTATTAGTCAGAGCTGGTTCATGCAGGAATGAAGCAACTTCTCTGCTCTAGGGAAGATATTTGGTCCTAGGCAGCCCTTTGTAAGGAATGTAGGTCAAGAGGATTCAGAATTCCTACAGGTTGGATTCAGCTCTTGGCTTCACACTTTGACCTTGTGCATATTTTGTAATCTAAGTTTCAATTTACTCCTCTGTAAAATAAGGATAATTTGCACTTCACAAATACAGAGCATCTAAAAGCACAAAGTGATGGTACTTGTATGTTCCTACCTTTTTCCTTTTTGAGTTTCTAACTTTCCCTTGTATCACTACATTATTTTAAATTATTAATATTTGTCAACTTTCAACTCAGATTTATTTTTCCCAATATTTTATCCTGAAAAATTTCAAATATATGGATAAGCTGAAAAATTATACTGTGAAGACCCGTTAATCCACCACCTAGATTCTACAATTAAATTTTATTCTACTTGCTCTATCATGTATCTGTTCATATATCCATCCTTCTATCCACATAATAATTCCTCTTATTTTAATGCATTTCAAAGTAAGTTGCAGACATCACTATAATTTACTCCTAGACACATGCTTGCTATCAACCTAGTGGTTAATACTTTAAATGGATCCTTTTTTCTTTTGAGATAAAATTTACATAGAATGGAATGGACTTAACTGTAACATTCAGTGAGTTTGACAAATGTATGCATTGATATAATATAAATATACTTCTATATATAATATATGGTATATAAAAGTATATGTGATACATACTATATATAAGTGTATGTGATGCATATCATACATAATATAAATACATACAGCTATACATTGGCATAATACCTGCCAAAGTATAGGAGAGTACCTATGAACGTACTCTCATGCCTCTTTGTAGTAGATTCCTGTCCTCCTCTTTCTTCTCCTCTGCTGTTCAGATGTGTTATTCTAACATTAAATAGCAGCTGGCTATTTCTCATGTAGTATGCCTAATTTTGTATGGTTTTAAAAATTACAAATTCATCTGTGTTATGGATTAGCTAGCTTAATACTAAAAAACAGAGTAAAGCAAGAGTCTCTGAAGTCTTTTGTTTGTGTACTCTGTTGGTAAAATAATTGGAGCATACATCCCTAATATATGCAAATTTTCTTTAAATTATATATACATGTACTTTGTGCTACTACTATATACAGCATAAAATAAACAGAAAGGAACTAAAAGGGATGACAGTTGATGGAAACAGTATGTTTTAAATTTTTTATTGTAAAATATCATTAACAGCAATAATATTACTTATAGGTTAAGTTCATATTTTTTAAAGTCTTAATTTTTGGAACATTTTCTGCCTGCTTCTTGTGAGATTTGACTATTTGGATGGTCATAGTTCTTAACTTCTGAAGAGATTTTCTAGAAATGTCAACTTAGACATTTCCTTGTTGTTTGCTTACATCTACATTATTAATATATTTGTGTAGGACTCCTTTTTAGCCACCTGTTCATTTGGTGAGAGCTAGTTCAGTTAGAAGTAGATATTCTGTAATTCTGCTCAACCAAGCACACACCAAATGGCAGTAAATCACAGTACACCCAACGTGAATAAACATAACCATCTGAATAAGAATACTATTAATAGTGTCAATTTACATATAAAATTATTAGTAATACTTTTTAGCTAAGAGTAAGAACTGAAATCGAAATTCTATTTTCTTCCCATGCCCCGCCTAAACCATCTTGGATATCCCCTGAGATGTGAGCACTCTGCTTACGTTACCTCCTACTCTAAAAGGTGAAAAAACAATATAAACAAAAAGCTTCAAAATTCTTTTGCTTCAACTAAAGAACTTTTTTACATTTAAAAACTTCATATGAGAATTATCAAACGTTGCTAGTAGTGTATATTGATACAGTTAATTTAGAAAACTGACTTGATCTACATATGCCTACCTTGTGACCTAACAATGTGTTCTAGGCTTATACCCAAGAGAAATGAGTGTTTATATTCACCAAAATACTTGTACAAGAATGCTCATACAGAGCAACTTTCTTCATAATAGAACAGGAAACAACCCAAATGTCCATTAACAGGAGAATGAGTAAACAAATTTGTAGTATATTCACACAGTGGAGTACTATTTGACAATCAAAAGGAATAAATTACTGATATCCACAAAAACATGGATGAATCTCAAAAATATAAGTTTGAGTGAAAAAAGCCAGACCTGAGAGTCTTTATTATTCTATTTACATAACATTCAAAAATAAAACCAATCAGTGGTCGCTGGTTTGCAGTGGGTAGAAAGGAGTTATTGAATAGGAAGAGGCACCGGAAATATTCCTTATCTTGATCTAGATGGTGTTACCTGGATGTATGTATACATATGTAAAAATGTATCAAGCTGTACATTTAAGATTTGTGCATTGTACTGTATGAAAGTTATACCTCAATTTATAAAACACATTTTATATGAGTTAGGGAGAAAGGAGAACTAATACATCTACATAGATTAAATTTCACTATTTTTAGCTTTCAGTGAGTTTTTTCCTTGGAGTCCTCACTCCTACCAAGTTACATCTTCCTATTCCATTTTGACTTATTTTAGAAACTTCATTTACTATTTTAGAGGGTACTCTTTAGAATTTTTTTGGGTTCTGGTTTCATCCTGTTCAGCTCGTTTACCTGTATCAGTGTCTTTCTCTTCCTTTAATACTGAATCACTGCTTATCATGTTTTTGATCTAGCTTTCAGCCTCTCACTTTGTAAAACTTAAGAGTAAAGCATTTGACCTTCCTATTTATACAGCTTCAAGAGCTGAATTCTTACTGAACTTTTGTTGAGCACCTACTCAATGTAAGGCACAGGGGTATAGTTTTTTCATATCTCTAGCAATAGATTAAATTTGCAGCAATTCTAAAACATGATAATGAAGTGTTTCCATACCCTTCGTTAATATAAATATTTGTTGGAAATCTTTGGTTTTTGATCCATAGCACTTTCGGGTTTTTTGCATTTGACAATGAGCTATTAGAAGGTGATAAATTTATTTCTGGAGACCAGGCCACATTATTTTCAGAGAATCACTTGGGACTTCAGTTCTTTTAAATCTCAACATAAAGTAAGGTGTTTATAATCTTCATTTCTTTGGCCTTAGTTCTAAGAAGTACCTCGGTGGTTCAGTCCTCGGGTAGAATGGTACAAGCTCACTCAGTTTTTCCCAGGGACTACTTTCACATTGCCAAGGAATTGGCAAATTGTCTCATTTTCTCCTGCTTAATCTGGGAGCTAATAGGAACTTTAAACTCTTGATACCAATATGTACCTCAACCAGGTGAGTCGCTATTCTTGGCACTTCCCCTTTGGAATGCTCTAATGACTACTGTTCCCCCATGATTTGGAAAATAATATTATCTGAAGTCAGGTTTCTACTATTAGAGATTGTGTTTGATTCTTTTGGAAAATGACTGATGGTTTAAAATTATGTACAACTTTATTGAAAAGCCTGTTCACATTAGAAAAGCATTATAGGCTAGTAAGTATAATAAATATAATAGGAGACTAGCCCAAATATCTTTATTTATTGGAGAAAGTTTTCTATTTCAAAAGTCTCAGATGTTAGATCGGAATCCAACCCACTTGATACAGTTACTAGTCCACTGCAAAAAGGTGTCCTAATCACTTCAAGCAGTGCTGCCAATAGCTTGGAAGCATGGCCTGTGAATGTTACTTGTCAGTGACAAAATAGGTATAGAAATTGAAAATAAGAGTTTAGAAGTTTTTTAGGGGAGTTTGTCTTTGTTTTTCTTTTTTTCTTTTCTTCTTTTCTCTTTTTTTTAGTTTTTTCTTTTTTCTTTTTTTATCTTTGTTTTTCTTTTTTTCTCTATTCTTTTTTTTAGTTTTTTTCTTTTTGAGAAATTTTTTAGAGCAATTTGATGGAGTAGCTTTATGTTAGTTTGTGAATCTAACATGTCAGCTTGCAACTAATTAGAACTTTAAAAAAAAATAACTAGTTATTCACTACAGGTAAAGTAGACGTACTGACTGTAAAGGATCTTTAAAGGTCAATAGTGGTCCTAGTACCTAAAACAATTTGCTCATATGGTGTATTTAAACTATTGGCAACTACATAAAAGGGGGAATGGGTTGACCTTCATGTTATAAATATTAATTTCTCCTGTATAAAAATGTCCTCATAAAAATAGAGGATAGAGATTCTAAATTATTTTTTACTGCCGCCTTTTTACCTAGATAAGATTTATCACAATTAACCATCTATATGGTAATACAGAGCCACACAGAAGTGAAAAAAAAAAGGAATAATCTAATGATTGGTAAGCACAAGCCTTTAGAATGACATCCTCCAGGTTTCTGAGAAGCCCTGCAATGAAGGGAAAGAATTAGACAAGGGGAAAGACAAGTACTTCATGCCACCACTAGCTTGGTTTGTTAGGTTGGGCATCTTTTTTATTATGAACCTCTTTGTAAAATAGGAAGGATGATTCTTACTGTTTCTCTTCTTTTTCCTAAGGATCAAATGTTAAAATGTATATGAAAGAACTGTTTTCTAATAAAGTTCCAATTAAGTTGCTCAGTTATCTCCCAAGAACACAAAGCTTCTTATTTATACAATGTAGGGAACCTAGTAAAGTCCTAGTAAATGATTCTGTGGCTTGGTAGGTATGTTTTTCAGCCGTTTCTTTGTGGCTTTATAATAATGAGTTAGCTTTAGACACTGGGAATTTGGGGACTTCCCGTTGTTACCCATCCTTTAGATTCCTAAGTGTGATTGACCAGTTCTAGAAGTTCCACAGAGCTTCAGGATTTGGGGGCAAGATAAATTGGACCACATTAACATACAAAAAATCGGGCCGGGCGCGGTGGCTCAAGCCTGTGATCCCAGCACTTTGGGAGGCCGAGGCGGGTGGATCACGAGCTCAAGAGATCGAGACCATCCTGGTCAACACGGTGAAACATACAAAAAATCTCATTTGATCATTGAAACTCATATTCTGAGCAGATTCTCTAAGTCTGTATATACAGTCTATACAGCTACTCAGAAGTAGAGGTGTTATTGTAGGGGAGTCAGTGGTAGCTGCCAGGTTGCCTGTATAGGGACTGGAAAATTTCTGATCACATAGTAGTAACTTCTCAGTTTCTGTTGCAAAATGTGAGATGAGAATGGTTTTAAGTGATAGTTTCAGTAATGGTTACCCACATATAAAAATGAATTTCACAGAAGATTAAGGGTTTTTTACGTAGACACGTGTCAGAAAATAAACTCATAGCTTTAGATCTCTATTTTCTTTTCCTTTGACACTGAAGTAGTACTTTAGTATTAACGACATCTTTGATTTTGGAGTAAATGCTTGTTCAGAGGGAGTAGTAGTATAAATTCTCAGTTAATCTTTTTAGAGTTATCATATGTTGAATGGATTGAAGATGAATTCCCTCTAGACCACTATTTTTGACATTCAAAATGAAACCAACTATTTTAAAACAAGGTATAACTTTTTTTATCTCCTTCACTGGACTACTACATGATGATGAAGTCAGTAATTTTGAAAAAAATATTTAGACTTTGGAAATGAGTTATTGCTGATTGATTGCAGTCTAATGGCTTTCAGAATTATTTTATTATAACCTACAGTGAGAAATAAATATTAATTCCCATCCCAATGTGTGCACTCTGCTGAGGTTTGTATATGGTCTGTTTGTCCCCACCAAAACTCATGTTGAAATTTTATCCCCAGTGTGGCAGTGTTGGGAGGTGGGACGCAGCGAGAGATGTTTGGGTACTGATGCTGATCCTGTGGTAGAGTTCTCCCTTCCTGGAGACTAGGTTAGTTCTCTGGGAATAGGTTAGTTCTTGCAAGAGTGAGTTATAAAGCAAGTTTATTCCTCCTGTTTGGTTGCTCTTCACGTGTGCACTTTCCCTTTGACCTTCTTTGCCATGTTTTGACTTAGCATGTGGCCCTTACCAGAAGCTGAGCAGATGCTGGCACCATGCTTAGACTTTCTGTCCTGCAGAATCATGAGCTAAATAGACCTCTTTTCTTTATAAATTACCCAGCCTCAGTTATTCTACTGTAGCAACCCAAAATGGACTAAGAGACACCTATAACAAAAAAATTAAGTTGAACTTACTATATGCGATACATTCTGATATTTTTATATTTCATTTTGTGTAAAGTGAGGTTGCAACCTACTAAATTAGTTTGATTACCTTCAGTTTGAAAAGCATTGGTCTGTTTGTAGGCCAAAGGGAAAGTAATCTATTTGAGTTGTATGCATTTGTATTGAACAGAAGTTGGATTTTTGAGATAATGACTTGGTAACAGTCCTGAGCTGTTTATTCTCCTGTAGCCACAGTTGTACATGAAGGTCACATGAATATAAATTAAAGCAATAGTGTTATTAGGTCATCTTAACTATCCAAGACAGTATTTCCCCGATCCCAAAAGGTTAGATATATAGAGTTTAATTCTCATCTTCCTTTTAATATTTGAACTACAAATGTGTCAACAACTATATATATATATAATATATATATATAAAAAATATATATATATAATATATATATATAAAAAATATATATATATAATATATATATATAAAAAATATATATATATAAATAAAATTGGCTTCCTAAGGGTAATAAGTTTCACACATTTGCTGACTACCCAGTTATATACAGTGTTTGATGACATAGTGTTCCCTCGCTGATGATATTGGGGCTGTGGGGTTTTCTTGGTTTGTAGGACTAGACTGTGGAGGTATCAAGCTATCTATGACTGAAAATGGTGAGCTTTTGCGAAGTTCAGAAATGTGAAGCTAGGGCAGGTTTGTGGTACCCTTTAAAGTGGATGTAAAGTCTTTGCAATTAACACATTTCTAATGGTTTTGTATTTCCTTTTTAATTATTTAATTAAATAGTTAAATAATTATTTAATTATCCCATCAAAAAAAGATTTCCTTGCTATTATGAGATACAGCAATCTGAGTAGAGAACCTAGTGTTGATGATAGGAAGGCATTCTTCAAATTTTTAAAAGATGCATTTCTGAAAAGTTATAGTAAGCACAGTTTTATATTATATCTGGCTCACTGACTCACATAAAATAAGTAAAATTGTATTGGGAGACAGACCCACTATACTATTATAAATAGAAATATTTTAAAGTAAAAGAAATAAGGTTAGATTAATTTTTTTTTTTTTTTTTTTGAGACGAGGTTTCGCTCTTGTTACCCAGGCTGGAGTGCAATGGCGCGATCTCGGCTCACCGCAACCTCCGCCTCCTGGGTTCAGGCAATTCTCCTGCCTCAACCTCCTGAGTAGCTGGATTACAGGCACGCACCACCATGCCCAGCTAATTTTTTGTATTTTTAGTAGAGACAGGGTTTCACCATGTTGACCAGGATGGTCTCGATCTCTTGACCTCGTGATCCACCCGCCTCGGCCTCCCAAAGTGCTGGGATTACAGGCTTGAGCCACCGCGCCCGGCCAGGTTAGATTAATTTTTATGATATGCCAGGTGTTCAAGAATTCTGGCTGTTGTCTAAGCTCAGCACTGGCCCTATATCATGCTATGTGTGGTATCTTGGGAGAGACAAAGCCCATGGTAGAGTTATGAAATATCATGGTCTCCATTCTTTGTTTTGAGTAAGCTCCTGGGACAAAGATTTATCTAACTACAAAGGAGCACGTAACCCAGAACAAATGTGTCCCTTATTTTTATATTGTAAAAGCAAATGATGAAAGTAGAGCAACTTAACAAGAGTGGGCAGTTAGAGAGGTTTGTTGAAGTAAAATGGACTGTTCCCTTACCCCACTAAAATTGCTTCTCATTCATTATGATCGTAAACTCTGCCCTTAACCTCTTCATTCTCTCTTGGTATTCCAGCTCCCTCCTGGCTTCATTCCTTTCTTATCCAAATTAGACCCCAAATTATAACTCAAACAGCTCTCACCAAGCTTCCTTTTTATTTTGGTACATTCACCCTACAGACTCCTTCCTTGGTCATTCTTGCCGTCTGCCTTCTCAGTTCTATCATAGACATGCAGACTAGGGCTGATGCAGGATTCATTTTATCTAGGTCCTTAATGCTGCTCTTCAGCCCTTTGGCTTGCCCTGGGTCAGCGCCTTGTACATCTTACTCAGATGTTGGTAGACACTTTTACCATTCTCTTCTAGCTTTTTCCCCTCATTTTCAGCAAATTATTTTACCTTCATACTTCATAGAGAAAATAGATGTCAATAGGCTTGAACTACACCTTCCTATCCTTTGCTTGTAAATGAAAACCCTCTCTCTCTCTCTCTCTCCGCCCCTCCCCCCCTCCCTCCCTCCCTCCCTCTCCCTCTCTCTCCCTCTCTCTCTCTCTCTCTCCCTCTCTCTGTCTTTCTCTCTCTCATCCTCCTTCCCCCTCCCCCCTTTTCTCTCTCTGCTTCTTTTCTTTTCTCTGGCTATAGATCACATTTGTACCCCCTTTCTGGATGACAGTAAGACAGGCGAGCAAAAGCTTTGTGGTCAGATGAAGCCTTTTCTACATATTGCCTCTACCCCTCAGCAAATGAGTGACCTTGGTCGGATTACCTAATGTCTTAGCCTCTGTGGACTCACCTGTAAAATGGAGACAGTAATGCCTTCCTTTCAGGGTCTTTTCAAAAATAATGAAGACAAAGAGCCTGGACTTTAACAATTGATCAGATGTTAGTTTTCCTTCCCTTTATCCCCTTCCTGTCCTCCTTAGTGAAACCTTATTTCTCTTGTCACCACATTTTTCTTCTTTTATTCCACACTTAATAAATATTTTTTGAATGTTTGGTATGTTACAGGCACTCTGATAGGTGTTAGGGGTAGATAAGTGACTCAAACGAAGTCTGTTTTCATAAAATTTAAGCCTCTTCCCCTCTACTAGCTCTTTCTCTTCAGACTGAAAATAATCTCCCTCATCTTTTAGTCACTGCTCTTTCTTCTGCTTCTCTTGATAGCAAAGCTTTCATAAAGGACTGGCCTTAAGATCTCTCTCTCACCCCTTTCCCAGAGGTCACCATGACCTGCCAAGCCAAAGAACACATTTCACTCATTTTTGCCTGTGTGGAATTTAATACCCTGTTTAAAAATTTCTCTTCCATTGACTTCCCTCATGTGTTTCTTTTTTTACGAAAGATTCTTCCGTTTCTCTGATGGTGCTTTTGCAGGTTCTTGGCTTCTGCCACCACTCTTCAGGATGAGATCTTCCAGATCTGTATTTCAGGCCTAGACTTTTTGAGATTTTGAGCTTCATATCTGCTAATTATTTTACTTGCTAGACAGCTCCGTCTAGCTGTCCTTCAGGTAGCACAAATTTGTTGTCAAAAACCTCTTCCCACTCAAGTATTCCTGTTTTAAAAGATAACTAACCAGTAACTCTAAAAACCAGAGCTCAAATCATCCTAGATGTTTCTTTTACTATACCTCCCATGTCGTATTGACTACCTAATGATATCATGATTCCCATTCCATCAGAGGCCTGGTGGTAGTTCTGATGGAGAAAAGTGGTATGAGATTTGATTTACTGTATAGCTCAGAACAGGGGAAGGATGCTAAACTCAAAAGAACCTCAGGCATATTTGTGTTTTAAACAGAATATAATTTCAGAAGAACAAAATTACATTAATAGTATTAACTTGAATTTTATTGGTGTTATAATTTTGTTTCTATTTAATTTAGATTTTGTCGTGGTTTTATAGTGTGTGGTTATAATATTAGGTTAGTGCAAAAGTAATTGCACTATAACATAAGAGGTTTACACCTTTCGTAATATTTGTGCATATTTCCAAACATTGTGGAACCTGTATATATCACATACCACATTTTCTTTATCCTTTCATCAGCTGATAGGTATTTGACTTGTTTCTACTTTGTCATTATTTGGCTGAATAATGCTGCATTGAACATTTGTGTACAACTCTTTATGTAGACTTAGGTTTTCAGTTCTTTTGGATATACACCTAAGAATAGAATTGCCAGGTTATGTGATAACTCTGTGTTTAACTGTTAAAGGACTTGCCAGACTCTTTTCCAAACAGGCTACACGGTTTTATGTTTCCAACAGCCTAATTGCCCTGGCTGGAACTGCCAGTACAATGTTGATACAAGTGATAAGAGTAGACATCCTTGTCTTGTTCCCGATCTTAAGACAAAACTTTCAGTTTTCACCCTTAAGTATGTTTTCACCACTAAATAGAATGTTAGCTATCAGTTTTACATGGACGTCCTTTATCAGTTTGAGGATGTTTTCTTTTATTCCTAGTTTGTTGAGTTGTTTTTAAATCCAAAAGGATATTGGATATTACTAAATGTTTTCCTACATCTATTGTGATGATTATGTACTTTTTGTCCTTATTCTGTTAATGTGGTATATTGCATTGATTGATTTTCATGTGTTAAACCAACCTTACATTCTTGGATTAAAGCCTCTTGGTCATGTTGTGTAATCCTTTTTCTACGTTGCTGGATTTGATCTGCTTGTAGTTTTTCTGGAGATTTTACATCTATAGTCATAAAGGATATTGGTCTTTATTTTTATTATGAGGTCTTAGTATGATGTCTTTTTTTTTTTTTTTTTTGAGACGGAGTTTCGCTCTTGTTACCCAGGCTGGAGTGCAATGGCGCAATCTTGGCTCACCGCAACCTCCGCCTCCTGGGTTCAGGCAATTCTCCTGCCTCAGCCTCCTGAGTAGCTGGGACTACAGGCACGCACCACCATGCCCAGCTAATTTTTTGTATTTTTAGTAGAGACGGGGTTTCACCATGTTGACCAGGATGGTCTTGATCTCTTGACCTTGTGATCCACCCGCCTCGGCCTCCCAAAGTGCTGGGATTACAGGCTTGAGCCACCGCGCCCGGCCCAGTATGATGTCTTATTATGATTTTAGCAATAAGGTAATACTGACTTGAAAAAATGAGTTGGGAAGCGTTCCCTCTTCTTCTATTTTTTGAAAGAGTTTGTGAAAGACTGGTTTTAATTCTTCCTTAAATATTTGGCATAATTCACCAAGGAAGCCATCTGGTCCTGGGCTTTTCTTCGTGGGTAGTTTTTTGATTACTTGTGGTAGTTTTTTGATTACTCATTCAGTCTCTGTACTTGTTGTAGTTCTTTGTATTTTCTGTTTCTTCAGTCAGTTTGAGTAGTGTGTGCCTTTCTAGGAATTTGTTTATTTCATTTAGATTACCTAATATTTTGGCATACAGTTGTTCATAGTATTCCTTTTTAACCTTTATTTCAGAAAGGTTGGTAATAATGTTTCCCGCTCTCATTCCTGCCTTCTCTCTCTTTTTGGGAGGAGGGGATCAGTCTAGCTCAAGGTTATATATTTCTGTTTTTCTATTTAATTTGATTTGCCAAATGTTTGTCAACTTTAATGGTATTTTTTTCTCCAAA
Organism: Cebus imitator; assembly: GCF_001604975.1. NCBI lineage: Eukaryota > Metazoa > Chordata > Mammalia > Primates > Cebidae > Cebus > Cebus imitator. Next base: position 1,643,167 of record NW_016107610.1, read on the forward strand.
ATTTTAGTTCTTGAATTGTTTCCCCCTTTTTTTGTTAATCAATTCTGTTTTTTTCTCTAAATCATTAATTTCTGATCTCGTCTTCACTACCTTTCCCCAAGTATATTTTTTCTTCTATTTCAAACTTAATGAAATAAAGTCTTACTTAATTTCTTTGAAATCTTTTTGAAAATGAAAACTTTTAAATCTAGTTTTCCTCAGGTCAGATTTGGCTTCATGATGTAGATTTGAATAATTGGTGTTCTGTTGTCATTTTCAAAATAGGTTTTGTGGTTTTCATTACTAATTTGGCCCAAGAGATATTTAGGAGAGAATTTTATAAATTATAACTGGCTACAGAATTTTTATGTAATGCTTTATTGTTTTTTAATATGGTTACCTTGTAATCAGAATATGTATCCTTTTTAACTATTTTTTAATTCATTTAGTTTTCTCTTCATATGTGATCAACTTTTAAAAAATGTTTTTTGTATTCTTGAAAAGAAAGCTGCTTTAGGAGTCAATAAGTATATTGACTTCGTAAGTCAATAAATATGGTCAAATATAAATATATCAATATTTACTAACATATTTTTTAAAATTCTTAATGTTTATTTTTTGTCAACTACACTCTTCAAGATGAATTTCTACATATCTTTACCCTATTTTGACTGTTTAATAAATTTTGAGGCTTTTTATTTGGCATGTAAACATTTATAACTTGTAACTTCAGGATGGAGTCAAAATACAGTGATCTGCTATCTCATGCTTTCTAACACATAAGTTATAGTACTTTGTTGGATATTAGTCTTGTAACGTGTTTTCATTTTTGTTTATATTTCACTGATACATTTTTATCCAGCCTTTTACTCATAACTTTTCTCTTTTGTTTTAAAATACAAGTATATGTTACTTTATTTTTTTTAATTCTTCCTAGGAGATTTTTTCCTTTTTCTCATTTGTTGCTAGATTTTGTAAGAACCTGGTTTTAAGCAGGTT
>NW_016107610.1:1644307-1647556 GCF_001604975.1 Cebus imitator
CGGGGTTTCACCATGTTGACCAGGATGGTCTTGATCTCTTGACCTCGTGATCCACCCGCCTCGGCCTCCCAAAGTGCTGGGATTACAGGCTTGAGCCACCGCGCCCGGCCTTAAGCAGGTTCTTATATAACATTCTTAATTTCTATATTGAAACTTTTACTTTTAAATTTTTCAGTTATTTCCATGTGAAGGTAGGGCTGTGTGAATTGGGTAACATTAATGTTCTACCATTATAATCTCATTAGTTATTTATTGAATATCTCTTCTGGGCTAGTCACTGTGATAGACTTAGGGTTATAAAAATGAATAAGACATGATTTTACCTCTAAAGAGCTTGGGATAGATTAAGGAACAGAAACATGTACATAGAGGGAAAAGTGCAATATATGTAAATCTCTATGACAGTATTTTTCTTTTTTTTTTTTTAAAAAGACACATTTATTCAGCATCATGATCAGACTATTACATTTAGCAATCAACAACAATGGGTGCAAAAAAAATCTATATTTAAAACCTTTGTTTGAATGTTTTATACTTTCCACAGAACAGAAACTAAAATAACCTGTTATACAATTAGTCACAAATACAGCCCTCAAGTTTTTTGCCCAGTATTGTTCTAAACCATGATGACAAAATTTTTCTACCAATAAAGCAATTAGACTAAATGAACAAGAATGAACTAAAACTGACTAACTCAGGAAGAACATGGAAAAGAGAATACATGGAGATATTTTTAATTGGCAATTTATTACAAAAAGACTGGGTTTCGGCTTTTTACGTCATAAGACATTGAAATGTAGTTTTTAGAACTGTCTACATTATTTGTAATACAACTATATAGTCTCACTATTAGAAAGAGATAACAGTGCATCTTGAAAGAGCCTTCCTTTACATTTTATTCTATTGCTTTTTCCTTCCCTGCAGACAATTTCAGTCTTTAATGAAAAGTTAAATGTTAGTACCTTCTGAAACATAAGATTTAAGATGATTTTTAGTGTTGTTATTTTGGAGGGGATGAGAAAGCTAAAATGCATTAATCTCTCTTACCAACTGGCTTGCTCAGTTACAGAGCAAGTAAGTGAAAGGGAGCTGCACTAAAATTAATTGCCACCTGCATCCACCTCCATGGGGTGACAGGAGGAAGTAAAAGGAAATATGGAATTCACACTAAACACTTTGACAATTAGACAGAAACCCTGATTTTATTTTAGGTAAAGAAAGTGTGGAAACCAGACTTGGAATAAGCCTTTTATGTGCTTATCGTAATTTTTTAAAAAATGTATAATGTGGTAAAATACATAGAATAGAATTTGTACCATCTTAATAATCATTTTAAGTGTATGGTAATATTAAGTACATTGTTTTGTAACCATCACCACTCTCTATCTTCAGAACCCTTTTCATCTTGCAAAACAAACTCTATACCCGTTAACAAAATAACTGTTCATTCCCTGCCTCCTAGTCCCTGGCAATCAGCACTCCACTTTCTGTTTCTATGAATGGACTCCTCTCATATAAATGGAATTATATAGTATGTGTTTTTTTGTAACTGGCTTATTTCACTTAGCATAATATCTTCAGGGTTCATTCATGTCATAATGTATGTCCAAATTTTCTTCCTTTTTGAGACTGAATAATATCCCATTGTGTATATATAACATATTTTGTTTATTCATCTGTTGATGGACACCTGAGTTTTTTTCACCTTTTGGTTATTGTGACACGATGCTGTTATAAACATGAATGTACAAATAACTCTTCAGACCCTACCTTCTGTTCTTTGGAGTATGTAGCCAGAAGTGGAATTGCTGATTCATACTGATACAAGACAGGTGAGGCCCAAAATTGGGGCTTAGTTTGGAAGGGTTCTTGGCTTTGCCCAGGAAAGAATTCATGGGTGGTATAGTGGTGGTGTTAGTCAGCAACTTACATTAATGTTGCAGTGTATAGCAGCAGCAGCAGAGTTACTGCCCCTTGCAGAGTGGAGCTACCCTATAGGCAGTATACCCAGAGTAGCAGCTCACAGGCACTTCTGCAGTCATATTTATATCCACTTTTAATTATGTGCAAATTAAGGGACCGATTATGCATAAATTCCTAGAAAAAGAATTGTAGTTTCTGGGTCATTGGGTCATTGCCATGGAAGGGGGCAATAACTTCCTCATATTGTGCTGGCAATGGTAAATTGACATGGCACTGGTGGGTGTGTCCTACGGAGAGTTGCTTTCATATTTTTCCTATTTCTGCTAGTCTTCAGTCTGGTCCAGGGTCCAATCCCTGCCCTCTACTTCAATATGGTAATTATATTTTTAATATTTTGAGGAAACACTATACTCCTTTCCATAGGGACTGCACCATTTTACATTCTCACCAACAGTGACAAGGGTTCCAGTTTCTTCCTCGCCAATGCTTATTTTCTGTTTTTTCAATAGTAGGAATCCTAATGAGTGTGAATTGGTATCTCATGGTTTTGACTTATGTTTCCTTAATGAGCAGTAATGTTGGGCATCTTTTCATGTGCTTATTGGCCATTTGTATATCTTCTTTGGAATGATGTCTATTGTCCTTTGCCCATTTTTTAATCAGCAAAAAAAGTGGTGGTGGTTGTTGAGTTGTAGGAGTTATTTATATGTTGTGGACGTTAACTTCTTATCAGATATATGATTTGCAAATCTTCTCCCATTGCACGGATTGCCTTTTCACTCTTGATTTTTGTGCTTACTGTAATTTATTTAAATAAGCAAAGAATGGGTCTCCAGAAGAGATGTCCCAGGACAATGAGTTTTTATCGCAGTTCAAATATGGTAAAGGCAGGAGCAATGAATTAAGGTCCTGTAGGGACATTGTGATACGTGGAATTTAAACAACAGAGGAAGTTACTAGAAGGTAAAGAGGTAAGACTGAAGACAAACCTCAGAAGTTTGCCCAGGCCTGCCCTTAAATGAGGCAATTGGGTAGGATTGAGAACAAGGAAAGTAAGATAGTGTTCAGAAAATGCCTATGTTGATTATTTAAGTGATTGAATCAGTTGTTATACATATAAGATGCACATATAAGGTGGTCAAGATGGATTGGTTGAGCTACCACTTTTATTTGTTTAAAACGGGCGTATCTTAAGACTCAAAAGACCCAAAATTTAAGATTATGTTTTATGCCTAGAATTTTTCAAATTTTCCTGTGATTAATTTTGTTCCTAAGACATAAACTGAAGGAGACTTATTTCTGGGGGGAAAAAAAAATGCTGTCTTT
>NW_016107610.1:1647991-1669009 GCF_001604975.1 Cebus imitator
CAGGAGTTCAACATCAGCCTGGCCAACATGGTGAAACCCCGTTTCTACAAAAATACGAAAAATTAGCCAGGTGTGGTGGCAGGTGCCTCTAACCCTAGCTACTTGGGAGCCTGAGACAGAAGAGCCACTTGAACCTAGGAGGTGGAGGTTGCAGTGAGCCAGGATCACGTCACTGCACTCCAGCCGGGGACAAGAGTAAAATTCTGTCTAAAAAAAAAAAAAAAGGAAAAGAAAGAGAAAAGTTACAATAGGATGCATTTAACAGATGGTTCTAAATCTTTACAATGTTATTAATGCTACCATAGGTTAAATTTTTGAGGCATTTGATGAATTACCATTCAGTGATTTTTGCCTTTTGTCAGGTATCAGTCTAGGGCATACATCCAAGGATAACAAGCAGAATCAATGTTACTGAAAATAAATTAGCTAAATAAATGACAGACTTTGAGGAACATATCCAGAGTATAATAAAAGAAAGTTTCCCTCACCTTAATAACAACAGACATGGTTGGAAATAGACAAGGTTTATGACATATTAGATTCCAAGACATATTTTGGTTAAAGTCTTAAAATTTTATGTTTCCAATCAAAAATTGGGACAAACAGAATTAGCTTGTTGAGATTCACAATTAATTGTTGGAATTTGGATTATATCTTTGGATTAGTATAAGAAGAATTGACATCTTACAGTATTGAGGCTCCCAATCCATGACTGTGGCTTATTTTTATATTTATTTAGGCCTTCGTAAATGTTTTCAAACTGTTTTGTAATTTTCTGTACATCTGTTTTAGATATATTCATAGATATCTTTTAGTTTTTGCTGATTTTATAAATGTGTGTTTGATTATGTATTCTTTTTGTTTTCTATTCTTTCAAATGCATATATAAAGACAGGCAGCCAAAACAAAATATTCCTGAACAAGGAGAATAAGGTGGGGAGACTTGTTGTATCTGTTACCAAAACACAGAATTATTCAAATAGTGATTAACAGTAAATTAAGACTGCTTTTGGCTCTTAATTTTGATTAATACATCAGGGAGAGATGTATTAATCAGCAGAATAGAAAGTGAATTCAGAAACCGGCCCACAGATAGATGGAATCCATGATATGTGACATAGGTGACATTACAGATAAAGCGGAGGAAAGGAGAAACTTTTTTAAAACACTGGTATGATTAATTATCCATATGGGTAACTTTCATAGTATCCATACAATTTAACTTTCGTAGTATTCTAATGAAATTTGACCCCAATTTCACACTATGCACAAAAATCATTTCTTCATAGATAAAAGTATGGAAAGCTTTTAGGGCCTGTGGGAAAATATCAGTGTCCCTGATATAGGAAGTAAGGAAGAATTTTCTGACAAGACGTAGAAAGAACTAGCCATAAAATGAAAGATTAATAAAATTGTGTACATTAAAATCAAGTACTTTTGTTCATTGAGAAACTATAATGAAATTGAAAAGGTAAGCCCCAAAGTGGGAGAAGATGCTTACCATACATAGAACCAATAAAGCTTTAGTATACAGAATGAATCAGTGAGAAAAAGACAAAAGCACAGTAGGAAAATGGGCAAAAGACATGAATAGCCATTTCATAGAAAAAATACATAAGGCCTATAAATATATGATAAGATGCTCAGCCTCATAAGTAATCAGGAAATGCAAGTTAAGATCACTGTGAGACTGCCAAAAATTAAGAGGTTTGCCATATCATACGTTGAAGAGGATATGGGTGAACAGAAACTCTTACACAGTACTGAAGGAGTATATATTGGTCCAACCCCTTTGGAAAACAATTTCACTTCATGTTGTAAAGTCAAATTTTGCATACTTTCTGACTTAGCATTTCTAATCCTAGTTTTACACTAGGGAAATACTATTTTACGCTAGGGAAATACATATAACAGAAAATATGTACAAGAAGTTTACACCAACAGGATTCATAATGGTGAACAAAATTTTGGAAATGACCCAAGCTTTTTTTTTTTTTTTTTTTTTGAGACAGAGTATAGCTCTGTTGTCCAGGCTAGAGCATAGTGGCACAATCATGGCTCACTGCAGCCTCAAACTCCCAAGCTCAAACAGTTCTCTTACCTCAGACTCCTCTGCCTGAGTAGCTGGAACTATAGGCACATACCACCACATCCAGCTAATTTTTTTGTTATGTTTTGTAGAGATGAGGTCTCACTATGTTGCTCAGGCTAGTCTCGAACTCCTGGCCTCAAGCAGTCATTCCACATTGGCCTCCCAAAGTTGTGGAATCATAGAACCAAGCTTTTTGATGGAGGATGATGAAAAGTTAAATTGTAGTATACTGACATAGCAGGATATTATACTGCATTAAATATGAATGAGCTACAGCTATACATTAGTTGCTTTCAATGTAGTTAATCGGAGTACTTTTGCAATGATTAGTGTAAAAAAATAATAAAGCAATATTTACCCATTTTAAAAAAAATTACTGAATTCCCGCTGTATGCCAGATACTGTTCTGAGTGCCAGGGATTTAATAGTGAACAAGATGGACACATGTTCTGTCATCATGAAGCTTACATTTTAGTTTAGAGGGGGAAATATTCAGAATACGTAAGCAAGCAAAGTAATATGTAATTTAATGTAGCAATGACAGGTATGCAAAAAGATGAAGCAAAGTAAGAGGCTAGCGTATATATGATGTTGTATTTGTGTTTCTCTATAACAAAGGAAGACTTTTGTGAAAATGTGACACTTCAGCAGAGTTGGATGTTCTGAGGGAAAACCAGGAATGAGCTTAGCATAATCCAGGAAGAGCAAGAAGGCAAATGAGGTTCATAGAGAGTGAGCTAGGACCTGGGGGAGAAGGACAGAAGATGAATTCAGGGAGGTAGGCAAAGCAATATTATGTAAGGCCTTATGGTTTAGTAATAAGTTTAGAATTTTTATAATATAATAGAAAGTCATAGGAAAGTTTTAAGCAGGGGAATTACATGCCCTGATTTATATTCAGGGACTGAAGAATTGATTGTTAGGGGCAAAGGGACAGGTAGGGCAGGAGAAGATAGATTCAAAGGGCCCAGTTGGGAGGCTTTTATAGAGGTTTGGTTGATAGTGGAATAGACAGGCATGGGGGAAAGTAGCAGTGGATGTAGAAAGAAGTGGTTAGGTTGATGACATGTTTCAGGGTATAATTGAAGGACTTAGTCGTGGATGAGATACGTCTGTGAGGGGGAGGAATAAATCAGTAGTGACTTCCGGGTTCTGGCAGGGGCAACTGGATGGGTGGTGATGCCCATTACTCACATGGAGAATCTTGAAAAATAAGTAGATTAGGCCACAAAATATTGAGTTCATTTCAGAAATGCTGATGAGACACCCAGTATATGAGTCTGAAGCTTATACGAGAGGTCTGGAGTTTAAAGATAGAAATATGAGACTCATCAACATATAGGTGGCATTTAAAACTGGATAGAACTGGATGAAATCACCAAGGAAATAAGTGTAGGTAGGTAGGTAGAGAAGAGGAAAGGGGCTATGAAAAGAGACTCATAGAAGTGGATGGTAGAATAGGGAAAATATATATTAGGAGAGTATGGCATTCTAAAATGTTTCAATGGATACATTACATAATGAAGAAATATGTATGCAGTGAAAATTGTACATATCAGATGAGCATATTATGAATTAATAGTTTGTTTTTTTTAATGCTGTAATCCCAGCATTTTGGGAGGCCAAGGCAAGCAGATATCTGAGGTCAGGAGTTTGAGACCAGCCTGGCCAACAATGGTGAAACCCCATCTCTACCAAAAAAATAGGAAAATTAGCTGGGCATAGTGGCACATACCTGTAGTCACAGCTACTCAGGAGGCTGAGAAACAAGAATGCTTGAACCGGGAGATAGAGGTTGCAGTGAGCTGAGATTACCACTGCCCTCCAGCCTGGGTGACAGAGTGAGACCCTGTCTCAAAAAAATAAATAAATAAAAATAAATTAACCTGTAGAGAAATACAAAAATGATATAAATAGGCACTTCACTGAAAGGCAAATCCTAATGGCCAGTAAACTTATGAAAAGATGCTTAACCTCATCATTAATCAAGGAAATGCAAATTTAAAAGAGCAGTAATGTCTAATGCTGTCAAAGGTTGGAAGGGAAGTCAGTTTCATACTTTGGTTGAAATGTAAATTATTATAGCCTTCAAAAAATGTAGTTTGGTAATATCTGTTAAAATGGAAAGTACCTCTAATCTATGATCCAACAATCTCCTAAAAGTCTATCCCATGTAAATAGAAGCACGAGTGCATAAAAATGTAAATGTGTTTACTGCAGCCTTTTTCTAAGGGGAAAAGCATTGAAAATGAGGTAAATGCCCATCCCTGGGGAAAGGTTAAATAAATTATAGGTTATCCAATCAGTACATTATTACGTGGCCATTAAAAACAAATTAATTAGATTTATGACAGTTGATTTCAAGGACTTTTCGTGATACAGAGAATTTTATAAAATATAATAACTTTGTGTGTATTTGTGGCAATGTGTATGTAAGAGAGAGAGACACACAGAGAGTAGCTCTCCTCCCCACACAAAAAAACTCTGCCAGTGTGTAAAACATTTGTAAATGATTATGTATGTGAACATGGAGAAAAGCATACTTCTTTGTAAGTAGTGATTACCTGGGGACTATTAAGTCTGGGGGAAGATAGAGAGGTAAGCCTCCACTTAATTAACAAACAAACAATGTCTGTTTAAAAAGATAAAGAATTTCCAAGGTAAATAGCTTATGTGACATATATCCCATTTATGTAAAATATACATTTTTATATATGACCTGAAAAGAGAGCCACCAAAATGAGAATCCTAAAGTATAATTAATTTTTTAAAGTAAAATGCTAAATTGGGATGTACTCATCAACATTTCTCCTTTCAATGCCGGTTCAGATGGAGAATGCTAATGTTGATCAGATAAATCCAATTTAGAGATACAATAAAGATAATTTTGTTTATAAAAATTATATTGTATTTATTTATTTTTCAATAGCTTTATGGGGTACAAGTGGTTGTTGGTAACATGGATGCATTATATTGTGGTAAAGTCTAGGATTTTAGTGCCCCATCGCCTGAGTAGTGTACATTGTACCCAGTAGGTAGTTTTTCATCCCTTACCCTCTCCCACCCTCTTCCTGTCTGAATCTCCAGTATCCATTATACTACTTTGTATGCCTCTGTGTACCCATAGTTTAGCTCTCACTCGTAAGTAAGAACATGTGGTATTTGGTTTTGGATTCTTGAGTTACTTCACTTAAAACAATGGCCTTCAGTTTCATCCAGGTTGCTGTAGAAAATGTCATTTCAGAATACAGAAAATTTTGAAATAAATTCACAGGATTACTATTTTATGCTCTTCATTAACTACTGTTTGAACATCCATGTTCTTTTGCTGTCTTAGCTTTCCATCTTTAACCAGTAGTTTGAGTATAAACTAACTGAGACTTAGAATGGAAATTAGAATAGGTTAATATCAAAGCCATAAGCAGCTAGTAGTGTTCAGTTGAATGATAAGCCTGACTGAATATCTGAATCATGAACACACTTGTCTGATAACTACTGCTTTGTTCATTAACTCTTTGTGTAGTTTCTTGAGAGCTACTCTATATTAATTGTAATTTGCTATGTAACAAGTTGCTCTAAAACTTAATGGCTTAAAACAATATACATTTAGTCATGATTTCTCTGATTCTGGAATCCAGGCATGGCTGACCTGGATCCTCTGGCTCTGGGTCTCCCACAAGGGCAGTCATCTTAAGGCTTGACTAGCGGGTAGATCCATCTTCAAGCTTACTTAAGTAGTTGTTGATGGGATTCAGTTCCTCATGGGTTGTTGGCTTATGGGCCTCATTTCTTCATGAGACGTTGGCCAGAGCCTGCCTTATACTCCTGGCCATGTAGACTTCATAGAATAATTCACAGCATGGCAGCTGGCTTCCCCAGAACAAACAGGCAAGAGGGCAAGGGTCAGCAAGATAGAAGTCATAATTTTTTGTACCTAACCTTAGAATTGGCATCCAATCCCCTTTGCCATGTTCCATTCATAATAAGTAAGTAACTAGATCCAGCACATACTCAGGGAGAGGGGATTTTATGCAAGACGTGAATATCAAGAGGGGAATCACTGGGAGCCATTTCAGAAACAACCTGCCACCTCCATCACCAATGTTCCTGGGATTATCTCATCTTCGCTTCTTAATACAGACAAATGCATCTCTCTTGAAGTGGTCACTTATCAACTCCCTCTTCCCAGGACACCTGGGATATTTTCAGCTTTTTTCTGCTATTGTCCCCTCACCTCCAGGCGACCTCTTTGGCAGGATTTAAGACAACCCCACACTATCTCTAGCTGATGGTCTGTGAAAAACTTAAATTCTTTACCACAAGAAACTCTGAAAGTGCAAGCCAATCCCAATGTAGTTATCCATTTTACACTGCCATCAGACCAATTAACCAGAAAGTTCTGTACTCTTTCTCCAGATTTCTCAAGCTTGAGCCAAACACCAGCATTCTGTGACTTCTAGGCTCTTGAAGACATATCTTAAGCTCTCCAAGCAGCCTTCTTAAAGCTTTTAGGCCTTGTGTGGTGTCTCATGCCTGTAATACCAGCACTTTGGGAGGCCAAGGTGGGCAGATCACCTGAGGTCAGGAATTCGAGACCAGCCTGGCTCACATGGTGAAACCCTGTCTCTACTAAAAGTACAAAAATTAGCCAGGCATGGTGGTGGGCACCTGTAATCCCAGCTACTTTGGAGGCTGAGGCAGAAGAATCGTTTGAACCTGGGAGGCAGAGGTTGCAGAGAGCTGAGATCGTGCCACTGCACGCCAGCCTAGGCGACAGAGCAAGCCTCCGTCTCAAAAAAAAAAAAAAAAAAAAAAAAAACCCCCCATAAAAAAAAAAAAAAAAAAAAAAAAAAAAGGATCTTCTCTCCATAGGTCAAGGCCCTTGGGGAAAGGGATGCTGAGACCCACAGCATAAACATAGCTTTTTCTAAAAATTATCTCCTAATAACCTCCAACTCTCAATTCTTCTCTTGCCTTCTCCAGAACCCTTTTGTTGTTGTTGTTGTTGTTATATGAGAGCAAAAGCTTACAAGGGTCTTGACCACATTCTTTGCAAGTCTGCCAAGGGTTACCCACCTCTTATTGGAAATGTATTATCTGTTGTCTTGGATCTTTGCCTGCAACTTATGCTCGAGTAGTTCCATATTGACATCCCATTTCATCTGCCATTTGCCTTCTTCCTGCTCTACCCTGGGTAGTTTCCTGAAGTCATCGTAGCAGTAATAGTACTACCTAATTTATCAAACCAAATAGTGGAACCTAATAGAAAAGATGGAGGAAAGATTCATAAAGAATGGGAAAGGGAAAGGACGAGAGAGGAAAACACTAAATATCTTATTTCAGATTAGAACATAAAATATTGTATAATATTTATTATTATTGGTTATATTGTAAAAGTATTGCTTTAATAGTATTCTTGAAATATTCTGATTATAGAATTAAGAATGAGGTGCCTGAATATCTTATTCATAGAATAAAGGTAAACATGAAGAGAGAAAACAAGCATAAAAAGTCAGACATCATAGCACAAGCATAAATGGTTTCCATTTGGACTGATAAATCCAACAATATGATGCTTATAAAAGACTGACTTAATAAAGATAGTAGAAGGCAAAAATTACCCCCAAATCGTAAAGCCCTATTTATCAGACTTGAATAAAACAAAGAGCTGGCAGTATTTATGTAAGAAAAAACAGAATTCAAGGAGAAAAAAGTCGATATTACATATCATTTTATGTTAACAACTTAAAGCCCTCTGAAATTGACACCAGAAATAAAAGATGTGCCCAAATTGGCATAACTGTTATGAACTGGATTCACAAGTATCTGAATTTAGCTCTCTGTACATGATTATTTTGCTTTAAATTTGTTGGTGAGAGAGGCAAGGCTTGGAAGGTCTGAGTAAATCAGTGAATTCTTTTCCCAGTAAAATGAAACATACCAAATCTTGCAAATAACTAAGGAAATTTTGCTGGAGGAGAGCCAGCTAAGAGTCATTTTATTGGGGAGATGGCAAAGGTAAGGTTAAAGTTCTGCAAATAAAGGTTCCAAGAAATTTAAACCAGGTTTAGAACTGGAAACCCCTACCAAACTCCCTTTGCCGTGGGAAAAGGTACTTTTTTTTTTTTTTTTTTGAGATGGAGTCTCACTCAGTTGCTCAGGCTTGAGTGCACTGACGTGATCTCTGCTTACTGCAACCTCCACCTCTGCCTCTGCCTGCACCTCCTGGGTTCACGCAATTCTCCTGCCTCAGCTTCTGATCATAGGTGTGTGCCACCACGGCCAACTGATTTTTGTATTTTTAGTGGAGATGAGGTTTCGTTATGTTGGCCAGGCTGATATTGAATTCCTGACCTCTAGTGATCAGCCCGCCTTGGCCTGCCAAAGTGCTAGGATTACAGGAATGAACCACCATGCCTGGCAGAGGTACTCTTTATATTCAATCAGGCAAGGTTCTTATTAGTTCAGCTTTTGAGGGCCTGTTTTTTTGTTGTTGTTGTTGTTGTTACTGTTTTTAGAGTTTCACTCTATTGCCCAGGCTGGAGTACAGTGGCATGATCTCGGCTCACTGCAACCTCTACTCCCAGGTTCAAGCGATTCTCCTGCCTCAGCCTCCCGAGTAACTGGGACTACAGGCACGCGACACCACGCCCAGCTAATTTTTGTATTTTTAGTAGAGATGGGGTTCACCATATTGGCCAGTCTGGCCTCAAACTCCTGACCTTGTGATCCACCCACCTTGGCCTCCCAAAGTGCTGGGATTACAGGCATGAGCCACCTCGCCCAGCCTGAGGGCCTGTTTAAAGGAAAAGTTGTAGATAGTAGGGCACAATAAATTTAATTGTCCAATTATTTAGCAAGAATTTCACTCTACAGTTTTTTTTTTAATCACACATTCTCTAGGGCAGGCCCTGTACATGTGTATTATTATCTGTGTTTTTTGTTTTTTTCTATGATTTTTATTTTCAGAAGAAAATGTGGTTTTATAACATTACCATTCCTCTCCACTGAGGTAACTGATATTGATAATCTGGTGTGTACCTTTCCTGATGTTTTTCTATGCTTGTGTAAACACACATATGTACATGGTTTTTATGGAAACTTTTTTTTTTTTTTAAGATGGAGTCTCACTCTGTCGCCAGGCTGGAGTGGAGTGCAGTGGCGCAATCTCTGCTCACTGTAACCTGTACCACCTGGGTTTAAGCAGTTCTTCTGCCTCAGCCTCCCTAGTAGCTGGAACTTACAGGCGCACGCCACCACACGCAGCTAATTTAAAAAAAATTTTTTAATATAGACGGTTTCATCATGTTGGCCAGGATGATCTCGATCTCTTAACCTCATGATCCATTTGCCTTGGCCTCCCAAAGTGCTGAGATTACAGGCGTGAGCCATGGAATTATCATTTTTTATTCTGCTGTTGGCTCTTGTTACTTGTCCTTGATACTTTTTTTTTTTTTTTTTTTTAAGACGGAGTTTTGCTCTTTTTGCCCAGGCTGGAGTGCAATGGCGCGATCACGGCTCACTGCAACCCCCACCTCCCGGGTTCCAGCAATTCTCCCACCTCAAACTCTTAAGTAGCTGGGATTACAGAATGCCTTACCAGGGGCAGGTTTTGTAGGATCAAGAGGGTAAGGTACCACCTGGTTCCCACAGGAGGATGTGATTGGCTTATTTGAATAATTCCATAGGCTAGCAGAAAACTGAAGCCTGCTACTTGGGGATAAGTACCTGTGCCTGTTCTCTTTGATAAGGAAGGTTTTTGGCTAGGAGTCTTTATCTATGGGAGGTAGAGAAGAGTAGGGAGGAGAACTTGCAGATAGGCTCTACAGACAAGGCAATGCTAATATCAAGCTTTAGGTCTTACATCACAGCCTAAGCCCGATCAATTTTCCGTTGAATACTGTGAACTCAGTGACAGTGGAAGAGCGATCAGAAAAGATTTGATCACCGATTTAAGATAGGAGCATAGCCAGACAATAATAATGAATTAATCAAAACAACAATATAATGTTTTAAATAGACATAGAAAATGGTAACCCAGTTTTTCTAAAAGAATTTTAGCTCTATCAGAAATGAGGAACTTATTTTTTTACTTTTTAATTATTTTTTATTTTTTGAGACAGGGTCTCACTCTGTCACCCAGGCTGGAATGGAGTCATGGCTCACTGCAGCCTCAAACTCCTGGGCTTAAGCAGTCCTCCCTCCAAAGCTGCCTATGTATCTGGGACCGCAGGCATGCACCACCGAGACCTGGCTAATTTTATTGTTGTTGTAGAGATAGGGTCTGCCTATGTTGCCCAGGCTAGATGAGGAACTTTTGTTTATTTAAAAATAAACTTAAGAGTATGACAAGAGTCAGCACAAAGTTCAGTAGATTATTCTAGTGAAATATGTAATCTCTGGTACTTAGACTATTTAGAGGGTGAAGAATAACCCTTATTATGTCTTTTTAAGATCAGATAGAATTATCCAAGACCAGTTTGTTATTTTAACAGAAAACGAACTTTTAGGTTCGTATTAACAAATATTTGACATTAATGGATTCAAAAGCTTTCCTTTTTTAATCTTATGAAGAAATTTATTAAAACTGAGCCAACTTCAGCAATTTTAGTGTTTCATTGTATGTTTTTGGACTGTTATTTGGAGTTATTACAGTTCAAAGCAAATAAATTTCCCTTTCTACAAACCTTCACAGCTTTCAGTATTCATCCAGGTTTTGTCCTTCGTTATTCTCTTGGCATATTTTGAAAGAAACCCGCATACTTTATGAACAAAACTAATCTTTTCCCATTAATAAACAAAAATACATCCATCTTGCATATGCAGTTGTACTTTTGTACCACTATTGTTTTTAATATCATCTCAATCTTCATGTTAATTATAACAACCAAAGCAACTAGTTGCTGTTTCACGGAGTTAAGCAACTGAGAAATTATGTCATATGAAATTTTTGTAGCAAACCGGTAAAGTTCATGGACACACATAATATACATGTTACACATTTTTTCTATATCTTCCTAAACTGTAAAAATACTACTTAACATATAAAAATTAAAAACAGATACATACACACACAAACACACACACACACATTCGCACACACATATACTTGACTTGGTGACCAATGTTTTTATATTTCTGTCTTAAAAATTCAAATATGCAAAGATTATCCATTAATTAACATGACTTAATGTTAGCATAGGGTCTTGAAGTTTGCCAGGAATATTAGAAATTATGTTTAATCTAGCAAACTACAGAACATACTGTTGAAATTTTTTAAAGTGTGTCAGAATTCAAAATTTACATTTTATAATTCAAGTTTATATATTTTTAAATTATTATATGGAGTAATATTAGCTTAACAGTGGACCTTATATGAGTTCAAAAATGTTATTTTTGTCTTTATGAGCAAACAACCCAAATCTTATTTTAAAAATTCAAACATTTGCTTATATTACACACTCTATGGCAATTAAATTCAGACAAGGATGAATAGGTATTTTAAAACCAAAATTATCAAACCAGTCTGATTTGTTCAAGGATTCACTTTGATTATTTGAATTTCGATTCTTATATAAAAATTCAAAATGGCTCACATCTATAATCCCAGCACTTTGGGAGACTGAGGCACACGGATCACTTCAGGTCAGGAGTTCAAGATCAGCCTGGCCAACATGGTGAAACCCTGTCTCTACTAAAAATACAAAAAATTAGCTGAGCATAGTGGCATTTGCCTATAATCCCAGCTACATAGGAGGCTGAGGCAGGAGAATCTCTTGGACCCAGGAGGCAGAGGTTGCAGTGACCTGAGATCGCATCACTGCATTCAAGCCTGGGCAACAGAATGAGACTCTGTCTCAAAAAAAAAAAAAAAAAGTTTCTAAGCTACTAGTGTTTGTGAGATGAGAAGGGGTTTTTCTTAAAAGGATACCACAATTAATATAGTATAGTTCCCCTTTAATAAAAAATAGGAAATTTGACATTTTGTACTTGTTTCAAAGCATTAGGGAAACCAACTTGCGCCAATGTATTTTTGCAATCTCAGTGCAAAAATCCTGCCGAGTTAGAGAAGATGCATGTTGATTACAAGAAACGAAAGCAACCTGTGCACAGGAACTACAGCAAGAGGATGAAATGTCTTACAATATGCATCAAAGTCACCTGGAGGCGCCTAAAAACACTGATTCTTTCCCAGAGTCTATAAGCCTTTGTTTGGGACTGAGAATAAGCATTTCTAATGAGTCCCAGTGACACTGATAGTGAAGGTCCAGGGATGAAACTGTGAGAATAAGTTTTCTATGGAAAATGAGGCTGTTTCCCCCTGGTCCCCAGTCCATGGGGCTACAGATTTGCAGGCTCTAAAGGAAGAGCCCAAATTTCTAATCTATGTATCCCCTTAATGTCTCTGCAGTGAGCAAAGCAAGCAAACAACAAAAATGCTGCCACATTTTAGATTTCAAAATTCAGCTTTTTATTTCTTAAGGATTCTTATATTCCTTTTATGTTAGATTTCTTAAGTCTTATCATGTCTATAAACCAATTAAAAACAGAGTTTTAATTTATTTTTATTTTTTGAGACAGTCTCACGCTGTTGCCCAGGCTGGAATACAGTGGCGCAATCTCTGCTCACTTCAGTCTCCGCCTTTCAGGTTCAAGCAATCCTCCTGCCTCGGCCTCCCGAGTAACTGGGATTACAGGCATGTGCCACCAAGCCCAGCTAATTTTTTTGTATTTTTAGTAGATGGGGTTTCACCATATTGGCCAGGCTGGTCTCTTGTGATCCACCCACCTCATCCTCCCAAAGTGCTGGGATTACAGGCATAAGCCACCATGCCCGGCACAGAGCTTTTATTTAAGAGATTTAAATCTAATTTCTTAATAACCTTTCTAGAGATAGGACAACGTTTCACTTTCTCAAGTACAGTCACACTGAGTCTGGCAGCTTCAGGCTATGACTTCATCTACCAGTGAAAGAAAACACAGGACACAAATAGCAATCTAGATCTCAAAGGACTTTTCTTCTTTCTAATTGAAGCAAGACATATTCCTCTGCAAGCCAAAAGACTAATGTATCAGATTCTTTGCCATGCCACATCCAACGGAGATTAGGTCCCTGTCATCCCATTATAGGGAATAAACTTACTACTGTCTGTGCAGAACCAGAATCAGAATCAAACATGAGTAAGAATCTGTCTCATCTGTCCAGTGTTGGGTGTTGTGTGTTAAGCCATGAATGTTTTGTTTCATCAGAACAACAGTAAAAATACAAAGTCAGTAAAACAAACAGTAGAGAAACAGAAAAATCAATAAAAGTAAAGTTTTGTTGCCACTTGATATTCACTCTAGAAGCCAAAGTATAGATAGGTACTTGAACATCTTGATGTATTTCCAACTTTGTCAAAGTATAACTTTCAAAAGCTAAAAACAAGACTCATAAAAATATAAAGTGAATGCATGTCAAAACATTATTTAACTCGTGAAGGAACCAGCATACTGGTAAGGCTGGCTTCTGTTTTTTTCAATATTTGTTCCAGGGAGTCCAAACTCAAATACGCAAAGGGGCTAAGCAAGCCACGTCAATAAGGAAAGAAGGCATTGACAATGTTATACATAGAGTGGTAGAGAGTGTGACAGACTTAGAACACATACTTTGTCTAAAGTGGGCAACTGTGGTTGACCATCTTCAGCTAATTGTTTGCATGTGGGAATGCAAGCTTAGTGTTGCTAGATTTCTTCATTTTCATATTTTTTTTACAGAAGTCATGAATGTGGATTTTAATGTGAGTCTTCTAGTTTTTAAGTGTTTATAACTAACTCAAATTTTTGAAAACACTGTATGAGCCAAACAAAACATCTTCAGGCCATAAATGGCTTGAGGGCCACCAGATTGCAACCTCTGCAGTAGATATTATTAGATAACTACATTATAGCAAAGGAAGAGCTTAACGAAAAGTTGTTTTTGTTTGAAAGAAGTTTTAAAGGATTTTTTTAAACCTTTCACTTTGTTTCTCACAAAAGTAAAGTACATGATGTGTTAATGTTTTATCACCTAATAATTCAGTGCCTATCACATACATAACCATATACATTTACATTTTAAATTGTATTTTGGCCATTTAGAACATAATTATTCATTTTCTGAAGAACACAGTAATGTGAATATACTTAAGACTACTAAACTATATATTTTAAAGTGGTTAAGTTGATACATTTTATGTCACGTGTTTTTTACTGTAATATATATTCAGATTCATTTTGAGTTTTTTTTTTTAGGGTGATACTCAGTGTAACATGTATAGGATTTTTACAGAAGTTTTACAGTAGGTAATGGGAAATCCTGGGAACAAGGAGATATTTTGAAAAACTGCTATAATGTCCTTGCCAAAAGATAAGAACTTGATATAGATAACTAAATTTAGTAATGGAAATTGAGCTCACTTTGAGAGACATTTCAGGGGTTAAACTGACAGGATTCAGTGAGCAGCTGAATGTGGTGCTTAAGAAAACACCCAAAAGATCAGAGTATGACAATAATTAAAGTAGGAAGGAAAATAGATTCAGAGGACATTAATTCAGTTGTAGACAAGCCATGGAATTTCAGGACTTGAAGGAAATCTAGAGGTTCCCTAACCCAGCCATCTCATTTTACAGATTTGAAAGTTGAGGCCTCAAGAGATTCAGTGATACCTTCAGTATCACAATTTAAATCAAAAGCAGTCTTACTTAAATGTTAATAATAGTTTCTAGACTCAAAGTCCATCTTTTCTTCGTACATCAGAACATCTTTGCTCTGTGACAGATGGTTCATGCAGTTCAAAGATGAATTTGGGATGGTATAGTAATCCTCAGTCTGTTGCCATATGTTAGTTAAGAAGGCCTGCAGACTTCTTCAAGAGAATGGATACCAGAGCCTTTTTCTAATTCTTTAAACTGTGAGTATGCTTTTTTTCCTATTGTAGTCTTTTCTTGAGTTTAAGCTACTTATAGGACCTATAAAGGAAATGATTTGTAGATGTTTGTAATTTCATCCCTGGAGTTCAAAGGAAAATTTGAGGCTAGAGGTGGAAATTTGGGAGTCCATAAAAATAAAGACAAAAGTTAAAATCATTTAAGTGAATGGGGTTGCTTGGAAAGAGAACATAATTTCAAAGTAGATGAGATCCTGGAATGAAACTTAGAGAAACATCTAAAATCACTAGATTAGAAGGAGAAAAACCAGAGAAACATATTGGTGAAGTAGTTAGAAAGTAAGAGAACCAGACAAGAGTACACAACTTTCAAGGCACTGTGTCCCAATAAACCCATCTTAAGTTGAAAATATTTTAAGTCAAAAATGCTTTTGATACACCTAAACTACCAAACTTCTTAGTTTATCCTAGCCTGCCTTAAACATGCTGAGAACACTTACGTTAGCCTACATACGGCTGGGCAAAATTCTCTAACACACAGCCTATTTTATAACAGTGTTGAGTATCTCATGCAATTTATTGCATACTGTGCCGAAAGCGAGAAATAGAATGGTTGTGAGTACTTGAAGTGTGGTTTCTACTGAATGTGTATGAATTTAGTAACATAAAGTTGAAAAATTTTAAGTCAAACCATTGTAAGTCAGAAACCATCTGTAGTACTGTGGAAACCAAGAGAGGAGAAGGTTGTCAAGAATGATAAGGGTTTGTTTTACTACAAAAAAATATGTGAAACTGAATGCAGTTGACTCTTGAACAACATGGGTTTGAAGTTTGTGAGTCCACTTCTACGTGAATTTTCTTCCACCTGTCACTTCTGAGACAGCAAGACCAACCCCCCCGCCTTTTTTTTTTTTTAAAGAGACAGAGTTTCACCATGTTGGCCAGATGGTCTTGAACTCCTGACATCAGGAGATCCACCCGCCTTGGCCTCCCAAAGTGCCAGGATTAGATTACACGTGTGAGCCACTGTGCCTGGCCTCCAACCCCTTCTTTTATTCCTCCTCAGTCTTCTGAAGACTACAAAGATGAATACCTTTGTGATGATCCACTGCTACCTGATGAATAGTAAATATAGTTTCTTTTTCTTTCTTTTTTTTTCTTTTTTTGAGATGGAGTCTCTTGCTCCGTCATCCAGGCTGGTGTGCAGTGGCGCAATCTCAGCTCTCTGTAACCACCACCACCCAGGTTCAAGTGATTCTCCTGCCTCAGCCTTCTGAGTAGCTGGGATTATAGGCATGCGCCACTGCACCTGGCTAATTTTTGTGTTTTTAGTAGTGACAGAGTTTCACCATATTGACCAGACTGGTGTTGAACTCCTGAGCTCAGGTGATCCACGCACCTTGGCCTCCCAAGGTGCTAGGATTACAGGCGTGAGCCACTGAATCTGGGCTATGATTTTCTTCATAACATTCATTCTCTAGCTTACTTTAATAATATAGTATATAATACATATACAAAATACGTGTTAATCTGCTGTTTGTGTTATTGGTAAGGCTTCGTAGACTATTAGTAATTAAGTTTTGGGGGAGTCAAAAGTTGTATATGGATTTTCAGCTCTGTAGGAGGTCAGTGCCTCAATGCCTGTTGTTCAAGGGTGAATTGTGAAATTTATTCTTCACAGTGCTGGAAGCTGAGAAGTCCAAGAGGAAGTCACCAGCATCTTGTGAGGGCCTTCTTGGTGTATTTTTACATGGCCAAAGGCAGAAGGGCAAGAGAGAACCAACTTCTCTCAGCTCCTTTATTTATAAGCATTAAATTCCATTCATGACAGAGGAGCCCTCAAGGCCTAATCACCCTGAAAAGTCCCACCTCTTAATACTATTACATTAACAATGGAGGGGAGCCCTTTAAGCCATAGCAGAGCCATAGAGAGGACAAGAAGATACAGACTGGGAAGGGGAATGTTACTGGTGACCTTTGAGATAATTTCTTTAGTATTTTGGTGATAAATTGCCAAGGGTGAGGGAAAAAAGGAGATAAGACTGGGTGGCTCACACCTGTAATCCCAGCATTTTGGGAGGCCGAGGCAGGCAGATCATGAGGTCAGGAGATTTAGACCCATCATGCCCAACATGGTGAATCCCCATCTCTACTAAAATACAAATAACTAGCTGGGCATGGTGGCTTGCACCTGTAGTCCCAGCTGCTCGGGTACCTGAGGCAGGGGAATTGCTTGAACCCAAGAGACAGAGGATACAGTGAGCTGAGATCGTGCCACTGCACTCCAGCCTGGCAACAAGAGCTAGACTCTGTCTCAAAAACAAAGAAAGAAAAGGGGAGATAAAAAGAGGAAACCATGTTCATACCATATTCTTTTTTTATTTTAAATGTATTTTCAGCTTTTATTTTAGGTTCAGGGAAACGTGCAGATTTGTTATCTGGGTGTATTGCATGACGCTGAGGTATTAGGTATGAATGATCCCATCACCCAGGTACTTAACAGTTAATTTTTCAACCCTTGTCCCCCTCCCTCCCATCCCCTTTTGCCCCAGTGTCTACTGTTCTCATTTTTACGTCTATGCATACTCATTACTTAGCTCCCACTTATAAGTAAGAACATGCAGTACTTTGTTTTCTGTTCCTGCATTAATTTGCTTAGATTCATTAGGTCCAACTGGTCAGTTTTTGTTTGAGTTTCATTGCTTTTAAGGACTTAGTCATAAATTCTTTCCCAAGGCCTGTGTCCAAAATGGCGCTTCCTAGGTTTTCTTCTAGGATTCTTCTAGTTTGAGGTCTTACATTTAGAACTTTAATCCATCTTGAGTTACGTTTTTTTGTTTTTGTTTTTGGTTTTTTTAGACAGAGTCTCACTTTGTTGCCAGGCGCCAGGCCGGAGTGCAGTGGCGCTATCTTGGCTCACTGCAACCTCTGCCTCTGGGGTTCAAGCAATTCCCCTGCCTCAGCCTCCCGAGTAGCTGGGACTACAGGCGCACACCACTACGCCCAGCTAATTTTTTTGTATTTTTAGTAGAGATGGGGTTTCACCATGTTGGCCAGGATGGTCTCAATCTCTTGACCTCGTGATCCGCCCGCCTCGGCCTCCCAAAGTGCTGGGGGATTACAGGCTTGAGCCACTGTGCCCGGCCAAGTTATGGTTTTTTATATGGTAAAAGTTACAGGTCCAGTTTCATTCTTCTGCATTTGGCTAGCCAGCTATCCCAGCACCACTTATCAAATAGGGAGTTCTTTCTCTGTTACTTATTTTTGTCCACTTTGTCAAAAATTAGATTGTTCTAGATATGTGGCTTTATTTCTGGGTTCTCTATTATGTTCTATTGGTCTATGTGTCTGTTTTTGTACCAGTACCATGCCGTTTTGGTTAATGTGGTCTTATAGTATAGTTTAAAGTCAGGTAATGTGATGTCTGCAGCTTTGTTCTTTTTGCTTAGGGTTACTTTGGCTATTCAGGTTCTTTTTTGGTTCCATGTGAATTTTAGAATAGTTTTTTCTAGTTCTGTGAAAAATGACCTTGGTAGTTTGATAGAAACAGCATTGAATCTTTAGATAGCTTTGGGCAGTTTGGCCATTTGAACAATACTGATTATTCTAATGCAGGAACATGGAATGTTTTTCCATTTGTTCGTGTCATCTGTGATTTCTTTTAGCAGTGCTTTGTAGTTCTCCTTGTAGAGATCTTTCACCTCCTTGGTTAGATGTATTCCTAGGTGTTTTGTTTTTTGTGCAGCTATTTTAAACAGGATTGCATTCTTGATTTGGCGCTCAGCTTGAATGTTGCTGGTGTATAGAAGTGCTACTGATTTTTGTACGTTGATATTATATCCAGAAACTTTATTGAAGTCATTTATCAGTTACTAGGAGGCTTTTGACAGAGTGTTTAGGGATGTTTGTTTGTTTGTTTGTTTGTTTGTTTTGAGATGGACTCTTGTTCTGTTACCCAGGCTGGAGGGCAGTGGCACAGTCTTGGCTAACTGCAACCTCGCCTCCCACATTCAAGCTATTTTCATGTCTCACCCTCTCAAGTAGCTGGCATTGCAGGCGCATGCCACCACACCTGTCTAATTTTGGTATTTTTAGCACAGACGGGATTTCAGCATGTTGACCAGACTGGTCTTGAACTCCTGACCTCAAGTTATCTGCCCTCCTCGGGCTCCCAAAGTACTGGGATTACAGGTATGAGCCACCGTGCCTGGCCTAGGGTCTTTGAGATCTGAAATCATATCATCAGCAAAGAGAGATAGTTTTGACGACTTCTTTTTTTATTTATATTATTTATTTAATTTCTTTCTCTTGCCTGATTGCTCTGGCTGGCATTCCAGTACTGTGTTGAATAGGAGTGGTGAGGGTGAGCATCCTTGTCTTGTTCCAATTCTCGAGGGGCATGCTTCCAGTTTTTGTGTGTTTGGTATGATACTGGCTGTGGGTTTATCATATATGGCTCTTACTATTTTGAGGTATGTTCCTTCAATACCTAGTTTTTTAATGGTTTTGATCATGAAAGAATTTTATCAAAAGCCTTTTCTGAGCCTGTTGAGATGATCATGTGGCTTTTGTTTTTCATTTTGTTTATGTGGTGAATCACATTTATTGATTTCTATATGTTGAACCAACCTTGCATTCCAGAAATGAAACCTGCTTGATCATGGTGAATTAACTTTTTGATGTGCTGTTGAATTCAGTTTGCTAGTATTTTTGTTAAGGATTTTTGCATCAGTTTTCATCAGGGATATTGGCCTGTAGCTTTTTTCCTTTTGTTGTGTCTTTGCCAGGTTTTGGTATTAGGATGATGCTGGCTTTGTACAATGAATTGGGGAGGCATCCCTCCTCAATTTCTGTGAATAATTTCAATAGAATTGGTACAGTTCTTCGTTGTACATCTGATAGAATTTGACTGTGAATCCATCTGGTCTGAGAATTTTTTGGGGTAGGTTTTTTATTACTGATTCACCTTAAGGATTCAATATTGATCTGTTCAGTGTTTCGATTTCTTTCTGATTGAATCTTTCCAGGAATGTACCTGTTACTAGATTTTCTTGTTTGTGTGCATAGAGGTATTCATAATAGTCTGAGGATCTTTTGCATTTCTGTGGAATTGGTTGTAATATTGCCTTTGTCACTTCTGATTGTGCTTATCTTCCCATTTCTTTGTTAATCTTGTTAATGGTCTGTCAATCTTGTTTATCCTTTCAAAGAACCAACTTTTAGTTTGATTGATCCTTGCATGGAATTTTGGGTCCCATTTCATTCAATTGCACTCTGATTTCATTCTATCTTTTTTTAGCTTTGTGGTTCATTTGTTCTTGTTTTTCTAGTTCCTCTGGGGAAGATGTTAGATCATTATTTTGAGATATTTCTAGTATTTTGAGGTTTAGCACTATGAACTTTCCTCTTAACACTGCTTTTGCTGCATCCCTGAGATTTTTGGTATGTTACATCTCTGTTTTTATTTATTTAAAAGAATTCTTTTATTTCTGCCTTGATTTCATTGTTTACCTAAAAGTCATTCAGGAGCAAGTTGTTTAATTTCCATGTAATTGTGTGGTTTTGAGAGATCTTCTTGGTGTTCATTTCTGTTTTTATTGCACTATGGCCTGAGAGTATGATTGGTATGAATTTTTATCTTTTAGTTTATTGAGATTTGCTTTATGGCCAAGCTTGTGGTCTGTCTTGGAGTATGTTCTGTGTACAGATGAGAAGAATGAATACTCTGGTTGGTGGGTGGAGCATTCTGTGGTTGTTATTAGATCCAAGTGTTGAGTTTAAATCCAGAATGTCTTTGTTTTCTACTTCAATGATCTGTCTAATGCTGGCATGCTGTCAGTGGGGTGCTGAAGTCCCCCACTGTTGTTTTGTGGCTAAGTCTTTTTGGTCTAGAAGTACTTATTTTAGAGTCTGGGAGCTCCAGTGTTGAATGTGTATATATTTAGAGTGATTAAACCTTCTTGTTGAATCGAACTCTTCATGATGATGTACTGCCCTTTTTTGTCCTTTTTTTTTTTT
>NW_016107610.1:1669053-1680908 GCF_001604975.1 Cebus imitator
TTTTTCTTTTTCCTTGAGATGGAGTCTCACTTTGCCACCCAGGCTAGAGGTGCAGTGGCGTGATCTTGGCTCCCTGCAATCTCCGCCTCCTGGGCTCAAGCAATTCTCCTGCCTCAGCCTTGCAGGTATCTGGGATTACAGGCATCTGCCACCATGCTTAGCTAATTTTTTTGTATTTTTAGTAGAGACGGGGTTTCACCATGTTTGCCAGGCTTGTCTTGAACTCCTGACCTAAGTGATCCGCCTGCCTCAGCCTCACAAAATGCTGGGATTACAGGCGCAAGCCACCACACCCAGCCTTCTTTGTCCTTTTTTACTGTTTTTGATATGAAGTCTGTTTTATCTAAGTATAGCAAATCCTGTTCTTTTGTGTTTTCCATTTACATGGTAGATCTTTTTCCAAACCTTTACTTTGAGCTTATGAGTGTCATTACATCTAAGATGGGTCTCTTGAAGACAGGTGACAGATAAGTTTTGTTTTCTTATCCCATTTGCCACTCTGTGCCTTTTAAGTGGTGCATTTAGACCATTTATAGTCAAGGTTAATATTGATATGCAAGGTTTTGATTCTATCATGAAGTTATTGGATGCTGATATGGTTTGATTTGTGTCTCTGCTCATATCTCATGTCAAATTGTAATCCCAGTGTTGAAGGAGGGGCCTGGTGGGAGGTGACAGGATCACAGGGACAGATTTCCTCCTTGCTGTTCTTGTGATGGTGAGTTCTCATGAGATCTTGTTTAAAAGTATGTAGTACCTCCCCCCTTTTTCTCTCTTCCTCCTGCTCTGGCCATGTATGATGTGCCTCCTTCCTCTTCACCTTCCACCATGATTGTAAGTTTCCTGAGGCCTCCCTAGCCATGCTTCCTGTACAGCCTGCGGAACCATGAGCCAGTTAAACCACTTTTCTTTATAAATTAGAAATAGAAATTCCATTTGACCCAGCAATCCCATTACTGGGTATATATCCAAAGGATTACAAATCGTTCTACTATAAGGACACGTGTACACGAATGTTCATTGCAGCACTGTTTACAATAGCAAAGACCTGGAACCAACCCAAATGCCCATCGATGATAGACTGGATAGGGAAAATGTGGCACATATACACCATGGAATATTATGCAGCCATCAAAAACGATGAGTTTGGGTCCTTTGTAGGGACATGGATGAACCTGGAAACCATCATTCTCAGCAAACTGACAGAAGAGCAGAAGATCAAACACCGCATGTTCTCACTCATAGGCGGGTGTTGAACAATGAGAACACATGGACACAGGGAGGGGAGCACTACACACTGGGGTCAGTTGGGGGGGAAATGGGGGAGGGACGGTGGGGGGTGGGAAGCTGGGGAGAGATAGCAAGGGGAGAAATGCCAGATGTAGGTGATGGGGAGGAAGGCAGCAAATCACACTGCCACGTGTGTTCCTATGCAACAATTTTGCATGTTCTTCACATGTACCCCCAAACCTAAAATGCAATAAAATAAATGGGAAAAAATAAAAAAATAAAAATAAATAAATTACTGTATCTCGGGTGGTTCTTGATAGCAATGTGGGAACAGACCAATATAGTTGTTTTGTACTTCTATTGTGTGGTTACTTTATAGGGTCTGCAGGCTATGTACCCAAGTGTGTTTTTCTGGTAACAGGTATTATTCTTTGTTTCCATGTTAAGAGCTTCCTTAACAACTCTTCTAAGACTGGTCTAGTAGTAACGAATTCCTTTAGCATTTGCTTGTCTGGAAAAGATTTTCTTTCTCCTTTATTTCTGCCCATGAAACTTATTGGCAAGATATGAAATTCTTGGTTGGAATTTCTTTAGAGTTGACGTTGGACCTTCTAGTGACTGTATGCCTTGGTGATGTTCATTTTGTATAGTATCTCACCAGTGTTTTTTCTTGCCAGTGTTGAAGAATCTACTTCTTTACTAACATTTGGGAAATTTTCTTGAATTACTCCCTCAAAGACATTTTCCTGGTTGTTTCCTTTTTCTTCTCTCTTAGGAATGTCAGTAATTCACAGATTTTATCATTTTATATAATTCAATATGTCTCAAAGATTGTTCACTTTTTATAAATCTTTTTTCCTTATTTCTGTCTGGCTAAGCTAGTTCAAAAGACCAGTCTTCAAGTCTGAAATTCTTTTTTCTGCTTGGTCCAGTCTATTTCTAAAGCTTTCAGTTGTATTTTGAAATTCCTTGAGTTTTTTTTTTTTAATTCCGGAAGCTCTGATTTTGAAGTTGTTTATCTCGTCCTTCATTTCCTGGATTGTTTTAGAAGTTTCTTTATGTTAATTTTCAGCTTTGTCTTGGATCTCGTTGAGCTTCTTTACAATCCATGCTTTGGATTTTTTTTTTTTAATACATACATTTAACTCTATTTTACAGATGAGGAAATAGAAATCCAGAGGCTAAATGACTTAACCAAGGTTATACGTCAGCTCTGCCGAGACCGAGTAGAACCAGAACCCAGATATCTTGACTCCTAAACCGATGCTCTTCCCACTATCCCATGATACTTTCAAAAGCAACATGCTGGAAAAGAGAGAGAAGGTGCCCATTTTCTGTGAATAATATTCATCAATCTTTACATTATTTGAGAGCCAGAGCAAACTGTAAGAGATACTAAGTAATGAAGCCTAAGGGGGCATTGTAGCTTTTGGCAAGCAAATCAATTTTTCTTTTTAAGGATTTTCTAAACCTGCCATAATGGAAACACGAAGCAATAGCAGCCCAAGGGACAGAACACTTAGAAGCACAGAAAACACGTCTTACTCAATCTACCTTTCCCAACTATGTTACGTTAGCCTTGGGATGTTAATAATTTGTTAACCTGCCAAATTATTCCAAAG
This sequence comes from Cebus imitator, assembly GCF_001604975.1. NCBI lineage: Eukaryota > Metazoa > Chordata > Mammalia > Primates > Cebidae > Cebus > Cebus imitator. Next base: position 1,671,906 of record NW_016107610.1, read on the forward strand.
GCTCAGCCTAATCAATTTTGGGACATTCTTTCCAAAAAAGAGAAATCACATCTCTCCAGTTTCTCACACAAAAAAGGCATCTGCAGTTTTTCCAATCCTAGTCTTTCCTATATCTGGGCCCTACCTGGACTACAGGGTGGGTGTGGAAGTCTCAATTTAACCAAGGTAATGAACTCAGAGCCCCTCTTTAACCTACATTACCTTCTCAGCAGCTCCCAGAAGAATCACAGTCATTTCTGGCTAGGAAGCTGAGATCTCACTAGGTGACCATTTGATCCCTGCCTATAATATATAAAAGTCCAGTGGTTGAGGAAGGGGAAGAGAGGGGGGCTCAGGTTACCCCGCAAGCTTGCTGGTGACGAGCGAGGACTTTCTCTGGGGCAGATCCTGTGGGGTGGGGATGTGGTCACCAGTCACCAGGTTCTTGTCTGGTCCTGCACTTGGCAGCTGCTTATTCTTCATCTTGGCTTTGGCCATGTTGTAGTCTCCTGAGTCAAAGTACTTTTGCCCTTTCTGGAGTCTCTTCATGAGTAAATCAGAACCTCCAGGCTTTTGTCCTAGGCTTGGGTATTTGGCCTTTAGCTTTGCCTCTTCAGCTCTCTCAGGGAGAATGCCTTCTTTCTCCTGCGCGTCCTGCTTCTCCTCACCGGTCTCCTCCGCAGGGTTCTCTTCTTGTTTCTGGGACATGGCGGGACCGGGACTGTGATGTGTAGGGGGCCCGGGAAGGCAACCGGAGAAGGGAAGGGGGAGGGGAAACGGGGACAATCTGCGCTGCTACTTCGACTCCTGTCACTAGGGTTGCTCAGTCCGCTTTGAATTCTTTATCTGTCATTCCTGAGTTTCCATTTTGGTTAGAGACCACTGCTGAAGAACTAGTGCAATCCTGTGGTAGTCTCATTACATTCAGCTTTCTCATGCTGCCAGAATTCTTCATTGGCTCTTTCTCATCAGGGGACACTGGCACTTCTAGTTTTTGTAATTATTTTCGTGTGAGTGGGATTTTTTTCTATTTCTTTCTTTCTTGATGATGCTGTTATTTTTTCCCTTATTGTTTTATCCCCTCTCTAGGGAGTATGACTGTAGAGAATGCTGGGTATTTTTTGGCTTTGTTTTTATAGCCCTATGCACTTCTTTTGGTGGGTTTTACATTGGGCTATGCAGTTTGACTTACAAGCCTGTAGATGGCACTTACAAGTAAGAGTCGACTGCAGTCAATGTGACTGGGTATATACTTGATCCTTGTTTGCTGTTGGAAGCCTTCTATTGCCTCAGGCAATCAACTGCATTGTGGCCTGCACAGTGTTCTGAGCCTGGCGTGGGGAGGTGCATGAAGGGTGGGGCTGGACCAGATGGGTCCCCTAATTGCCAGCACAAGCACCAGTGCAGAGTGAGAATCCAGTGGGCAGCCACCAAGCACCCGGAAGTGTACCTAGGTATGGAGCTGGGGAACCTCTTCGATCCCATGTTCTCTGCCCAGGAATTGAGGGTGGCCTAAACTCCTAATCCAGGAGAATGGGTACTCCAGATTCCTGGAGATCTGCCTAGGTTTGAAGCAGAGAGGGGTCCCCCTGCACCACAAACTCTGTACAGGAGGAATGGGGCAACTCAGGCTGCTGATCTAGGTGAGCTGCTGCTTCGAGTGCCTAGAGATCTGCCTGGGCGTGGAACAAAACCTCCCTGCACCAGGATCTCTGCATAGGAATGGAAGAATGGGTCAGACTGCTGATCCAGGTGAATGGGTGCTCCAAATACCTGGAGATCAGCCTGGGTGTGGAGTGGAGGGCCCTCCTGCACCAAGATCTCTGCACAGGAGGGATGGAGTGACTCAGGTTGCTGATCCAGGCAAGCTCGTTCTCTGATTGCCTAGAGAAATGCCTGAGCGGGAAACAGAGAAAGTCCTGCTGCACCAAGATCTCAGAGGAGCAGGGCGGGGGACACAGCAATGGCACACTTAGATTATTTCCAAGTCACCAAGCATGTATGTGTGTATAGTATTATAAAAAAATCAGCAAGCCAAGGTTATTTTTTTATTCAAGAAGGAAAAATTATTTTTATAAATTTAGTGTAGCCTAAGTACAAAGTACTTGTAAGTCTACAGTGGTATACGATACTGTTCTAGACATTCAAATCCACTTACTACTCACACACTGACTCACCCAGAGTGACTTTTATCATTTTGAAAACAAAGATTAAGAATCACTGTGTGCCAGATACTGTGCTCACTAGCAGGGATACAATTTTTAATAAGACATGGCTCCCACATTCAAGAATTGCGTAGTCTAATGAAGGAGAATAAATTGAAAATAGAGTCGTACTAGGTAAAAAGTTCAGCAATAGAAGCATATACAGAATTCAGCAGTTAATGGCAGTAAAACGTTAAGTTCTGCAATGGGCAGTCTGGTAAGCCTTCCCAAGAAAAGTGATTTTTAAAATGTGTCTGCACACAGCCATGTCATGTGGCTTTACAGGGCAGACAGGAACAATGGGGGAAAGTCAGAGAAGTCAGTCGATAAGAGGTGGGCAGTGGAGGGTTTTGTAAGCCACATGGGGAGAGCTGCTCTTTCTCTAGGGGCTCTGATAGTTAATAATAACAGTTAACGACTGCTTGTCATTTATTAAGCAGTTGGCATGTGCCAGAGATTCTAAACCACCATTCATCTGCTCACAGCAACCCTATATGATGAGTGTCAGTAGTTACATGTGAGAAGAGAAAGAAACTGCCGTTGAGTTACTGGCCTAAGATCACATAGCCAATAAGTGACAGTGTTGTACACAAGACTTGTACCTAGATCTTGCTTCGAGAGAGTGACATACAGAGGTGGATTTACCATGAAGCTAATGAAACTTAAATTTCAGGATTCTTCACTTGCTGGACACCTATGAATGCTGGGAGTTGTCATGTTTGAGGTAGAGAGGGAAAGCTGGGTTATAACCAGAAAGCATTTCTATGTAAGCATTTCTGGGAACTTGTCTGACGACGTCTCAGAAGAAAAGATCTGGCGGTTTTCTTGTGGTTTATTTTCTTCTTGTAAATACTTACTTTTGTAATTGAACATTATATGTCTGAAAGATGGAGAAGTGCAACCATCAGAGAAGGCTACGTGAAAGAAAATAGCATGCTTATTAACAACTCCATGTAGTTTCACACTGCCAAACCATGGCATGTGCGGAGAAAAGTAACAGGAGTTTAGACTGGTCAAAACCCTTTATTGAAACATTATAAGGAATAATGTTTGTGTAGTTATATAGTATTCTAAGGAATTTTGACTTTATCCTATCAGAGATTCTCAACCTCAGCTATAGATCTGAGGAAGAATTAGTAGATCGGAGGAAGGGCTTGAAATATCTTTATTTTTTAAAAGCTTCATAAGTGAGTCAGATGCACAGCTAGGAATGCTGTAGGCAGTGAGAAGCTGTAGATAGATTTGAAGTAAGGAAGGGACGTAATCAGATGTGCATTTTCAAAGGGAATTATACTTTAAATGGGTGGGAAAAGAGACTTGTAGTAGTCCAGAGAAGAGATGATGTCTTTTAATGACTGCATAATAGTTCATCAAGTTAATTGTTTATTATTCTATATTATTTATGTTTCTAGGGATGTATATGTATTCACTGTTACTCAAAAAAAGTACATCTTTTTGTTTCTTTTGTTGTTGTTACTCTAATTTTTCACTAGGACAGATTCCCAGGAGTAATTCAATTGAGTCAAAGGAAATGAGTAGTTTTGGCTCCTGCTTATAAATTGTTATAATGGTTGTAATCCATTCCTAGAGTTAACTTCCATGTGATGGGCCAAATAGGAACTTTAGAATCATTTTATAAAGTTCTAAAAAGAACAACAATTTGGATTTTGATCGATTTTATTTTGAAATTAGCAGTAAATTATTGGAACAGTGCTTAACATTGTATTTATGGTAACCACTCACTCAGTAACTAAATTTATCTTTCATAGATTGATGAACTCCCAGAGGGAGCTGTGAAGCCTCCAGCAAACAAGTATCCTATCTTCTTTTTTGGCACCCATGAAACGTAAGTTAGCAAAAATAGTTGCAACAGCTCTAACTTGACTCTGCTATGCTACATTTTTTTTGAATGATCTGTGACATCTTACATCTTGTTAAAATCATTATAATCAATTATATAAAATTGCCAAACTTAATAATGTATTTTTCTTAATGTAAATACTTTTTATGATAGAAGCCTTTATGGCTAAAAGCATATCTTTGCTTTTGAATGTCATTTGTGTTTCTGTGTAAATATTGGTCATCACCTAGAAGTCTCCTCTAGGACACTTTTAAGTCCTAGAGTGGTTGCTATACCACTCCCAGTAATTTCTTTTATTGCCCTTATATATTTCCCTTCCAGAGAAATTTTTTTCCATTCATATTTCACAGAACGAAGTTATGTCGTCTTAGACTCTTTCACCTTGTTGGGCCCTGAAGGAAGCATACCACCTTTTTTTAGGTTTTATAGCTGTATTTGTTGGTGTACAGACTATGCCGATGTAATAAAGGAATCTAAAAATACAGCGTCTCAAATAATATAGAAGTTTACTTTCTTTTGAAATAATTCGGAGGTAGGGAGGTAGATTGGGGTGACTACTCTGCTCTAGGGACCCAAGCTGCTTCTGTTGTCCTGTCATTCACTACTAAAACAAAAAAACTGGCTCAGCAGCACATGTGCATCCTGCAGGCAGTAGAAGGAGGAAAGAGAAGAGGTAAAGAACAAATGTTCCTTGTAAGGAAATGACAAGGAAGTTACATACATTAGGTCTTCCCTTAAGTTGATAGGTTCCTGGAAACTGTGACTTTAAAGAAAACATCAGACAGCAGGCTGTCAAATAACATCTCTTGCTCAGCATTGTCACAGTTTCCAAAAACCTGTCGACATTGTGTGGACTTACTGTATATCTTTTATACTTCCATTCTTTCCAGTGACAAGAACTTGGTCATGTGGCCACATCTAGTTACAAGGGAAGCTGAGAAACAGTCTCTAGTTAGGCAACTGTGTACCCTGCTTTAAAAATTGGGAGAAATATCCATTATAGGAAAAAAGTAGAGCGTGAATACTGTGGAATGGTTGACAATCTTTGATACACTAAAAACATATATGATTATTTCCAAGAAAACAAATGGAACAGAAATTGGAAATGTGGAGAAAAGCTAACAACTATCACAAAAATCTTTAAACGTCTTCAAATTCAGGGTCATCACTTATGTTCATTGAATGTTAGCAGAGCCTGGCATGAACTTTCTTAGCTTGTTGTCTTTGCCACCCGACATCTTCCTCATTCTTGTCTTGAAAAAGAATCAGGGAAGCCTCTCAAGACAGATTTTTTTTTCATGTGAGAAATAATTGTAATTTATTTCAGGAAGTTAGTTTTATTTTCTTTTGTATTATTTTTATGTAAAAGACACCGTGGACTATGCAACTGATCATGTTTTTCTCCTTTGAGAGGTTGCTTTCTAGCAACCTCTAGAAAAACATTAAGGAGAAAATAAGTTTTACTTGTAATAAGTACATAGGGCTTTCTGATGCATATTTTTGCATTTTCCTTATTCCCTCCCCTCTTTTGTTTTTGTATCATTGGTTTGCTTTTTTTTAGAACCCATCTCCAAGTGTTGTGGTTGTACCGTAATCCATATGTGATTTTTTGCTGGTTTGATCATCCAGAGGCAGATTTTGAAACACCTGGGGGAGAATGAACTTCAAATAACCTCTCATAGCATTGGTTCTGCTCAACTTTTACTAAGTATTGGATGTCCCTGGACCTGAGATTATACTTGCCCTGGCAAGTATGAATGCTCACCCTCTCTGAAGGCAGAAATGATGTCAGTGTTGTTTACTCTTACATACACAGTGCTTAACACAGTGCCTGGCCCATGGTGGTATTTAAAACATAATTATTGATTAAATTAAAATTAATTAAATGATCCAGGGGAGGTATGTGAAAAGTGAGGTGAGCTTAACAAGAAGGCCATGTTTGGTTCAGCTAAAGGAGTACCCTAGGCAGGAACAGAATTTTCCTCAGAACCTGACTTTGAACCTGGCCTAATTCTCCAATAGGTGACTAGAGTCCCTAGTTCTTCTGTTTCATATAACATAACCCCAGGGGTTTCAGTCTAGACAATTTTCAAGGAATCCTTAACAAGGAAAATATATCATCCTCAGTGTACTTAGCTTTGAAAAAAAATTCATTTTCTTTTCTACACTTAAAAAATTTAAAATCATACAGCAGTTAATAAATTGAGAGGGGATTTGAGTTTTATAGTTATCTGTAATCCAGAAAAAAACAGGCTGGTCTGTCAAAAACTTTACAGCTTATTTTACAATAGTTGATTCAGACTCTCTCTTGCCTGCAGTAGCTAACGTGGCCAGTTGTTAGTTAACATTCCTGTGGTATGCTAGTGAAAATGTACCGTTTATTCATAAAAGAATGCTTTCCGTTCTCTGTAGCAGAAAGATGTCCATCTCATACATCCAAAAGTGGTATCTAAAAGTGGAACAAGATAAAAATAAAGAAGGCAGAACTTACTAACTCTTTCATCAAAAAGTAATGACCATTAGCCCTGACTCTTGTGGCATTAATACAGTATAGGCAGCTGAGAGCCGTGGATCATGCCTGTAATACCAGCACTTTGGGAGGCCAAAGCAGGAGGATCACAGTAGCTTAGGAGCTCAAGAGTAGCCTGGGCAACATAGTGACACCCTGTCTCTGCAAAAAATAAAATTAGCCAGGCAGGATGGCTGTATTTCTAGCTACTCAGGAGGCTGAAGTGGGAGGATCACTTTAGCCTAGAAGCCAAAGCTACAGTGAGAGATCCTTTCTCCTCTGCCCCCAAAAAATAAGTATAGGCAGGCTCTGGTTAGCATCAGTAGCTGATGTGAATACCAGGCAGCTTAGCCCACAGTTATTTCTTAAGCGTAGAGTCAAAGACTGAGGAAGGTCAAAATCTAGAGTCTAATAATTCATGACAAATTCCTCTAAAAGTGAAGTTGCCATACATAGAGTCCATTTATTGTATTCAGTTTATCAAGCAAGACTTTGACTTTTTTTTATTAAAATGTCCATTAACAAATTATTTCTGGGTTCATTGAGGTGGAATCATGCTGACTAAGCAGTTAAGGTGAGCAGTAAGGAAAGGTTTGGTGCTTAAGCAGCTCTGGGGTCAGAAAGCTTACCCAGGTGTTTTTATAAACTTGAAGTTTTTGGTTAGCTGGACACTGAGACCCAGTCAGAAAATGTAATTTACAGAGATCGGTAGTAAACCTGTTAACCTCTCGTTTGAAAGTTCTCAGTATCTTCTCTTTACTGATAACTTTCAAATTTGCATCTCCAGCTTACACCTTTCCCCTCTTCACCAGAGTCCTCTCTCCAACTGCCTGACATCTTCACTTGTATGTCTAAACAGGATTTTAAATTTAACATTCAAAACTGAGCTTTTTGCCCCCAAACATTGTCCCCACAAAAAAATATGTCAATTTCAGTAAATATCAACTCCATTCTTATTTTTCAGTCTAAAACCTTGGAGATATCCCCAACTCCACCCTTTCTTGCACATGCCATATCTAGCCCATCAACAAATCTTGAGGCTCTTTCTTGAGAATGAATTCAGGATGTGACCACTTCTTAACCAACAGTACTGCTTACACCCTGGTTCAAGTCATCATGAATACGTCAGAAGCCATCTAGTCTCCTTTTCTCCGCTGTAGCAACTAGGTCTTCAGTCTGTTTTCAGTTCAGCAGCCAAAGTTATCCTATTAAAACATAAATTGCCACTTCTCTTCTCAAAACCTTTAGTGGCTTCCCATCTAACTCAAAACCTTTATAGTGACCTTCAAGGCCCTAAATAATCTGTGCCCCCACTCTGTTAACCTCTCTCATATTGGTCTTCCTTCACTAATTTCATTCTAGCCACACTGGCCTCTTCTGTTTCTCAAACATATGAGACATTCTTCCTCTCCCACTTCAGGGCCTTTGTATTTGCTCTTTCTTCAACCTGCTCTTTTCTTCCCCAGGTAACTGCATGAGTCGTTGCTTTACTTACTTTGTTCTTAACTATTCCCTTTGCCTTCCTTGGTCTATGTATCTATAACTACAAAATCTACCTCCTATTCTTCTCATCCTTCTCTGCTTTTTTTAGCACACACACTAGATATTTTATTTATTTTTTTGTTGTCCAAACCCTCACCTGTGCCACTAGAACATATGCTCCAAGAAAACAGAGATGTTTCTCTTTGTTCCCTGTAGCTCCTCTGGAATAGTGCCTCTCACATGATATTAACAAATGTTCATTTAATGTTTGTTGAATGAAGGAATATGTGAATCTTAGTTTGAAATGTAAGCTCTAGGAGTGTCAGCCAGAACTGGGGCCTAATGCTAAAGACTGTGGTTTGAATGCTTAGGTCTGTTAGCTAGGCTCAGAATTTGTTCTAACATCTTTTTTTTTCCTTGGTTATGATTAATTTAGGATGTGGTTTAAATTGGATGAGCATCTACCTGCTTTGTCACTTCAAATTTTTTTCTTGCTTAGTGCCTCATCAAACACTAACATGATTTTTAATTTATAGAAATAATAGGCCAGGCACAGTGGCTCATGCCTGTAATCCTAGCACTTTGGGAGGCCAAGGCGGATGGATCACCTGAAGTCAGGAGTTTGACACCAGTCTGACCAACATGGCAAAACTCTGTCTCTACTAAAAATTCAAAATTGGGGCCGGGCATGGTGGCTCACGCCCATAATCCCAGCACTTTGGGAGGCTGAGGCGGGTGGAATATGATGTCAGAAGTTCAAGGCTAGCCTGGCTAAGATGGTGAAACCCCATCTCTACTAAAAATACAAAAATTAGCCAGGCACTGTAGCAGGCACCTGTAATCCCAGCTACTCAGGAGGCTAAGGCAGGAAAATTGCTTGAATCCAGGCAGCAGAGTTTGCAGTGAGCCAAGATCGTGCCAGTGCACTCTTAGCCTGGGTGATAGAGTGAGACTCCATCTCAAAAAAA
>NW_016107610.1:1681803-1701423 GCF_001604975.1 Cebus imitator
CGCGCCATTGCACTCCAGCCTGGGTAACATGAGTGAAACTCCGTCTCAAAAAAAAAAAAAAAAAGTAAAATTATAAAGTAGCACAATCCAGGAGGCTGGCTTGTATTCTCAGCTATCCATTTTTTTTTTTTTTTGCCTTTAAGTATGTGTCTAAAACATCTTGTAATACGTGCCTAACTCAGAGGGTTTATATGTACTTTAAATTTGTTTGTTATAATATGCTCTGACACCTTCATTGATACTGCTATTTAAAATATCTTACCTTTGAAGATCAATCTGTCAAGTCTATTTCTAATATATCTCTGCAGTGCATTTCTAGGTCCCAAAGACCTTTTTCCATATAAAGAGTACAAAGACAAGTTTGGAAAGTCAAACAAACGGAAAGGATTTAACGAAGGATTGTGGGAAATAGAAAATAACCCAGGAGTAAAGTTTACTGGATACCAGGTAATGGTTTACTTCCTTGTCACTTACTGTATCTCATTTCTTTGGTTTTAACTTTTTTTCAGATCTTTCTTATATGTCTTTTCTTCAGTAGCATTTTGGATTAAATGTAATTTTTACTCAGAAGGGTTCAAATCAAGTGTCCATTGGAAAATTGAGTTTGACAGCCCTTTGTTTTTGAAATTCTTCAGAGTAAGCAGAACCCTTTCAAATTAAAACAGAGTAGTTCTTTTCAGTGTTTGTTTTTTGCTATTTGTTCAAAAATGTAATCAGCTAATATTATTTCTTAGGCAATTCAGCAACAGAGCTCTTCAGAAACTGAGGGAGAAGGTGGAAATACTGCAGATGCAAGCAGTGAGGAAGAAGGTGATAGAGTAGAAGAAGATGGAAAAGGCAAAAGAAAGAATGAAAAAGCAGGCTCAAAACGGAAAAAGTCATATACTTCAAAGGTTACTAAGAAACTTCCCATTGTTATTAATGTTATGTGCATATTCATAAAACATTTTTAGATTATTTTCCATGTGTTTATTGGGTACATAGAAATTTACTATATTCTGTGGAGCCTCTGCCTTTAGAGACAACAGTACAGCAGAGGGAAGTCAGGTAACCTTAGATACTAGGGCAGTCTGACTGTTGACTCTTTATGGCTGATTTGGTCCTGAAAATACCACCTTTTTAGTTGGAGGAGGACTGTTCTTTAGTTAAGGATATATGAGTATGCTTCCTACAGTAACCTCCAGACGAGCTCTGAAGAATTGAGAAATGTAGGAGACACAATTCAAGACTGTCTATGTATTATATGTGTAAATGCACGCATGTCACTTAACCATGAAATTCTGAGAAATGCCTCATTAGGCAATTTTGTCATTGTGCAAACATCATAGAGTGTACTTACACAAACCTAGGTGGTACAGCGTCCCCCACATCTAGGCCTTGTATATATGGTCTGTTACTAATCAAAATATTACTATGTGACATGACTGTAAAAAGATGTATTTTTACTTTTCATTCTGCTTCAAAGACTTTGGCTTTTTATTTATTCAGTTCTTTTATTTCCTAATCACCTAGTCTGTTCCAGACACTAGACTAGGTATACAGTGGTGAGCAACACCATTCCTATCTTCACGTAAATTATAGTACAGCAGAGAGTGGGGGATAGCACACAGTAATCACATAAATAATAAATTATGAAATGTCTGTGAAGAAATTGAATGGGAGCAGGGAGACCTATTTTAGATAGGGTGGCCAGGACTTTCTGAAAACGTGTAGTTTATGCTGATACCTAAAAGAAGAGAGTGGGAGGAGAAGCCATATATGGCAGAGGGAAAGGAATATAGCAGCAAAGCTCTGAGGCAGGGAAGAGCTTAGCATGTTCCTGTATTGAAAGAAGGTGTGGCTGGAGAATCATGACCAAGAGGGAGAGGCTAGCAAAGGCAGCCTTGTAGGCCGTAATGAGGAATTTGGATTTCATTCCAAATCTAACAGCACTTGAAGGTTTTAAATAGAGGAATGACATGATGCTAGATTTATAAATTGAAAATCTAGGTTTCTCCATATGGTAATTCAGAAATATAATTGAAAGAATTCTGAGATTGTGAAAATTATTCACCTTTTAGAAACTGAAAGCAAGATAAATGGATCCTTGAAGACCAAAGATTAGTATAGGTTTCACTATAATTGGTCTGTCACATGATTGAACACCTGGATAAATTGCTTCTATTTAAAGTCTGGTATTTAGTGGCTGGATATACTTAGGAAACTCTAAAAACAACTACTAAGAGTATATTAGACTATCAGCATTTTATTTTGGCAGTGTATAAAATCTTACCCAACTGGCATACAGGCAGAATTGCGTGAATGCAGCATTATTTCCTGTGTACCTAATGAAAAGCATGTAATGCCTTGGATGGGGATAAAGTTTGCAAATGACAGCAAAGAATTAGAATTTTCCTTGTCAAACTGTATCTTCTATTACAATTTTTTTAAAGCTGAATTTCTTTTAGCATTTTGGACTTCATTTAAACCCACTTGAATTGATTTTACTTAATTTATGATTGCCTGCTGAGCTTCCAGGTAATGTGTTGTGCAACTCTAAATTATCTAAACTACCTAATGTTGCCTAGGCATTTAAGAGTGTGGATATGTGGCTTTTAAATGCTGTTATTTTTTTTATTGCCTGTTACAAACACCAGAAGTAATGAGGCTCCACCTGGGTGGACTTAAAATTTAAAGCAGAGAAGGGGTAAAGACACACTAAGTTTAGTAATATTTATTTTAAATTAAGGGATCATTTCATTTGCTTTCCTTCAATATTGCAACTTCATGATCACTTAGTAGCTTTTTGGCCAGGCACAGTGGCTCATACCTGTAATCCCAACACTTTGAGTGGCTGAGGCAAGTGGATCGCTTGAGCCCAGGAGTTCAAGACCATCCTGGGCAATATAGTAAGACCTCATCTCTGCAAATAATAAACAAAATTAGCCAGGCGTGGTTGCTCTTGGCTGTAGTCCAGCTGCTTAGGAAGCGGAGGTAGAAGGATCACATGATCCCAAAAGGTCCAGGCGAGTGAGCCATGATTATGCCACTGCCCTCCAGCCTGGGAAACAGAGTGAGACCCTGTCTCAAAAGGCAAAAAACAAAGAAAGAGAGAATGGCTTTTTATTTTTAATATTAATGAAGTAACCTGGCATAATGGTTCTGAAACTGTTATATGCCTTACAATTACATGGAAGGCTTGTGAAGGCAAGCTTACATTGTTTGACAAGCTTGCCACATTTAATAGTTATACTATATTTATTAGCAGAACAAAAAGTGTTTCACATTTACTATTACCATTCTTGATCTTAACTGGAAACACTGCACATTTGTATCATTAAATCCCTGTTTTCCCTTCATGTAAAAAGTTAAAATACCACATTTTAACCAGACATTTTAGGCTTGGTTGGTAGTTTCAGTTAAGTGAAATAGAAACATTGTTGAACCCTGTTCCCAGAATTTCTCAGGTCAGAAGGTCTAGGGTGGGATCTAGGAATCAAATTTCCAGGTAAGGCTGATCCTGCTGATTACAGAACCACTCACCCACCTAGCATAACTTCATTGTTCTCTTTGGCTTCCCAAATGCTTCCTTTATATATATATATATATATGATAATTTATGATTTTTTTTTTTTTTTTTTTTGACAGGGTCTGGCTGGAGAGCAGTGCAATCTCGGCTCACTGTAACCTCTGCCCCCTGGGCTCAAGCGGTCCTCCCACCTCAGCCTTCCCAGTAGTTGGGACCACGGGCGTTCACCACCACACACAGCATTTGTTTTGTTTTGTTTTGTTTTGTTTTGTTTATAGTCTTGCCCACAGTGGTCTCAGACTCCTGAGCTTGAGCAATCCGACAGGTGTGAGCCATTGAGCCAGCCAGTTTTTTTTATGTCTGTTTCTTATAGGTGAATAGTCTACCTTTGCATGGAAAACTAGTGGCTCACAAACTTTTTTTTTACTATATTCCATTTGGGTAGAGAGAAAGGCCCCAAATCTGTTTCTTCTACCTCATCTAATTTCAGTTTTCTAAGGAAAAGGCTCAATAGTCATAATGAAATGTCATACTATAGCAGATTTGAGGGAGATTATATATCTTTCTCTTTAGCAGTAAGGGTATGGATTATACATATTTGAGTCATAACAGATACTGGAGAATTATCGATCAAAAATATTTTGCATACAAATTATTTACTGTATACAGTAGGACTAACGAGAGCCTCAAAACAAACTAAACTCGTGTTGATAAACCACCAGTAATTTTAGTTAAAAAAACAAAGATAGCAAAAATCAAACAGACAACCAATTTAAGACCACATATATAAAATAGAGTCCTTCTCCAGAACTATAGGAATTTCAGTAATCTGAAGAACTTTACAAGGTTACCAAAATAGAACTTGGGAGCCAGATTTCTTCATTGAATACTGAATGTTGTGACTCATTATAAAACTTTATTATGCCCTAATTCTATTCTGTATATCCCAAATATATGCCAAATTGTTATAAACTCATTTATAAGGTTACTCATAAAGATCCTTTACAAGAATTATAAATTTCAGGGAGTTCATTATTATCTATAAGAACTGCAGATTGAGGACTGTTATTTGAAAATTACTACATGAAGCAGTTGCTACATTTTAACAATTATACTATAAGGAGAACAAAAAGTGTTTCACTTTTATTATTGTCCTTTTTGACCTTCACTTGAAACACTCCACATTTGTGTTATTAAATCCCTGTTTTCCCTCATGTAAAAAGTAAAAATCACATTTTAAACTGACATTTTGGGCTTGGTTGATAGTTTCAGTTAAGTAAAATAGAAACAGTTTAATTATATATTCTGTCACACAGCTAGATGATGTTTTCTGTTTTTTTTGTTTGTTTTTTCAAGACAGAGTCTCACTCTGTTGCCCAGGCTGGAGTGAATGACACATCCTGCTCACTGCAACCTCCACCTCCCAGGTTGAAGCGATTCTCCTGCTCAGCCTCCCAAAGTGCTGGGATTATAGGTGCATGAGCCACCGCTCCAGGCCTATGTTTTCTGTTTGAAAGTTGCATTTTTAAAAATTAATTATCTGAAGAAGCCTCAGTTTGCTTATTCATTTCTGGAAGACCAGAAGTAACTTGGCTAAATCAGTTTTGCCTTATCCCCCCCTCCCTTTTTTTTTGATACAAAGTCTCACTCTGTCGCCCAGGCTGGAGTGCAGTGGCATGATCTCAGCTGACTGCAACCTCCGCCTGCTGGGTTCAAGGGATTCTCCTTCCTCCGCCTCCTGAGTATCTGGGACTACAGGCATATGCCACCATGCCCAGCTAATTTTTTGTATTTTTAGTAAAGACAGTTTCACAGTGTTAGCCAGGATGGTCTCAATCTCCTGACCTCATGATCTGCCCGTCTTGGACTCCCAAAATGCTGGGATTACAGGTGTGAGCCACTGCACCCAGCCAGTTTTGCCTTACCTCTTATTTGCAATATGCTTGAAGATTTTTTAAATGTCTCAAAGAGGAAGTGTAAAAAAAGGCTATATTTCACTTTCTTAAGGTGCACAACTGGGGCCAGCTTTTTGTTGTTTTAATACTACACTGCCAAGCAACTCTTAAGGCAAACTAACTGTATTTTTGTCTTCCTCTAGAGTTCATCTTGTTCTCCAATGCAAGATGACAAGGAAAAAGGACTGGTTCACCAGTATGGCCTTGCGTTCTTAAATAACTGTCCATAATTGAAAAGATTAGTTTATATCTAACAGTTTTATCAAGATGATTCTGGGTATCCCATTAGCCAAACAGCTTCAAGAGGTGTTCCAGCATGAATATCTGTATATTCTCTTGGATAATTCACCTCACTTCTTTTGATTTTCACTACTATAAAATGATGGGGAAGAACAGGATGACCTTTAGGGTACCTTCCAGCTCTGTAGCCTTCTTAAGGTAGTGTTCATCCAGCGGTATTTATTCATTGACAGTGTTCTGGGTACATGAATCTTCATTTTCTGCTTTTAATATCACATTGCTGGAAAGAACTAAGAGGCCTCCTAGCCCATTTCTGCTTCCTTTCCAGCTAATTAAACTGAGGCCCAACGAGGTGAAATGATTTGTCCAATGTCATCTACCACAGCCTTGGCATACTGCATGTTACATCAGTATATCCTCTATCAATCACAAAGACTAGATGCAAGTCAGCTACTGCTGCATCTCTTATTTGTACATTTGGATTTCTGCATTTGACTATGATATTTAACTTGTCTAAACATTTAGAAATCCTCTAAACAGTCCCGGAAATCTCCAGGAGATGAAGATGACAAAGACTGCAAAGAAGAGGAAAACAAAAGCAGCTCTGAGGGTGGAGATGCGGGCAATGACACAAGAAACACAACTTCAGACTTGCAGAAAACCAGTGAAGGGGTAAGGATGTGCTTACAATTTCTCTTATCTTGTATTAGAAGACATTTTGCTTCAGATTCAACATCCATATGTGAGCATTAGTAAACATTGTGTTGATAAACAGAGAAGTAGTTTCAGCCTATTATATGCATCCACTCAGCTCTTTAATATAATCTATTAAGTTCTTAGAGTCTGAGAACAAAAGAGCCAAGTGAGAATTACACCTGCCTGTCAATTTGGAACTCTAGGAACAGATTTATTCTTCTTTATACTAACTTTAGTAACTTCAGAGTCTTTTTAAAGTACAATGTGAAATACTGAAATTATGAAATGCCACCTCAAAATTCAACAGTTGTATTTCTTTTACTACAAAATCAATGGTATGTTCAAAATAGAGTATTACATACTGCTGCTTCTTTCCCGGAAGCAGTATGTAATTCAGTGTACCCATGAGGACTTTAAATATGCAAGCAACGTTTGAGTATTGATATTTAAAAGTACCCCTAGGGACGAATTTGTCTACTTTGACTCTTCATAACTTTTGTTAACTTTTGTTAACTTCAGAGCACAGGTAAGTCCGCCTTTGTAAAAAAGTGTTGGTGAAGGCAAATTTTGCCCCTAGGCATTTCCATTAGTGTTTCCATGAAGACTAGTTAGACAATGTCAAATCATTTAAAAATAACGACCTAAGAAATTTATCTGGTTTCAGCTGAGTTCTTGCCTGTTCATGTCAGTCTTGTTTACCTCTCAACTCTTTTCCTCCTTCTTCCCAGTTATCTATAATTACTCCCAAAGTATTATGCTTCTGATTTTTCTCTTATTCCTCTCACCCAGCTCAGCCTTGCTGTCTTCTGCTTATCTTCATCCTCTCGACTTTTTTCTAATAAGTAGTCCTCTATCATTACTTTTGCCAGCAGCCATCCCAGGGACATATACCTGCTAACAGTCACTGAGAACTCTAACACCTGGCTCACTTGATTTTCTTTTAATTCCACCTGCTACCTGTATGTCAGGCAGCATCAATATGCAAATAACAACTCCAATAATTTATCTTCCCTTTACTATCAAACATTTCTAGATGCACTTCTTGTAACAAAGGAAGAGTTGTCCTACCCCCTTAATACTCAAAATGTGGTTGGTGAACCAGTAGCATCAACATTATGTGGGAGCTTGTTAGAAATGCAGAATCTCAGGCCTGCCCCAAACTCCAGATACTGAATCAGAATCTTCATTTTAACTCAACTCCAAGTAATTCATATGCACATGAAAGTCTGAGAAGCACTCATTTACATCTTTCTATTGTCAGGATTTAGAATATCTCCTGTTTTCTTCAAAGCACACCCAATCATTTGTCGCCTTCTTCTATACCAAATCTTCTTTTCCATTGGCTCCTTCCCCACTGCCTATAAACAGCCTAAGGTCTCCCTTAATCTAGATGATATCTCCCTTTAATCTTATATTCTACGTTTTTCACTTTTCTTTTTATCTCTAAACTTCTTAAAAAGAATGATCTTTCCCCCCAGTTTCTATTTCCTCACCTCCAACTCATGACTTTACCCGTTGCACTCTTATTTCTTCTTTGACTACTTCATTGAACTAGTTCTTGAAAAGGTTCCTAGTGATCCTCTCCTTGCCCAATCCAGTGTCTCATTTAATCTTCATTTTTACCTCTGCAAAATTTAATTCCATTAGATACTTCTCCTGACTTCTCCTCGGGGTTACCAATCTCTTCTGCTTCCTCTCCCTTTTCCTTCTCAGTCTCTTTCTGGAGCTCCTTTCTTCAGTCTGACTTGGCACACTTCTACTCTGAAAATTTCTTATGTTCATCTTATCCATTCACATGATTTCAACTTTACTGATGACTTTTTTCATTCTATATATCCTGTGCTTTGTAGATTCATTGTTCCAGCTATTAATAAAACCATTTCTTCTTGAAAGCACCTTAGAACATAATAGCTGCTACTATCTAGCACCAGTAGCCTGTATGCCACATATTGTGCATGCTCTGCATGCATTATCTCATTTAATCCTCACACAAACTTCACGAGGTAGGTGCAAGTATTGCTTCTGCTTTTTAGTTGGGGAAACTGAGGCAGAAAGAATTGGCCTAGGATCACACAGCTTGTACAAGCTCAAGTGGGAAGCAAGAGCCTGAGATCCTTTTATTTTCAACCTGTTTTTAATGATATGTTTGTTATATACAAAATAATATATATAAATGTAAGGTTATAAAATTGTAAAGTGACCCTAACACTGAACTTAAAAACTAGAACATCACAATTAACTTGTATCTATTTACATACTCTCTCCAGTCCCATCTGCCTACCCAGAGATGAGCACTAATGTTGTATTTATTATTTCCTGTTCTTTTTAAAATTTTAGCCTATAACATATAGGTATATACTTAAACAGTATATTATTTAATTTTGCTTATTTTTAGCTTTTAAAAAACACGATACTCAGCACTATTTTTCCAAGAGTCATGTGATTATGGTAGCAGTGGTCTATTTATTTTAACTACTGTACAATATTCAGTTTCATAGGTATACCACAATTTATTTATCCAGTCTCCTATGGATGGGCAATTGGGTTGTTTCCAGCTTTTTGCAATTATTATGAACTGTGTGGTTGTGAACATCCTCATGCCTGTCTACTAGTATACATGTACAAGAATTTGTTTAGGATATGTAACTAGAACTGAAAATACTGAGTCATGAGTTGATGGATTTCAAGTTTACAAGATAATGCCAAATTATTTTCCTTAGTAGTTGGACATTCTCACCAGTGGTGTAGAAGAGTTCTCTGTGATTAACTTGGCATAGTCAGGCTTTTTAATTCTTGCCAATATAGTGAGTATAAAATGGTCGTTATAATGTTAATTTACAGTTCTCTGATGAATGATAAGGTTGAGCTTCCTTTCATGTTTATTGACCACCCATGTTTTCTTCTCTATACAGTAATTGTTTTGGGTTTTGCCCATTTTCCTATTGGATTTTATTTCTTACTGATTTGTAGGACTTCTTTACATATTCTGGATTCTAACTCACATGGATTGTCACATGCCTTGCAGATATCCTCTCCAAGTTTATGGCTTGTCTATTCAATTTCTTTCTGATATTTTTAGTGAACAGACTTTTTAAACTTTATTGTATTATAGTCAACATTATCAGACTTTCCTTTTTATGGCTTGTTTAAGCATAACCACTTGAACCAGCACAATTTATTGAATAGTCCTTCCTTTTCTCGCTGATCTGCAGTGCATGTGTCATATATTCATAAGTATCTCTCTGGGTTCTCTAATTCTTTTCTTTGGTCAATACTACACTCTCTTAATTATAGTAGCTTTCTAATGAGTCCTGACATCATGTAGGGCTAATTGCCTAATTTTAATTTTCAAATATTTAGTAGTCATAGTCTAGGATAGAAGTTCAAGGAAGGGCTTTTTTTCTTGATGGGAGAATTTACATATGCTGGTAAGAATGATCCAAGTCAGAAATGATCACAAAATGCTAATGTAAGAAAGAATTGCTGAAGCAGTGTCCCTTAGAAAGCAAGAAGGTAGGGCCGGGCATGGTGGCTCACGCCTGTAATCCCAGCACCTTGGGAGGCTGAGGCAGGCAGATCATGAGGCCAAGAGTTCGAGACCATCCTGGCCAACATGGTGAAACCCGTCTCTACTAAAAATATAAAAATTAGCTGGGCATGGTGGTGTACACCTATAGTTCCAGCTACTCAGGAGTTTGAGGCAGGAGAATTGCTTGAACCCAGAAGGTGGAGGTTGCAGTGAGCCGAGATTGGGCCACTGCACTCCAGCCTGGTGACAGAGTGAGACTCCATTTAAAAAAAAAAAAAAAAGGAAGGAGGTGTAAGATCTAGTGCAAATTTGGAAGGTTGCCTTGGTGATTCATCCATTGAATCAGTAGGAAAGGCAGAGTATTGGGGCACAGATACAGGTAAGTAGATACTTAGGGTGAGAGTTTGTAGAAATTCTTACCTGATTGCTTCATTTTCTTAGGGAACAAGGTTTGCATTTAAGAGTAAGAATAGGAAAAATATTGGAAGATTCAAGAGAGAGGAAGAGGTACAAAATAGTCATTTAGAAGAATAAGAGAATGAATGAACTTGGAAAATGAAGTTGAATTGCCAGGCAATAATAAAGGCTTGCTTTACTGTACATGGTGGCTCACACCTGTAATCCCAGCACTTTGGGAGGCTGAGGCGGGCAGATCATGAAGTCAGGAGTTCAAGAGCAGCCTGGCCAATTTGGTGAAACACCGTCTCTACTGAAAATACAAAAAATTAGCTGGCCGTGATGGCACGTACCTGTAGTCCCAGCTACTTGGGGGGATGAGGCAGGAGAATGACTTGAACCTGGGAGGCGGAGATTGCAGTGAGCCAGGATCCCACCACTGCACTCCAGCCTGGGTGAAAGAGCAAGACTCTGTCAAATACATGAATGAATGAATGAATGAATGAAGGCTTGCTTGAGGCCAGTGGTCTTGAATTTTACTTGCTTGAGGCCAGTCATAATACTTGTGTGTTTTTCTCCAGGCATATTCAATTATGCAGTCACAGAGAGGACAGAGAATTGAATTTAACTAGAATTGGGATTTTCCCAGAGAGTATGGTAAAGGAGATTAGAGGCCAGGGAATCAAGGATGTGTACAAGGATTATAACATGGAATATTATAATATTATAATATTCCATATAACATATGGAATCCAACATATGTTAAGAGGAAAGATGTAAATGAGGAAGGGATAGAGTCAACAGATTTTAAGTATCAAACAGTTGTTGGGAGTTGAAGTACCAAGTAGAAGGAGTGAGCTGGAAATATAAATGGCGATAGAAGAGTGAGATATTTGAATAGAATCGTGGAAAGGTTGCAGTAGTTAATGATGACAGTGCAAGTACTACTAGTATTTCGAGTGGGGCAGTTAATTCTTCATTGTACAAGCACTGTCTGCATCACAAGACAGTGACCCCCATGCATTAAATACCAGTAGAATAATAACCTAAAATGCCTACATAATTTTGCTTTCAAAACAGCGGCTTAAGACAGTATTTATAGTTACTCCCAGTGGTTGTGAATCACTTGTCTTAAGAAAGAACCATGGACTTTGGGAGTCCAAGGCAGGTGGATCACCTGTGGTCAGGAGTTCAAGACCAGCCTAGCCAATATAGCAAAACCCTGTCTCTACTAAAAATGCAAAAATTAGCAGGGCATGGTGGTGCATGCCTGTAGTCTCAGCTACTCAGGAGGCTGAGGCATGAGAATCGCGTGAACTCGGGAGGCAGAGGTTGCAGTGAGCCAAGATCGCACCACTATATTCCAACCTGGGCGACAGAGCAAGACTTCATCTCAAAAAAGAGAGAGAGAGAGACAAAGGAAAGGAGGAAAGGACGGAGGGGGAAAGAAAAGGAAAAAAGAAATAACCATGGGAGTGAGTGACTGAGGTAGAGTCTTAGAAGACAGGATCTTTGGCAGAGAGGACACCAAGGAACTGAGATACCAGAATGTTAGAAAGATAATCTACATGGATATTGAAATCAGAGGAATTACAATAAATGACAGAGGGCCAGAAGTGAAATCTTTAAAAAGTAAGGAGACTAAGTCAGGGAGTCTATAGATGACTGCAGCAAGGAGGGGAGTAGCTTACACTGAGATTCAAAATTAGGAGGGTTTTATTTTCAGGGAATGTGGGGCACAGTGGAGAGAACAGATAGCTTATAAATCGTAGTGAGGAGCAAGGAGGACACCTTTCCCATCTCCAGGGCAAGTAGTCGTACAAGAGCTGTGGGAGAGAACAGAGTTACCATTTCAGAGGGTTACGGGGAAAGAGGCAGCACTGCCCTTAGAAGAAAACAGGTTTTAATTAGAACAAGTTGGTGAGTGGAATATCTTGGAAATTCAAGTTGGGAATATAGGAGTTTTGCTAATGGCTAATTGTGGTTTTCAGGGGGCCCAGTAGAAGAGATTAAAGAATGGGGTGGGGCGTCTACTAAGAAACAAGGCCGTAAAAGGACCTGTGCAAAGCTGACTGGGGATATCAGTCCAGGAATGATGAGTGCTCTGGAGCCCATCTTGTAGTATCCAAAGTAAGTGGGGATAAAGGGCATAATGATAAAAAGCTTGATGGCCTCAAAGTAGGTGATGGGTTGATGTTATGCATATTGTTAAGTGAAAGAAAGAAGAGAATCTTAGGGGTCCCTTTTTGCTCCCAGATGCTCTCTGAGTACTTCCTCCCTCCTGCCACTAGCAGTAGGAGCAGAAAGAGGGAGGCATCCTTATCCAGAATACTTGGAGTTTCTTTGATTGATGTGGCTAGAAGGTGGAAGTTACTCATCTGTGGCCAGGAGGACACTGCACACTAATTGGCTTACACCTGCTTTATTAGTTATCTATTGCCATGTAACTGAAACCTGGTGACTTACAGAGGCACTTATTGTCTCATCTTTTCTGTTTATCAAGAGTCCATTCAGGTGCAACTTGCTGAATCCTCTGTCTCTGGGTCTCTTCCAAAAGGAATTGAGATACCAAAATTCAGTCCAGGTGTTTGCAGGGACTAAAATCATCATAAGGCTTAACTGGGAATAGATCCTCTTCTAAGATCACTCAGATTGTTCTTGGCAGGATTCAGCTCTTCACAGCGATTGGACTGTTGGCCTCAGATCCTCATGAGTTGTTACCCAGAGGCCTCCCTTGATGCCTTGCCCCATGGATCTCTCTCTGAGGCAGCTCACAACATGGCAGCTGGCTTCATCAGAATAAGAGTAAAGTGTCAGCAAAAGAGAGTGCTGGCAAACAGAAAAGTCAGTATTTTGTAACCTAATATCAGAAGTGACATCCCATCACTTTTACTTCATTCTGTTTATTATAAGCAAGTCACTAGGTCCAGCCTACACTCAAGGGGCAGGAATTACACAAGAATGTGATGTAGAGATTCTGGAGGCAGGAATCATTGGAGACTATATCAGAAGGCTACCCATCCCTAAACCAACCTCTGATACAAGGGGATTAGAACTGGCTCACACCAGTCAGGTTCTCCACACCCGTGGAGCTGGATTCAAGTCCCTAAATCACAAGGCTACCACACAACTGTGGCATCCGTCTGTAGTCCCAACTACTTGCAGGGCTGAGGTGGGAGAATTGCTTGAGCCTGGGAGGACTGCAGTGAAAGATACTAGCAGTGGGCAGCCTTGTCTGGTGCTGATGATTGCCTGGTAGTCAGTGGAGGGGAAAATCTGAGAACCGTGGAGTATCGGTGAATCGGGACTTATAATTTGTAATTATTCCAGTATGTTTACTAGAGAATATTTGGAATACATACCCTCAGTTGACAATAAAGTCTTAAATCATTAAATCATTTAAAAAAAAAAAAAAAGCTACCACACAATTGGAGGGAAGGACAGAGGATAGAATAAATGTTGGGATGATTTACCAGTGGCCGTTCTTCTGACCCCTAACCTGTTCTTTCTTCAATATAGTGACTGCCTCCTTATGTCTCCCCAGTGCCCCGCAAGATTAAGTCTGAGTTCCTTATTCTATTATATAATGCCTTTCACAGCTGGACCCCAGTTTATCTTTGCAGTCTTACCTCTCTCCATTTACTATCATTTATTCTCAGTCTCAAGACATCTTTAATACCCTTAAAAGTTTGTTTGTTTGCTTGCTTGCTTCTTTGTTTGAGGTGAAGTCTCGCTCTGTCTCCCAGGCTGGAGTGCAGTGGTGAGATCTTGACTCACTACAACCTCCACCTCCTGGGTTCAAGCAATTCTCCTGCCTCAGCCTTCCAAGTAGCTGGGATTACAGGTGCATGCCACTACACCTGGCTAATTTTGTATTTTTAGTAGAGATGGGGTTTCACCATGTTGGCCAGACTGGTCTTAAACTCCTGACCTCAAGTGATCCACCCGCCTCAGCCTCCCAGAGTGCTTGAATTACAGGTGTGAGCCACCGCACCTGGCCCCCTTTAAGGGGCCTGTAATCTCAACACTTTGGGAGGCTGAGGCGGGTGGATCACCTGATGTCAGGAGTTCAACACCAGCCTGGCCACCATGGTGAAACGCCCATCTCTACTAAAAGTACAAAATTAGCCGGGCCTGGTGGTATACGCCCACGATCCCAGCTACTCGGGAGGCTGAGGCAGGAAAATCGCTTGAACCCGGGAGGCGGAGGTTTCAGTGAGCTGAGATTGCACCACTGCACTCCAGCCTGGGCAACAGAGCAAGACTCTGTCTCAGAAAAAAAAAAGTTATTGAGGGCCTCAACGAGCTTTGTTTATACGTGTTATCACTAATGATATTTATTTAATTAGAAATAACAAATTTTAAAAATACTTAATTCACTTAATATAATAATAAACCCATTACTTAAATAGCATTTTTATGAAAATAACATTTCATAAAAAAGTTTGCAGAATGACATTTTTACATTTTTGCAAATCTTTTTAATATCTGATTTGATACAAGACAGCTAAATCCTCATATCTGTTTCTGTACTCTCTTTGTTGTAATGTGTAATTTTTGTTGAAGGTACATGAAGAAAATCTGGTATTATACAGATATGTAATTGAAAAATGGAGATACGAGTATCGTAATAGTCTTGCCTTTTTTTTAAATTTCTCTTTTAGGCTTGGGTACATGTGCAGGTTTGTTATAAAGGTAAACTCATGTCACAGGTGTTTGTTGTACCGATTATTTCATTACCCCAGGTTCTAAGCCTAGTATCCCATAGTTATTTTTTCTGATCCTCTCCCTCCTCCCCTCTACCCTCAAGTAAGCCGTAGTGTCCATTCTTCCCCTCTTTGTGTCCATGAGTTCTCATCATCTAGCTTCCACTTAGAAGTTAAAACATGCGGTATCTGGTTTTCTGTTCTCGTGTTAAGGATAATGGCCCCAGCTCTATCCATGTTCCCACAAAAGACATGCTCTCACTCTTTTTTATAACTGCATAGTATTCCATGGTATATATGTACCACATTTTCTTTATCCAGTCTGTCATTGATGGGCATTTAGGTTGATTCCTTATCTTTGCTATTGTGTATAGTGCTGCAATGAACATTCACATGCATGTGTCTTTATGGTAGAATGATTTATATTCCTTTGGGTATATAATCAGTAATGGGATTGCTGGGTTGAATGGTAATTCTGTTTTTAGCTCTTTAAGTAATTGCCATATTGATTTCCACAGTGGTTGAACTAATTTACACTTAGCAACAGCATATAAGCATTCCCTTTTCTCTGCAACATTGCTAGAATGTTGTTTTTTGGCTTTTTAGTAATAGCCGTTGAGTTGTGTGAGATGGTATGTCATTGCAGTTTTGATTTGCATTTCTCTGATGATCAGTGATACTGAGCTTTTCTCCATATGCTTGTTGATCTATCTAGCACTTTGAATAGCTTTTCCCCATTTAGAAAATATAGGTTCTCTGAATTACTTGGGTCTTCCAAATATTAACCCATTTCAGTATAAAATATTTTTAATCACATTTTTAATATCACTACCTTTCTCATCAGAAAAGTCTTTTAAGTATTGGGGCCAAGTGCGGTGGCTAACACATGTTAACTCTAGCACTTTGGTAGACTGAGGTAGGAGGATAGCTTGAGGCCAGGAGTTCAAGACGACAGTGAGCTGTGATCACACTGCTACACTCCAGCATGGGCACCAGAGCAAGACCCTGTTTATTAAAAAAAGAAAAAGTCTTTAAGTATTGGAAAACTGTCAGTCATGGAGGATTCAAAATTCTAATTTTCACTAAATGCTCAAATTTTAACATTTGCAAAAAATAGTTGTTTTTCTAGAAGTGATGTTACTTATTTTTTACAATGTGCCAAACTGCCACACCTGAGTAGCCATGTTGACATTCCTTCATATCAATAGTACTTCTTGAAAAGATCCTTATGGCTTCTATTGCTTCATAGCTTCTGCTTATAGTGTTCTGGGTATCCTTCAGCTTCACTGCCACCCTACAGCGTCTCAGTGTGCCTCACATTTAGATACCTCCAGAAAAAATCTGATTGGATTCTCCAGCTATTATCTACTATAGGGGTGAATGGCAACCAGCGTGCATAAGGAACCACTTGTGGCTATTTACTCAGAGGAGACTTCAGACCTAGGAGACAGAGTACCATGTCCAGAATATATACCATGATGAATTAGCAAGATACGGCTTTCAATACATGTATGCAAAGAGTGATATGGTTTGGGAGAATTTTTTTAATTTCAAATTTTGTAATTTGCTTTTACAAAGAACCCATTTGACAGCACCTTGTTTAAAGACCCAAAAAGCATGTCTTTAAAATTGTAGTCACATTCTTGGTGCTCCCTTCACTTTGTTTGGGATACGAATTCTACTCTGAGGCTACCATGGGACCACCTGTTTCAAAAATATTCTTTGATGTGGATTGAGTAGTTTTTACTATAAGTGTTCTACCAAGGTAAACATAGAGTTTATTGCCTTTCACAGTAATCATAAGAAAATATTGTTAAAGAAGGTTTCGGCCAGGCGTGGTGGGTCATGCCTATAATCCCAGCACTTTGGGAGGCCGAAGCAGGGAGATCATGAGATCAGGAGTTCAGCCTGACCAAAATGGTGAAACCCTGTCTCTACTGAAACTACAAAAATTAGCTGGGCATGGTGGTGCGCACGTGTGATCCCAGCTACTCAGGAGGCTGAGGCAGGATAATCACTTGAACCCGGGAGGCAGAGGTTGCAGTGAACCGAGATTGTGCCATTGTACTCCAGACTAGACAACATAGCGAGACTCCGTCTTAAAAAAAAAAAAAAAGGTTTTTTGGTTGACTAACAATGTTTCATTGTTCTAATGGGTGTCTTCCTCCTTCACAAATGAGGAAGATCCTCCAAAGTATCTGTGAGTACAATCTTCTAATTGGTGTTTTTGTTAAGAAATAATTAGGAGTCACCAGGCACTCCATTTTTCAAGTTCATAAATTAAAAAAAATTTTTTTTTAAGATTCACTTCCCCGTTTTGGTAGGGACAGAAGGCTAAAAAGTGTATTTCTGCTGTCTTAAGGGGATGGAAGGTTTGGAAAGTTTTTCTCCTTTGAAGGTACTGGAATCATTTATTATAATATATAGCATTTAGCATACATTTTGACTGTCTGAATGAGAACATACCCATGAGTGTGCACATGTGCTTACAAACATGTTCATTCATTTAGTGAAATTAAGAGTGGAAGTTGGCTGTTTTTAGAAAAAAATATTTGAGACCTGAGTTCCCTCTTTCATTCATCCCATGAGGGTGTTACTAGGGAGTTTAATATATTTGGGTTAATGATGAGGGAAAAAAATAGCATCCTTTTGGGGAAATAGAACCAGACACAATTTAAAGTGGGACCCAAATAGAAATATAATTATTTTATGAAACATATTTTATTTTTCTCTTTGTCACATGGATGCCATCTAAATTTTAAAAAGAAATCTAGGCTTCCTCTTATCCTTTATGTTTTTTTTTTTTTTTTCAAAAGCAAGAAGCCAAAAACTGTACATCTTAAGTGACTCTTAAATTTGTTTGAGCCATTTGTCACAAGTAATTAAGTTATTAATATTCTTAAGACTAATTTATGCACACTCTAAGTGCTTTTTAAATTTTATACAGCTTACCTTTCTTTCTGACAGCACAGTCCTCACAAAGATAGATTATATCAATTTCTCCATTGATGATGTATTCCAGCAATAAACATAGTCCTAGAATTGTAGAATGTACACTGCTGCACTCTGCCCTAACAGACAGTAGACAGGGTTTATTCTTTTTTTCTATGGGCACTAAAAATACCCTAGTATTTCCTTTAACTTTTTGCACTGACAGGTCTAAAGCAAAGCCACAGAAGCTGCTCTTGCTCAGTAAGTATTGTTAATGCTGCAGTGCATATTAAAATTTCAGAAAACCCAATTATGTACTATCTAGGTGTGGATAGCTCTCATTGGTAGTATCCTAAATCATCTAAAGGCTTGTTTTCTTTCTTTTTTTTTTTTTTACAGACCTAACTACCATAATGAATGCTGCATATTAAGAGAAACCACAAGAAGGTTATATGTTTGGTTGTCTAATATTCTTGGATTTGATAAGAACCAACACATAGTCCTTGTTGTCATTGACAGAACCCCAGTTTGTATGTACATTATTCATATTCCTCTCTGTTGTGTTTCGGGGGGAAAAGACATTTTAGCCTTTTTTAAAAGTTACTGATTTAATTTCATGTTATTTGGTTGCATGAAGTTGCCCTTAACCACTAAGGATTATCAAGATTTTTGCGCAGACTTATACATGCCTAAGATCCTTTTATCAAGGCAGTTATGATCATCATTTTCCTGCCTTTACCCCACCATCACCAAACACCCAGTTAAGTATAAATTAACATTTTTAGATGACCACTCAACATAATGCTTAAGAATGGAATTTCCTCTCTGTGACAGAACCCAGGAACTAAATCCTAAATACATAATGTTGGTATATTGAAGACGAAATTAAAATTGTCCTTCAGTTTTGAGGCCATGTGTAAAGTTTAACCATATTGTAAAATATCTATTCTGTATTAGAAATAGCTAGTTGACAGCTTATACTTCTCAAAATTCATATTGTTATGTACACAAACTAAGTTTCTATATGTGAAGTTAGTGAGTCTTTTTGTGTTACTCCAAAATAAAGGCAATGATTTATTTTTTCCCAGTGCCAATACAATTTTGAGCTAAGCACTCAAGGTGGGTACTTTACATTTTAAAGCTAGAAACAGCAACAGCCCTATGGGAAACCAGACAAAGCATTGACTTTTAAATGTAGACTTTTAAAATAAACTGTTTTCTTTTGAAACTACAATTAGAATAGTTAATATTCATCCACAAACCATTATTATGTGTACATTATTGTTGCTATTGTGAAATAGAGAATTTTATTTATTTTTATGCCAGCTTATATTGTGAGAACACATTTAGTCAGTTTGATTTTTATCAATCTTGTTAATGCTTGTCCTTGGAACATCTTTCGCGTATTCAAGGTTTGTAGTTGAAAAGTTTACTGTAAAAAAAAAATCAAAAACAAAAAAATGTATTGTTTTTACAGAATAAATTTATTGGAATGTGTACTGGGAGTAAGATTTGAGGTTGTAAGCAAACTAAGTTAGTGTAATTTGGCTTCATATATGTAATGTGAGGTATTAATGTAATTCATATATTAAAGCAAAAATTGTTCACAGCAAGCTGACAATAGAATCAAGTGCAGGTGAGGGTTTTTTTTTTTTTTTT
>NW_016107610.1:1701452-1717219 GCF_001604975.1 Cebus imitator
CAATTTCCAAAGCAGCAGTGAAATGCTGGAGAGAGCAGGTGAGGGTTTTTTTTTTTTTTTTCTTTCTTTTTTTTAAGCACTCTCTGGGTTTTAGATTATTTGAAAACACTGAGGGGGATGATGGGGAAATGACTACATGATTTGCTTACACGTGCATATTTACCAGCCCAGTAGACCCTAGATTTTGTAACTTGATATTATCCATGCATTGATTTGTATCCCATTTTCTTTTGGTTTTCTTGGTGAGAGCTAATAAAAACATGAGAAAATGTGAGCAGATCTAAAAGCCTAGGGCCGTTAATGATGATGGCAGCTAAGGGTATGAAAGCACCCATCCATTTATCATTCCAGGACATACTGAGGAGGTGGCTGTACTTTTGGTGCATTTCTTTCATTGTGTAAATACTGATTTTCTTTAGTATACTCAACATACAATCCCAAACATGAAAAGTTCATAAAAAGATAGTAGGAATGTCAATCTAATACTTTTTCCTTAAAAGGTACTTTTTAATTTTGAATATTTGAATGTACTTTTAAATTAATGAAATTTAATTAATTCATCAAAAGGCCTCTTCATTGCCCACACTGAAACATAAGGGGAATGCAGATGGCATTTTGAATTGGAATATACAACTCACAGATTTTCTTTAAAAAGCAATTTTATGTGTATATATAAAATGTTTCAAATTTTAATAAGATTTGTCTCCATAAGAGGCCAAAAATAATTTTATTAAAAATATACACGAAATACAATAGAAATATTTCCAGCCACCAATAAAATAAGTGTTCATTAAGGGTAGTGATAAAGTTATTGATCCCTATTTAGCTATTTAACTTCACATAAAAAAATTTGTAAAAGTAATTTTCTTAAAACATCAGCAAATAATAAACCTTCCTTTGGAAAACATTTTTCAAACATTTAAAAATATTCTGATGATTTGCCTTTTATATTGAGGTTCATAATGAAACATATACGTATTGCAAAAGTTATTTCTCCAATCTGCATTCACTGTTTTGAATTTTTTAATATGCATAGGCCATATTCTCTTGAATAGTCTCATTTCATGCTCACTGTTGTAGGCACTAAACTGTAATGTTTTACACTTACAATTATTTCATATGTCAAATAGAATATTGAGATGGATGGTCACGTTTATTCACAAATGATTCTATTTCTTTATACAAACTGTTTCTCAAGAATTTCAGTTTTCCTTCAAAAAAAATTTACTCACACAATACCACATAGCTCACACATATAGTGCAGAGCAAGAATGTACATATTCTTAAGCATTCATATATGGGAAGAGAGTGAAATGGGACAAAATATCAGTACCAGTATAACAAAAGTCAGCAATTTAGAAAGGAAGAACATGAAGTAATATTTTTATTCCACTTTTTCTTCTGCCTTTGTTTTTATGAAGAACTCTGGTTGGTAGATACAACGATAGGCCAAGAGCTGAGGAAGAACTCCATATGCTATGTTTAATGTTAAAAAAAGGATTTTTGCTTCTTCAGGGACTCTGTAGACATAAGCAGTTCTAGCATGAAGAGAAGCACCAATGTGAGAAAACTGGGCCTGTTGCATTAAAAAAAAAAAAAAAATCGGGTAAGCATGAAATGTGTTCAGTTGGATGCACGATGAGTTCTGAATGGGTCATTCAGGCTACGTTTCTGTGCCCTCAAAACCAGTCTCACCTGCAGGCAAAATACCTTCAAACAGTACAGAGTCTTTCATGTGAGAGTCTTTCATTAAATTTAGTCCTTGATTAAATTTAGGGCCATTCTTGATATAACTGTTCAAATAAAGTAGACATTATTTAGTGTGGTTTTATCATGCCAGTTGTGTTTTTTAACCAACAAGTACCCCTTACCAAACATTAGTGGCTCAATCTAATAGAAAAATCTGAATAAAATGTCAAATTTTTTTCTTACTTGCATCCTGAGGATCCTACATAGAGACTCAGTTGTGGTTCACAAATCGTGTTCCAATAAAAATGAAAAAAGTGCAGAATTTTTAAAAACTGAAATATTTTTATCATAACAAACTATTGAAAGGGAAGCACTGGGGACCTCAGCTTCATTTACCAGTCTTTCATCTACTCCTTGGAGCAAGAGCTCATAGCCCTTTCACTGTGTATTTTTTGTTTATTCATTTTTTCATGTATTTTTTCTGCAGCTTTTAAAATACTAAGTGTTGTTTGTAAGATAAGGTTGTTATCAACTTGAGTGGAGGTAGGAGTTCGGTTTCTCTTTGTTAAATGGTAAATGTACATGCAGGCAACCTTTTCAAATCAAATTATAATTTATTTAGAAGTATGACTTGCCAGCACTATCTGCATTTGCAAAACGGCCTCCCTCTCTACTTATATACTTGTTCAGAAAACACATTCAGTAAGTGCCAATTGGTCTTTTTTTGTATTTTTCACAAGCTCAGAGGAAAATCGCATTGGAAAGGGTAATACAGACCACAGCAGGATTAAAAACTCCTGTCAGAGAATTTCCCCAGAAGGCTTGTAATCATTATAAAATGCACCTCTGGAGTCTGCGTTTTTATATCTTGCTGAAATTCAAGATATATATGAATGAAGGATTGGGAATCTAAATGTAATAAGTTGTAAATTATCAGTTCATTAGGATGAAAGACAAAAGACTGCACTGTAAAGAAGGCATAGAAGTAACAAAAATGAAGAACTAAATACTTTGCTTTAAATACATATAAGTTAGTTTACATTTCCTTCCATATGAAACCAATTTATTCTGCTGAGTGATTCACAGATAAAGATGTTACCACTTGACTTCACCATGACAAGAAAAGGACAAATTTTTATAAGCAGCATCTTTATGAATTTTTATCAGTGGCAGATATTTTAATGTGCTGCAGTTTTACAAATTCCTGATATATTCTGGAGACCTCTGGTACATTTTTGCTACTCTGGAAATATAAATTAAATTAGCATGATGTATTGCCAAGGACCAACATGTGGATTATATGTACTATGATCCATGATGCACTGAGAGGACTCGGCCCTCAGATACACCTCCCCTGGGTAGATGCCCAGGCAGAACCCAGCAAATATATTTGCATCTCTGGGCTCTGAAGGCAAAAGACGTTGAGAGTAAGGAGCACTTCCAGGGCTGCTGTGAGGAGGTGCTTTCTGGACATGTTTGGAACCCTGAGCAGGAGCATAGCTCCCATACTATTTTTCCTTAGGGCCTATTTTGAATAGTAGTGTTTTTCTGAAAATATAACCAAACATTTTCTTCTGGACTAGAGGCCAAATTTGAACCCTGATTTACAGAAATGTGGGTTTGGTGGTTCTATCTTTATAGATACTTGTACACATCACAAAATCACCAAATTTGGGGAAATGCCACCCATACTTTGAGAGAATAAATACATCATGAACAGTTGTACCTACTTGCATAGGGAAGCCTGCATAAAAAGTCAGTGATTCCATAGACTCTTTACCGGCACTAACCAGTGCAGTTAATACCTCATTTTCGTGAACAGCAAACTCATGGCAAAATTAAAAAATGATTCATGGCTGGGTGCAGTGGCTCACGCCTATAATCCCAGCACTTTGGGAGGCCAAGGTGGGTGGATGACCTGAGGTCAGGAGTTTAAGACCAGCCTGGCCAACATAGTGAAACCCCATCTCTACTAAAAATACAAAAAATTAGCCAGGCGTGGTGGCAGGGACCTGTAATCTCAGCTACTTGGGAGGCTGAGGCAGGAGAATTGCTTGAACCCGGGAGGTGGAGGTTGCAGTGAGCCAAGATCACACCATTGCACTGCAGCCTGGGGGACAGAGCAAGACTCTGTCTAAAAAAAAAAGAAAAAGAAAAAAAAGAAAAAGATTTATGTCCTTAGATTAGATTGTAAGCCCACTGGGCAGGTACCGTGTCTAATGTTTTGTGTGGCTCCTATCACGTTGTTAGAGCTCAATAAACATTCAGCAACAATGGACTTGTGACTGTCAAAATACGAAAAGGATCTACAAAGCATTTCTCTTTTTTATGTATTTTAGTAGGCCTCTTTATTCACAATTATTTAACAAGGCACAAAGATTTTAACATTCTTAATCAAAAGAGGCGTTTGTATGTGAGAGAAAAACTCTGAGGCCAGTTGTGTGCAGCTTCCAGTACTGCTCATAGTTCTAATGGGTGTATTTATGGTGGCCACACCTCCAGCTGAGCAAGCACCTGACCATATCTTTCTCCTAAGGCATAGGACGTTAAGTGTTCAGGGTTCTGAAGTTCAGAAAAACCTCAGTCTCACCTGAGGAGGTTTCCTTCCCTTCCCAAGCACATAGCTAATAAGGGGCTGCAGGCCGTCTCCTGGGTGATGTTCCCAGCAGCATGAGGCCTCTCATGGCAGGACCTGAAGGGCTCAGCCTGAGCCTGTGCTGGGGTCAGGTAGCTCAGTGAACTCAGTGCTGCTGAATTAACAGGAGGCCCAGGATTATAGGTATGAGTTGTTGATCCTAGCTATTTCTCCAGAATTTAGCAGTGTGAGATTGAGTCTCTAATAATTTTCTTCCACTTCATTCTCAATCATTTTCACATTACAGAAATAATTAAGAGAGATACTGTGATTTTTTTTTTTTAAGAATGGATTATTGGAATGGCAAATGAGACATAAGGTGAACAAAGGTTAAATTTTAATAGCTGTTTTCTTACATGTATAGAGACAGTCTATAAAGGATAACTAAAAAAGTCAATTCTGGTTCCAGAAGGAAGAACTAAAAGAGTGTTACATGTCCATGTGAATGTTATAGGCAGAATACTAAGGTGACCACTGGGACGATAGCTAGGCTCTTTGGCTAATATAGTATAAATAGCTAATCCAGAACTGTTACCTTTTCTTAGGGTTTTCTGAGCAACATAGTTTAGTGGGTTCAGAACATTGACTTTGGAACTAGACATCCAGAGTGAAATCACAGCTCCATCACAAACCAGCAGTATAGCCTTGGCTGAGGTATGGAACTCACCTCATAGGTTGTTATGAGGGTTCAATGAGTTCATGTTTGTGACATGCTTAGAGATTGCCAAGCACTTGCACAAATGCAAAACTGAAATACCTATTCATGATCTGGTGCTCCGCTTTGTTGAAAACCTGGGCTCTTTGTTTTTGACTTTTTTACTGTGAGTTTCTCCATGAAAAGATAATAAGCACATAAAGATGTTAAATCCAGTATAATTTAATACTAAAGATGTTTAGCAGTGAATCACACCAGAAACAAATGAATAAAACGAGATTTGCATTAGTATCCCAACTATCCATGTTCTTCCTGAACCTTTACTTTGAAATTTTTCTTAACATCTCCATGAAGGAAAACCATATAAAATTTACTTCCAGGCTAAGCGTGATGGCTCATGCCTGTAATCCCAGCACTTTGGGAGGCCAAGGCAGGAGGGTCACTTGAGTCCAGGAGTTCAAGACCAGCCTGGGCAACATAGCAAGACCCTGTCTGAATTTTTTTAAAAATTATAAAAAAAAGAAATTTACTTCCAGTAGAGTCAACTCCTCACAATCAAATTATTCACACATAAGCATCCATATCTCTCTGTGAGAAAAAGACATGGCATGGCACCTACATAGCCAGGGAGTTAGAGAGCCTGAGGGCAGCACCTGACCGAAGTGGAACAGAACCTGCTTCACTGGCTATGGGATGGCAGGCTCCTTACCAGGCCCATGGTGAGTCTGTCCCAAAGCTTTCTCCCAGTTTCTTTGTTTTCTTGGTAATTATATACAATACATGTAATTTAGTTTGTCTACAGATTAATCTTCTGAAAAACATAAGGCATTTCTCCTCCAAAATCTTACAGGGAGTATTCTACCAGTAATAATGGCAACAAAGAGTTACATAGCTACTATGTGCCAGACACTGTTCTAAGCCCTTTACATATATTACCTCATCCAACCATCACAGCAACTCCATGAGAAAGCTACTGTTACTATCCTCTCTTTCAGAAGAGGAAACTGAGGATCAGAGAAGTAAAGTAGGCCTGGTCATTGTCCTCATCAACACAGACTAGAATCTGAACCAGTCTACCTCCAGAACTTATGCTCCTAACCATATGAACTCTACTAGCTCTGACTTTTTTTTTTCTTTTTCAGTGATATTTTAGCAGAGAAAATGCTTCGATTGATAGGAAATGCTAATAAGTGGATCTAAGCAGCCTATAATGCCTTTCAAATTACACTTGCAGCTTTAATCCTATGGTTAGCATTTTATATGAAAAGATAGCTGGGTTATGAGTAAGTCCCCAGTGGAACTCTTTGGTCTAAAATGTGTCCTGGTTTCATTTTATTCAGTCTTCTTTTACTCTTTCCTTGATCTTTTGATTTCTGAAAGCAGCAGATTTGGCAGACTCCTGCATTGTCTGAAATCAGGGACCCAATAACTACTCACTATTTCTTTTTTCTTTTCTTTTTTTAAGACATCCTCGCTTTGTTACCCAGGCTAGAGTACAATGGTGCGATCTCAGCTCACAATAACCTCCACCTCCTCAGTTGAAGCAATTCTCCTGCCTCAACCTCCCAAGTAGCTGAGATTACAGATGCCTACCACCACACCTGGCTAATTTTTTTGTATTTTAATGGAAACAGAGTTTCACCATGTTGGCCAGGCTGGTCTCAAACTCCTGACCTTAGGTGATCCACCTGCCTTGTCCTCCCAAAGTGCAGGGATTACAGGCATGAGCCACCAAGGCCGGCAACTATTCAGTATTTCTTCCATTGGCCTATACTGATGAAGAACTTTTCAAAAAAAATTTTTTTATTATTAAGTTACATAGACTCTTGAGAGTTCACTAGATGCTTCAGTAAAAGTAAGTTTTAGTAAAGTTAGTGGGATCATGAATGCATAAGGTTTCTAAATAAGAATGGCAATTTTAGCAAGCAAAGATGCTTATGGAAGTTACAGAAAGTGCCTTGTTTCTGGGGTGGGGAGAGAGACAGGGTCTCTCCCAGGCTGGAGAGTGCAGTGACACAATCTTGGCTCACTGCAACCTCTGCCTCCGGAATTCAAGTGATCCTCCCACTTCAGCCTCCCTAGTAGCTAGGACTACAGGCATGTGCCATCATGCAGCCTAATTTTTGTATTTGTAGAGATGGGGTTTTACCATGTCGCCCAGGCTGGTCTCAAATTCCTGACCTCAAACAATCCACCCACTTTGGACTCCTAAAGTACTGGGATTACAGGCATGAGCCACCACACCTGGCAGGAGAGTGCTTTCTGTGATGAATGTGTCAGATACTCCCCTGAGAGGAGACTCCATTTCATAAGCAAGTATTTGCTAAGTACAAAACAAATCACATAGCTAATTCAGTATTCTGATTTTGTGCGTTGTTTAGTTGTGGCATGACTTCTTTTCCTTAGCCTATACTCTATAAGCAGGTAGTTTTTGATTGTTGGTTGGTTTTGCCGGGCACAGTGGCTCAGGCCTGTAATCCTAGCACTTTGGGAGGCCGAGGCGGGCGGATCACGAGGTCAAGAGATTGAGACCATCCTGACCAACATGGTGAAACCCCGTCTCTTAAAATACAGAAGTTAGCTCACGCCTGTAGTCCCAGCTACTCGGGAGGCTGAGGCAGGAGAATTGCTTGAACCCAGGAGGCGAAGATTGCAGTGAGCCGAGATTGCGCCACTGCACTCCAGCCTGGCGACAGAGTGAGACTCTGTCTCAAAAAAAAAAAAAAAAAGGATTACTCCAAGTTTCTGGCTTGAGTTGCTAGATGCAATTGGACTGTTTATACAGATAATGAGAAAATGGAAGAGAATTTGTGGGGACATCAGGTTCTACTTTATACATTAAATCTGAGATACTAGTGAGACATGCAAGTAAAAACACTTGAGTTTGGAATTAAATACAGGAGTCTGGAGCAGTTTGGGCTGAAGGTAGAAAATTGGAAGTCATCAGCTTATAGTTGGTATTGAAAGATACAAAAATAAAGATCTAAAATACGGAAATAAAGCCCAAGGACTGAGGAATCTGGTATTTAGAGGTCTACAAAGGAAAAACAACCAGCAAAGAGCAGTAAATGTTACTTCTCTTCCTCCTTAAGCCCCTCAAGGAAAGGACAGGAACCATTACTTCTGGATGCTACATCAACTTTTTTGATACTAATATTCTAATTTTATAATTCATTACCTCAAACTGAAAGGATTTATGCACTGTCCCCTTAAATACTATGTTTTTTCAACCCTGCGACTCCTAGTATGTCTTGCAATCGTGGTTATTATACCATGCATATAATTGACTGTACAAGCTTACAGTGTCTGGATGAACCTCATTCTTATAAATGCTCGAAAAGAACAAGGTGAAGCTAATGTTTTTAAATGATAAGTTCATTTGTTTTATTTCTAGTAAGAACAAATGATGAAATTACTTAATAATTTTCTTCCTTGTTCAGAAGATTGATTTGTGTTGCTAGTTCTCTTGTTTAAAAATGTGCTTTATGGGCCGGGCGCGGTGGCTCACGCCTGTAATCCCAGCACTTTGGGAGGCCGAGGTGGGTGGATCACGAGGTCAAGAGATCAAGACCATCCTGGTCAACATGGTGAAACCCCGTCTCTACTAAAAATACAAAAAATTAGCTGGACATGGTGGCACGTGCCTGTAATCCCAGCTACTCAGGAGGCTGAGGCAGGAGAATTGCCTGAACCCAGGAGACGGAGGTTGCGGTGAGCCGAGATCGCGCCATTGCACTCCAGCCTGGGTAACAAGAGCAAAACTCCGTCCCAAAAAAAAAAAAAAAAAAAAAAAAAAAGTAAACCAAAAAACAAAAAAAAAAAGAAAAAAACCCCCACAAAAAAAAAAAAAAAAAAAAAATGTGCTTTATGTTATATGTGAAGTTCTCCATAGATAATTTCATTTTCAGTTGAATGCAGTAAGCATTCACTGAGCACCTACTCTAGGCCAAGTATTTGGTTAGGTGCCAGTGGGAAATTAATCAAATGACAGGCCCAGAACATTTTTTAAACCAGTTTTCCTGGTTCTGTATAGCATAGTGTAGTGAAATTCTGAAGTTTTAAATTTGGATGGATATTTTGAAGATGACAGCTCCCAATACTTTTTCAGTAACCATGGTATTCAGAGATTGTGAAACAGTTCTATAAAACAACAGTGTCGCATGCTGGGTGTCTAACTTTGGGCAAATCACTTAACTTCACTGTCCAGCTTCCTCTTCTGTGTAACTGGATGGCACATCTACCATATAGTTACTGTGAGATTTAAATAAAATGTACTTGCAGAAATGTCTTCCAAAGAACTGCAGAACAAAAGGTGACATGTCTAATAGCTACTTCCTACTCTGAAACACTGAGCAGAGAAGTTTTTCACATATTCAGCAATGACAGCTAGACCACAAGTAAATCTTCTCAACAGAATAGTCTTAGTACCTGAGCCAGACCTCCAGCATGTATCAGTGTGATGTCAGGCATCCAGGAACATCCAGGAACTACTAAGCCATACAGTGCAGTCACAAAGTAAGGAACAGAATAGAACATATATGCCAGCATCTGTATTGAACAGAGAAATAACATCATCAGCAAATTAGCAGTCAACTTGGCCTGACTAAAAAATACAAAAAAATAAACTTTTTTTGCATTGATTATTTTATCTTATTATCTTTTTAAATCTGTTTTTTATTGTGCTTTAGGTTCTGGGGTACATGTGCAGATCATGCAGGATTGTTGCATAGGTACATACATGGCAATGTAGTTTGCTGCCTCCATCTCCCCGTCACCTATATCTGGCATTTCTCCCCATGTTATCCCTCCCCAACCTCCCTACCCACCGCTATCCCTCCCCTGTTACCCCCAACAGACCCCAGTGTGTGATGCTCCCCTCCCTGTGTCCAAGTGTTCTCATTGTTCAACACCTGCCTATGAATGAGAACATGTGGTGTTTGATTTTCTGTTCTTGTGTCAGTTTGCTGAGAATGATGGTTTCCAGATTCATCCATGTCCCTACAAAGGACACGAACTCATCGTTTTTTATGGCTGCATGGTATTTCATGGTATAGATGTGCCACATTTTCCTTGTCTAGTCTATCATCGATGGGCATTTGGGTTGTTTCCAGGTCTTTGCTATTGTAAACAGTGCCACAGTGAACATATGTGTGCATGTGTCTTTATAATAGAACGATTTATAATCCTTTGGATATATACCCAGTAATGGGATTGCTGGGTCAAATGGAGTTTCAATTTCTAGGTCTTTGAGGAAGTGCCACACTGTCTTCCACAATGGTTGAACTAATTTGCACTCCCACCAACAGTGGAAAAGCACTCCTATTTCTCCACATCCTCTCCAGCATCTGTTGTCTCCAGATTTTTTAATGATCGCCACTCTAACTGGCGTGAGATGGTATCTCAATGTGGTTTTGATTTGCATTTCTTTGCATTTTTGTCTTTGAAAATATTAATTCCTATTTCCTATATGGGACTCATTTTTTAAAAGAAAATTAATTTTAGAAAAATCTCAGGCTTCATAACTACTTGACCTGAATTTTAGGATATGCAGCAGGATCCTTTAGATAGGGCTCTTGAAATTGCGTATATAATCGGCAGAGCTCAGATGGGCAATCCAAAGCAATCTAAGAACAGAAAAAGACTCATTATAAAAATACAATCACATCTGGTTCTTAGGTTTGCTGATAAGGCTAAATGTGCCAGGTTTAGTCACAAGTTGCTTTGCTGTTTAACAAAAAGTATGCATTGTAGAGGTTCACCAATGAAGGGAATGTTTTGCAGATTTACTCTTAAGGAAGTTAAGCAGAGGTTAATTATGGTGCAGGAAATGGAAAGTAATGCTCTATTCTTGGGTACCTTTCAGAGTTTAAATATCTAGGTTTGGCCAGCCAAAGCACAGCTTGCTTTGAATTATGAGTTTCACTTTTCCTGGAAATAACTAGCCCACTATTCCCTACACAAAGAAAAGTATATTTCTACACCAAATTCATCTTACTATGCATTGCAAGATTTGAAAATAGCACCCCCCTCTCTCCAGTGCCTCATAGAGTATATGACCTTTGGAAGCAGTAAAAACTATTGATTTGAAAGCAAAGTCCTCTTGCACGGAATTCTCTTTAGCACCTTACTAGGTCCCTTCTGAGTCACCTTCCTCCCCTCAGGCACCATTCCTTATGTCTTTAGCCATAAATGTTAGCATATATGAACACAGGACAGTGGCAGAGTTGGTAAAAATGGCCCCAATCCAAAAGCCCATCTGCAAAAGCCCTACCCGCCATGCATGCACACCCACACATGCACACATTTTCTCATGTGCACAGGGAAGGGGATATGGCTGTGCAAGAATACGGGTGGGGCCCACTATTTTTTGTTGTTGAACTTTAAGAATTACAACAAACTAACCAAAGAACAGTTTCAGTGGCCCTATGGTCTCAGCAAAGCTATGGCCTTGCCTTCTGTACTTCTCTTCCCCATGCTCCTCCTCCTGTTAGCTAACTCTCTTCCAGAAAGTTTCTCACATTCCACAGATAAAGATAACTCTTAAAACAGCTTATTGGCCCTGAACCCAGCCAGCTGCACAGGCCCCTGATAGGCCAAGGACCCTGAAATAATAAGTCACCCACATGGGCTTACACTTGCCACTCTACTACCCAACTGTTATGCAACACCAAAAGGCTTAGAATAGTAATTGTCACTGAAGCTGAATATAATTAGCAATATAATAATAAACTTCCCAAATTTATTTCTACTAAGAAGAAATCAAACTGAGATATTGTGAAGGATCACTGATGAATAAAAATAGTTAACAGTAATCATTTACTACGTATAAGACCCTCTACCAAGTGTTTGATGTACATTATTTAATCTCCAAAACAATACTGTAGTAGGTAGTGTTATTTTACAGAGAGGAAGACAGAGTCAAAGAGATTAAGTAGTTTTTCCAAGGCCACACAGCTAGTAAATGGCGAGGATTCTAACTTCAAAGCCTGTGGGTCTTTTTCCTAACCTCTGCAGTAAAATATTAATAAAGAGAAAATAGAAAACATGAAATGCTCACATGCCTTTAATGTATTTCAGTCACATCAATGCAGACTCTAGGCCTGAGCTGAATTTACTCAACACTATTCTTATCACTGAGACATTCCCACAACCCTACATACACGTGAATTGTTGATCTGGTACGCCTTCCTCAGTCCCATCGCCCCTACTCCTGAGAGCCCAGGGATGCTCTGTGCCACAGTTGTATTGCAGTCCTAGGGTGCCATCCTTAGCCAAAGATAATTACATTTAAATCAGAAACATCAAAGGAATTAAAAAAAAAAAAGACTCTGATGGCTGATTTTTCAGATGCCCTAAAACCAGGAGGAAGGTGCTTCTGAGTAGAGCTTGATCTAAGGATGGGAGGAGGTGACAGCAGGAGGCTGGGGCCAGAAACATCAAAGGAATAAAAAAGAAGGGGACTCTGATGGCTGATTTTTTAGATGCCCTAAAACCAGGAGGAAGATGCTTCTGAGTAGAGCTTGATCTAAGGATGGGAGGAGGTGACAGCAGGAGGCTGGGGTCGGGAGCAGCAGGAAGCAAGTCCAGGGCTTCAGGCTTTGATGAAAGGAATGGTTTGTCAGTTTGCTAAGAAGTCTGATAGAAAAACAAAAACATATTTCTAAGTTTTTTCCATTTGGAAATATGAATAGTTTCACAATGTTACGTTATCATGATCTGTTATGCTTACCAAACCTCTGAACAGGCAAAATCCAGTTGCCAGGAGAAGACACACGACCAACACTAAATCAAATGGTCTTCTCAGCAGGTCTTTTGTTTGGGCTTCTTGAATAACCTAAAACAGAGTTGCTACCTAAAGAGCAGGCTCAAAGTGTCAAAGAAGAATCTGAAATCTGAAACATTAAATGTCATGATGATGGATAAGAGAATTTTAAAGGTTCACAATTTATATCATAAATTACTGGCCATGGATTTTGAGGAACATCATTTCCCTCCTCAAGTCTCGCTATCTGTGAAATGAAGAGTTTGGGCCAAATGATCTCTTGAAGGGCCCCTGTAGCTCTATGAGTCCACATTTTTTCTTAAAATGACATTTTAATGATAAGAAATGTTTAAAATAAACCATAAACCTGCTGCACCACTATTAACTGTTGGGTATACTTTTCCAGTAATACATGTAGATACATACACACACACACTCTACATATATACACACATATTTTTCACAAAAGTAGGACTTAGTATATAAACAAATCTGTATTTGTTCTTTTTTGCCCTCCACATCTACCTATATTATAAACACTTTCCTATGATTAAAAATTTTCTAAAACTGAATACCATGTGAAAAAACACACTTTAGCTATTCTCCCACTGTTGGATATTTAGGCATTTTTTCACTGTTAGACTTAATGTAATGATGAACAACTTTGTATGTAAATCTTTGGTGGTATCTGTGTGAGGATTTCCTGAGGATAGGGCTCTAGAAGCAGAATTATTGGGTTCCAGGGTTAAATTTGTTAAGGTCGATGACATGGCCAAATTGCTTTGCAGAGCAATTCTGAATTTATGTTCCTGTCAGTACTGTATGACAATGCCCTGCTTGGCCCTGGCTGTCACTGTGTTTTCACATTAAAAATAATGATAAGCAGTTCTGCATGCCTCATGGCATACCTACTCTGTTGATACACTGACATAGAGCCTTCAGAAGTGGTAGAGCCAGGACTAAGGATGGACTATTTGCTTTTTCTTTTTAACAGCCACCTCTTTCCTCGGCGGAATGTAAGACAGTACCAGCTGTCGGTGTGTCAGCCTGAGTTTACATAGCAGGTGTCTAAATGTTTACAAATGAAGTATTTGTCAATTAAAATGTATTTTAATGAATTCTATTGAAAATCTTTTGTAAAATGAATAGTTGTATTCTGAGTATCTCCAGTAATTCGTATTTTCATGTATCAGTTTTGCTTAAAAGATCTTGCTAAATGGTCTAATACCTAGAAAAGGAAAAGAAACATAGAGAAACTAGCTTAGAAACGAAGACCTAAACAGAGTATCTGCCAGGCCAGTATTGTTTCACCTTGACCACCTTGGCTGTGAATGGAAGGGAGGTGTCTCAGATGTCCTGTAGCCAGTTTCCGTGGGCCTGGATCTCTGGAGTCAAGATTGTACGGCTATGTGGACTACCTTGAGGAGCAGTGTCCCTCCAGTGTCCTCTTGGGGCAGTAAATGAATAGGTGTCACAAAGGAGCCCAGGTGCTCAAAATCCAGGCCATTAGCAACCGTAGACAAACCACACGCTATGGACTTCACTCAACACACTAATGTAGAATGTGATAGTTAGAGCCAGTGTGAGCACTGGCACAGGAAGCTCCCCAAAGTATGGCCTTGCCAACAGAAGCACATGTATTGAGACAGAAACAGATCTTCTTGCCCACATTAAGATGTAAGTTAATGCTACATAATCAAAACAGTCACACTTTGGATGCCCCAAATGCTACAGTCCTCAGAGGCACAGTTCAGTGGCCAGTGGATGTGAATAAACCCTATGAGTTTGAGAACAGGGTACATCAAAAATAAAATCACCTTTGAGGGGTAATTATAATTTTCTGATGGCTGATTATAAATTCTGAAACCAGCCCAGACAGGAAGACAAGTATATGGTATGCTTAAGAAAAAAGCAGGGCAAATTCGTGTTCCATACTTCCCTATTTAAAAGAGAGAAAGAGAAAGAAGTTACCAAAAGCATATCTAACACCAGTAATGTTTAGGATACCTCCCCTTCTCAAGTCATGTAAAATTTTGCTGTGGGCCAGACAATATTTTTAATGAGGCCAAATTAAAAAGGTCAATTTAAAATACTAGATGTATATTAACAGGCATGTCTTATCTACGGTATTTTAAAAGCATATTTAATATAATATTCTGCTTGAGCCCAGGAGGTCAAGGCTGCAGTGAGCTATGGCTGTACCACTGCAACCCAGCCTGGGCAACAGAGTAAGATCCTGTCTCAAAAAATACATCTGTAATCCCAGCATTTTGGGAAGCCAAGGCGAGTGAATCACAAGGTCAGGAGTTTGAGACCAGCCTGGCCAATATGGTGAAACCGCATCTCTATTTTAAAAAATTACAAAAATTTATCCGGG
The DNA here is from genome assembly GCF_001604975.1 of Cebus imitator. Taxonomy (NCBI): domain Eukaryota; kingdom Metazoa; phylum Chordata; class Mammalia; order Primates; family Cebidae; genus Cebus; species Cebus imitator. The sequence continues at coordinate 1,716,571 of NW_016107610.1, forward strand.
CATGATGGTGGACGCCTGTAGTCCCAGCTTCTCGGGAAGCTGAAGCAGGAGAATTGCTTGAACCCGGGAGGTGGAGGTTGCAGTGGGTCAAGATCATGCCACTGCACTCCAGCCTGGGCAACAGAAAAAAAAAAATACATCTAGATAGGTATCTATATATGTTTGTATATATCTATATCTATATATAATATCCTGATTTCCTGCACACATTAATGTAATATCCAAGTACACTTTTGGAGTTCTCATAATGTGTTAGGAGTTACATACTACCATGCTAAATGTAGCCATAAACACCATATTCACTCCCTCAAGATCCTTCTAAAAAAACAGGAATCCCTGATACTTGACTGCCAAACTGTTCAATGCACACTTCTGAAAATTGCTCAAAAGCACTTCTTAAAAGGTATTTTTTAAAGGTGAGAAAAAGGAATTATTCTGCAAAACAGGTTTTTGGTAAGCTTGGAATCACTTGGTTCTATTATAACCAAGATAGCTTCTGTATTTAAAAAGCCCCATTGTTTTAGAAAAGTGAGTTTTAAGATAAAGTTCTTACCTACAATGTTTCCTGGCACAAAAACAACCACACTCATAATAATAGATCCAACCCAATATAGGCCAATGGTTCTGTAACTTTCCCTGTAAAAAAAAA
>NW_016107610.1:1717919-1719272 GCF_001604975.1 Cebus imitator
AAAAAAAAAAAAAAGAATTAGCTGGGCATGGTGGCGTGCACCTGTAATGCCAGCTACTCGGCAGGCTGAGGCAGGAGAAATGCTTGATCCCGGGAGGCGGAGGTTGCAGTAAGCCAAGATCCAGCCTGGGCAACAGAGTGAGACTTACTCCCATGCTATGGCTGCCACCATCACCAGGTACATCAGATAATGAGCAGAGCCATCCCAGTAGCAGATCATGTGCCCATATGCAGTGTTCAGATATGGTTCACCCTAAAGAAAGCATTAAAAAGAAGTCCACTTTAAATAAGACATGTAAATGCAGAACATCAGACCTGTATTACAAGTAAAACAGCAGAACTAACTTGTGTTCATCTGCTGAGGAAACTATTTCTACAAAATTGTAGGAATGCGAAAATACAACTTTACACAGTAGCTACCAAAACCAGGGTTTGGCCACAGAGGATGGGATTAGTGAATGCCTGGCCAATTGGCCTGTGATGCATCAACATAGGTTTGTACTGTGATGCGAAGGCAGATGGTAGGATAGGCAATCCTGGCTATATAGCAAACTCATGGAAACCAAGCCAAATCTTTGACAAAAGATCCTTGGCAATGACCAGAGAGGTGGCCAGGGATGACCCTGCTTTCCAGAGCCAGTGGCTGGCCTTCATAATCCATGCTGATCCTGTGGCTTGCTGGGCTGGGCATGGCACAGCACTCATTCCCCCCACAACATACCAACACATAGGCAGGCAGGCACTGAACTCAGAGCTTCACACCCAACCCCTCATTCCACCTTCCCAACAACCCAACAATCTATTTTACAGATGAGGAAACAGAGGCTCTGAGAAATTATAAGACTTGCCTAAGGTCACGTAGCTAGTATACTAAGAGCTATAGTATAGTAAGAGCCATACTTCTGGGAAAATGTTAATGTTCTGAACTACATTTCCCTTTTCTAGGTGGTTACATTTCCAGGTGGCTTATAGAAAGTCACTGTCAATTTTCCGTGGATTTTTACTGTTGTTTTGGCCCCACCTTGTTTTTCTTGTTTCTCCCATGCTCAAGTCCTTTTTACAACAAGGAAGAGTGCCCATCAACCAGCTAAGCAAGCGGGGCTTCCTCTCAGGTTTCATGCTCCCCTGGGGCAGGGACTGCTCCGTCATCTCTCCCACAGATCAAATCAAATTAAAATCACAAAGGAGCACAAAACAGAATCAAGGTTCTGCTTCTATACCCATGCCAGTCCCGCTTCTTTCTCTCAGACTTGCTCTGACAGAAGAAAACATCTGATTTATGGTTTCATTCTTCCATTGCTAACACACCTGGCTTTCGGAGCCAGTGCCGTCCTCTCCTGGTGGCTTGATGGGC
>NW_016107610.1:1719970-1727225 GCF_001604975.1 Cebus imitator
TGTGTGTGTGTGTGTGTGTGTGTGTGTGTGTACAGGGTCTCGCTCTGTCACCCAGTCTAGAGTGCAATGGTGCAATCATTGCTCACTGCAGTCTCAAACTCCTGGCCTCAAGTGATCCTCCCACCTTTGTCTCCCAAAGCACTGAGATTACAGGCATGAGCCACCACGCTGGCCATGGTTTCTCTGTATTAATGGTGATACCATTCAACTTACCAAGGTCAAAACCACGGGGTCGTTTTTTCATTCCTCATTCTCCTATCAAGTCTTTCAGCAAATCTATCAATTTTATTGCTACAACGTCACCCTGGCAATTCTCCCTCTTCTTCACAGCATTAGGTCTAGCCCTCAGTGTCCCTCAGAGGACCATGGCTACATTCCCAAATGGCCCCCCACCTCTCTCCCCTCCTTCCAGCCCACGACACTCCTGCTGCCAGATGAAGATTCTCAAGGCCTGGCTTTTGGCATGTCGCTCCTCTACTCTAAAACTCCCAAAACTTCTCACAGCCTGCTGAACACAGTCCCATCTCCTATATATCACAGCTGGGTCCCAGAGCCTGGCCCTGCAGACTTTGCCACCAGAGTGACACACCAGTCCCCCTTCTGGTACCCCATCTGTCCCAGTGGTTACCACCCTTGCCAACTCAGCCTCCAGCCCTCTCGTCAACCGGCTCCTTCCTGAAACCTCCCTCCTCTGGGCTCTGTGGCCCCCCGCTCCCCAGGTTTTCCTTCTGCCTCTTGCCTGTCCCCCATAGTCCGCTTCAGAGACTTTCAAGTCCCAACCTCAACCCTATTCTGTCTCTACTTTCTCATAGGCAAGCCCCTCTCCTCACAGACCTTCAGGTACCAACTGCGCTCAGATGGCTTCTTTGTCTGCCAGGACTGCTCCTTAGAGCTCAAGACCTGCAAAGCCCTGCCAGCATCTGAAACTTCACCTCCCCATAGAAACTCAGCCTCACACCTGCAGATTGGTGCCCCCAGAGGAGGCACATGTTCTTTCTCCTCTCCAAGCCTTTGCCCAAACTGTCCCTTCTCTCCAGAATGCCTCCTCTGTGTACTTAATTTCTCCTCTGTGTACTTCTGTGCCTGGAGTGAGTCTCTGTCACTGCACCTGGGACAATGCCATCTCCCTACCACATCAAGCAGGGAGCTCCTGGAGGACATCCTGGCTGTATAGCAAACTCATGGAGACCAAGCCAGATCTTTGACAAAAGATCCTTGGCAATGACCAGAGAGGTGGCCAGGGGCGACCCTGCTTTCCAGAGCCAGTGGCTGGCCTTCATAATTCATGCTGATCTTGTGGCTTGCTGGGAGCAGGTCTTCTGACCCTAGAGTCCCCTTCAACAAATGTTTGCAGAACTAAATTCCTCCTCTTATCCGTCTCTGGTATATAAACAGCTGCAGTCTTCCAAACTCCAAAGTAGGAATCAGGACGTCGTCTTAGGCCTCACCCTTTCCATCATCCCCAACTTGTCCCCAAGTCTTAAATTCATTCTAGCCACTCCAATTCTCTAAAGTTCATCCTTCTCTCTACTTCCCAGGCACTGCCTCTTCTTGGCCACGTTTATGCCCCTGCTGGTCCCCTGCTGGTCATGAGGAAGCCTCCTGACTGGTGCCCCAGCTCATCACACAGACCCTTCCCTGCAAGCCCATCCTTCCCAGAGCTGCCTGTATTATTCACTGACAAAATCTTCTCTCACAGACAGGATAAAACCCAAACTCCCACAGCGTACATACAAAGTTCCCCATTATTTGAACATAGAGGAAGAATCTGCTTTGAGCCCTGCTCCTCATTTCCTATGTGACCTTGAGTAAGTCACTTAACCTCTCTGGGGCTGGGTTCAGCCTACCATAAAATAAGAAAATGGGATTAGCTCTCTTGAGTACCCAGGCAGCTATCTAAAGCTGCGATTTGAGCAGTGTGGTGGAGAGTGACAACTATCACAATCAAATGACTTCATTAAGTACCTGTGTGTTTGGTACTTTACAAATTTAAGACTGATTTGGGGTTTCTGAGATAGTCATGTATTAACAGACACACAAATACTAAATTCATTTAAGGTACCTTATTTGTATTAAAGAGGAAAAGTAGGTCATGTGTGAAGTCATGAGTGAGAAAAGCCGTGAGAGCTGAAGTTTGGAGAGAATTGCCTCCCATGATCTAACCGTCCTTTCTGCTCCACTTTCCATGTGAATAAGCGACCTCCGGCTATTACAGGAAATGAAAGCCTGCGTATCGTACCTGTTCACACTAAACGAGAGGACGTCTGTCTCTGAGTAATGTGATCTGGGTGTGGTCTTTGGTTTAAGCCTCATAATCACTACATGACCCCCATACCTCTCTCAAGTAGTGTGTCATGAACCCGTCAATGATTCCATCTTGCTCCAGTCCTATGATGAGGTTCACCACGCTGGTAAATCCAAAAACTGCATACACTAGAGCAAAGAAAGCAGCAGTTTAAAAAGTAATAGCTCAGGACACAATGACTACAAGCTTGGCATCAGCTAATAATAATGGAATGTTAATTTTATGTTTTCCAGAAGATGCTGTGGACAATTATCGAGATAGACTAACAGAATACCCCTTCTACACACCCAGCTGGACCTCCACCTGTGTTTGCAGCTCTCCCATCTCATCAAGGGAACACTCATCACAGGAGTGGAGAATGATGGTCACCGCCAACTCAGTCACAGAAGATTCTGGCAGGCCAGCTCCATCCATCCTCCACTCCCCTACCAGTGGCTACCCAGAGCCAAACCCACATCCCACCTGGGCAATGGGAGCAAAGCCATTAACCAAGTGGCCAAGGGGCATAGAAGTGACCACGAAGTTTAAGACAATGACTCAGGCCAGGCACGGGGCTCAAGCCTATAATCCCAGCACTTGGGAGGCTGAAGCAGGCAGATCACCTGAGGTTAGGAGTTTGAGACCAGCCTGGCCAACATAGTGAGACCCTGTTTCTACTAAAAATACAAAAATTAGGCCAGGCACAGTGGCTCACGCCTGTAATCCCAGCACTTTGGGAGGCCAAGGGGGGTGGATCACGAGGTCGGGAGATAGAGACCATCCTGGCTAACATAGTGAAACCTCATCTCTACTAAAAAATACAAAAAATAGGGCCGGGCGCGGTGGCTCAAGCCTGTAATCCCAGCACTTTGGGAGGCCGAGACGGGTGGATCACGAGGTCAAGAGATCAAGACCATCCTGGTCAACATGGTGAAACCCCATCTCTACTAAAACTACAAAAAATTAGCTGGGCATGGTGGCGCGTGCCTGTAGTCCCAGCTACTCAGGAGGCTGAGTCAGGAGAATTGCCTGAACCCAGGAGGCGGAGGTTGCGGTGAGCCGAGATCACGCCATTGCACTGCAGCCTGGGTAACAAGAGCGAAACTCCATCTAAAAAAAAAAAAAAAAATACAAAAAATTAGCCGGGCATGGGTGGCACGCACCTGTAGTCCCAGCTACCCGGGAGACGGAGGTTGCAGTGAGCCAAGATTGCGCCACCGCACTTCAACCTGGGCGACAGAGCGAGACTCTGTCTCAAAAAAAAAAAAAAAAACAATGACTTAGACGGGGTGATTCATCTCAATGATTCCCAAGCAGGCTAACTCTCAGCATGTCCAGTGTGGTTACCCTATTCCACATGGCATATCCTAAAGACAGACAGGTGGCTGATGTGCAAGTGACAATGGCTTTTACAAAAAAGACTAGTGATGTTAAAAATGAATACAAGAGGGTACAATTGAATGTGACAGAAGGAAAGCTGTACTTGTCAGAGAATCTCACGAAGGTTGTAAGTATCTCCTAAATGGGCTTAAAACAACTACTAGCAACAAGTAAGAAATAATACTTTTTAAACAGCAGGTGATAAAATGTAGTGCATGTTAGTTTGTCAAAGCTGCATTTTCAAATTGTAACAAATTGGTGCCTTAGACTAAGAGATGGGCATGGACAGTAGAAAAATCTGATGGTGAATATAGGAAAAGCTGTGAAAAAAAAAAATGGAGAGGAGTGTGGGGGTGGGAAATTCACAGAGAAGAGAAGCCGGCCTTGCCTGGAGTCGGCAGCCAGGAGGCCAGCACTCACATTCTCCCCAGAAGGAACAAAAGGCTGTATGTGCCCTCTCTTGCAGATGTGGCTTCCCCACGCCTCCACTGGGGGGGGCTTTGGCTCAGTTGTCACTGACAGTGCCACTTCCTGATACACATTTTTCAGAAGCCTCCCTAGTACGTCTCCCATGAAAGGAAGTGTTTGGCACATAATCTGCCAGTGATTGCTGATGCCAGCATAAGTGTCAGACACTGTTTTAGCAATGACAAGGACATGGTCTCTGCCTTCTGGTGGGTGAGGAGTATGGCCTGGGGCCTGACCCTGAGGCTGCAGTGTGCTCAAAGCTGTAACAGACTAGGACAGAGGGCTGAGGGTGCAGGAGAGGGTGCCCAGACTTGAAGAATAGGGAGAGACATCAGTACAGTTAGTATAGGCTCCATGGAGTGTGGAGGAACAGGAGGGACAGACAGCAGCAGGAGACTCGTCTGGAAAGGTACATAGGGGCCAGAGCACAGGCCAGTGGAGAGGGCCAGGAAAAGGGGTGTGGGCCTTCAAGTCAGATGGACTGAGCTCATCTACTGCCTGCCTGCAAAAATTTAGGCAAGTGATATCATTTCTATAAGCTTCAGAGTTTCTTTTTTTGAGATGGAGTCTCGCTCTGTTGGCAGGCTGGAGTGTAGTGGCATGATCTTGGCTCACTGCAACCACTGACTCCTGGGTTCAAGCTATCCTCCTGCCTCAGCCTCCCAAGTAGCTGGAACTATAGGTGTGTGCCACCATGCCTAGCTAACTTTTGTATTTTTAGTAAAGACAGGGTGTCACCATGTTGGCCAGGATGAGCTCGATCTCTTGACCTCATGACCCACCTGCCTTGGCCTCCCAAAGTGCTGAGATTACAGGCATGAGCCACCATGCCTGGCCACTTCACAGTTTCTTATATGTGGATTGGAAGAAACTAGTTACTCACAATTCCTCTTTCCCACCCCACCTTTGCCAAGGCCCACTGTGGGCAAAGAATGCTCCCTAGGCTCTTGATGACCAGCTATGAGAAGGCACCCCATGCCTTGTCTCAGCCAGTGGAATATGGGTGGGAATAAGAGTGGGTGGCTCCAAGCCAAGGCCTTAAGAGCCACTGCTTTCTTACCACTAGCCCCTCTGTGCCTTTGTATCTGTCATGAGAAGGGCATGCCCTGGGAGCTGCTTGTCCAGGAACAAAGAGATAGAGAACAGCCCTGAAACCAACCCACAGCCTGATGCAGAGTGGCCCCAACCCACAGACCTGTGAGCAAGAAAAATAAATGTTTGTTGCTGTAGGATTTGGGGTGCATTTGATATGCAGCATTACTGAAGCAGAAACCACAGAACAAAATGCCCAGCAAAGTGCCTGGCACAGGAAGCACTGGAAGGCCAGTAGCAGCTTGGCTGGGGCAGCATGCAGAATGGAAGGGCATGGGCTTTGGGGGTCAACGGCCATGCAACCTTTGCCACATTTCTTAGCATCTCCAAGCCAGCTTCTTCACTTTCAAGTGCAGGGATGGTGAGGATGGGGTAAAAGCCTGCTGCTAAAGTGCTCAGGGCCATACAAGATGCATTACAGGTGCTTGTCTCCATGGCAGGTTCTGTTATTTTCCTCATGCATATGTGCAGGCACAGGTACCACACAGTTAAGTTTTGCACTAAGTGAGGGGAGGGGGCAGACTGCAAGTAACAGGCTTAAGACAGGAAGTCCAGGAAAGAGCCGGCATGAGAGTCAAGGTCAGAAGTCAGAGATCAGATGTCAAAGCATGCTGGGGTTGACAGGGTGCCCTGCCTGGCCTGGCAGTAACCCTCCACCAGGATGCCACCCAGAAGACGGTGGAGTCCGCAGCCTGAGGGGCAATAGCCAGAGCCGAGGGCCACATTGTCCCGAAACTCCCCTACACTTGTAGCCACCATTACCAAAGGGCCCTGAGTATTCACAACCAAGGAGGAGTTTGTGACTGGGGCCAAAAGTATTGTGTTATTAATCAGACACAAAAGATTTCCCTTTGTGGAGACGTACCGTAGAACAGTGGGTCCCGGGGTGGTTTTCTTTTGACGAGGACACGAGCCAGCAGGGCCACCAGGAACAGGATGAGGGCAGCAACCCCCACAATAGTCCAGGAACTGCAACGACCAGAACAGGGAGGTGGTCACTATCAAAATAAACACATTGGTGCCTGGAATTTCCTGACTTCAATGCATTCACTCCTAGTGCTGCATAATTCATCCATAATTCTGCCTCCGCCTGCAGCTCCCAGCACTGTAGAGTTAGTGAAGCTTATCTGCAGCTCTTTGGCCCGTCTGGGTCGCAGCCCATGACTTTCAGGGACCAGAGCCATCAGGCCCTCATTTTCCTCTTATCCTGTCTCATGTGCACAGATGACATGTCTGGAGCTCCCTCTGCCTCACCCCACCCTGCTGCACAGATGGCAGCTGCCCCACTGCCTCCACCTACCCGTTCCTCTAACCCCTGCTCCCCAGAAGCTGACAGGCCTCACCACAGACTCTGCTACCTCCCTCTCAGGGCCAGTCAGAAACCCTCGGACTGAGCTCCGAGGAACATACGGGCATTACACCTAAACATGCCTTCCAGGGGACAAGAAAGAAGTGACCTTATGTTATGTGTATAATCAAATGGACCAGAGAATGAGGCCAGGAAATCCATGGATGAGACGAGTCTGGGCTAGACCTGAGGCCAGAATGAAGACAGCCCAACACCCCATAACCAGGGCCAACAGACCAGCATCCAACCCCTAACCACAGGAACCAAAGTGAAGCTTGCACATCTCCTGGACGTTCTACAGGAAAAGGGAATGGCACCAAGGACAGCGGGGGCCAAGGCCACTACCCAGTGGGGCACCACTAGGGCATGAGGCTTGGTAGAGTTATCAGTCAGGAAACCAGGATCCTGGTACCCAATTTGTTGCTGACTAAACGTGTCACCCTAGGAAAGGCACATCATTGCATCTATCTGTTTATTAATTAATTCAAAAACATGCCGGGCGCGGTGGCTCAAGCCTGTAATCCCAGCACTTTGGGAGGCCGAGGCGGGTGGATCACGAGGTCAAGAGATCGAGGCCATCCTGGTCAACATGGTGAAACCCCGTCTCTACTAAAACTACAAAAAATTAGCTGGGCATGGTGGCGCGTGCCTGTAATCCCAGCTACTCAGGAGGCTGAGGCAGG
>NW_016107610.1:1727355-1733945 GCF_001604975.1 Cebus imitator
AAAAAAAAAAACATATCAAGGAAAAAAATGTATTGTGCACCCCTATGTGGCAGCCACTGTTTCAGGCCCTAGGAAACTGGAGAAACAAGAGAAGTCCCTGCCTCCATGGAGGAACCCATCTCAACAGACTCAGCTCTACCACCTAGGAGTTCTCCTGCAGTCCAGCAGAGATATTCTCCCTGTCACCCCTCCAGGACTGACAGGGCTTCCAATTCTAGAAGAAATACTGCCTGGCCCACTCAGAAGGCCCGCTACACCAGGACCTCTTCAGCTTGGAGCAGCTACAAGCACCACTCCTCAGCTGAGACCCCTCAACACCACCACAGCCTAACACTGAGACCTTTGGATAACTATCACCATCCCCTGGGAGAGAGAAAGAGAAGAATAGAAGGAGGGAAGGAATGGGGGAACAAATAGATGATGAATGGATGGATAGATGGACAGATGGATGGATTATGATGGATGAATGGATGGATGGATGATGGAACGATGAATGGATAGATGATGGACAGATGAAGGGATAAATGGTGGATGGATGGATGGTGAGTGAATGGGTGGATGATGGGTGAATAGATGGATAGATGATAGATGAACTGATGGATGATGGAGGAAGATAGATGAATGGATGGATGGATAAGGGGTGAATGGATGGATAAATGATAGATGGATTCATTCTATGATAAGAATGAGAAGGCCAGGCATAGTGGATCACACCTGTAATCCCAACACTTTTGAGAAGTCGAGGCGGGTGGATCACCTGAGGTCAGGAGTTCAAGACCAGCCTGGCCAACATGGCAAAACTCCATTTCTACTAAAAATATAAGTTGGGTGAGGTGGCAGATGCCTGTAATCCCAGCTACTCAGGAGGCTGAGGCAGAAGAATCGCTTGAACCCAGGGATCAATGGTTGCAGTGACCCGAGATCACACCACTTCCAGCCTGGTCGACAGAGCAAGACTTTCTCAAAAAAAAAAAAAAAAAAATTAATTTAATTTAAAAAAAACGAATGAGGGTGGCTGTTTCGTCGTCAGGTGAGAAACTGAAAAATAAGAGGTTTCTGGTGATTGTACATCAGCGGATGCTCCAGGCTCCTCCTTTGGGGATGAGCTGAAGAAGGAGGAAGCCGATGTGAGTCAAGAGTGTGATGCTGGGCTGAAGAATCCCGTGAGGTGATTATGCTGGGTCAGCTGACAGACATTTTAATGGTGAACAGCCTGAGGCAGGTGGTGGTCAGGTGACAACTCCTGTCCTCACTCCTGCACTCACTCACTGCCAGCAGGATGGCGTGGCTGGTGCTCTTCTGGAGCAGGAGAGAGTAGTGTAAACTGGTTCACAGCATCCTCTCATGCTCTCAGCTCCAGGGGAGGGGGGAAGAATGAAAGGAAAGTGGGGCAGCAGATCATCTCTGACTCTTAGCACTGTCCCCAGAGACCCTCCTACAACAGCCAAGTGCAGGACCTGCTCACCACAGGGAGAAAGAGGTCCTGTGGGGACTCGGGGACAGGTACGGGCTGCCACTAACCCCAGGATGAGACAGTTGCTAGCCTTGGGTGGGAGAGAATGCTGATACCCTTCTGTGAACGGACACCTACTGAGAGGGGACCTGCATGGATTAGTGTGAGCAATGTGTGTCTCTCAGTGAAACAGGGAGACAGAACACACTCAATCCTTTCCTTACCTCTCAATCTAATTTGCTTTTTCTGGTTTTCAGAGTGGCATAAAAGGTTTGGTGGGAAGGAAACTCAACAAAGTCAAGCATACCTGAGTACCTATGATGTACACGGCGCGGGCCTGGGCAGGATAGTACAGAGGTAAGTTACAGCCAGGGCAGGTAAGTTCTGACCACAGGGAAGTAGCTCTCGGGAGAAAGGTGCAAACAAGGCACTGAGGGAGCTCAAAGGAGAAACAGGGAGGATTTGCAAAAGGTACAAGTGAGCCATAAAGTCCAGGTGTGGCTTCAGCAGTCTGCAGTAGGAGGAAGGCAGCATCCCAGTCAGGGAGCAGCAGGAGTCCGGGCTAGAGGCCGGAGAGGAGGAGGAGTCTTCACGGAGCAAAGGCAGGCTGGTGTAGCGGGAGCACTAGTGTGTGGGCTGGGGCTGGGCCGAGCCGAGGAACACGCAGGGGACTTGGGGAGGGGACTCGCACGGGAGCCTTTACCACAGTCCAGGTCAGACAGGGCCAATGCCAGGGAGAACAGAAAGTGGGGAACAGAAACTAGAGCCCCAGGACTTGTGGGGAAGGGGATAGCAGGAGGGAGTGGAGAAAGAAGAGAGAGGAATCAAAGGTCACTGGGGTTTTAACCTGCAGGACAGGAAGAATGGCTGACGCTAATTATTCAAAACGCTGTAGTGCTTGGCAATGCGCTCCATCGTGCACAGCAATACATAATTCGGTCTGCATTCAGTAAATGTCATCACCATCTTCCCAGTGGCTGAGGCCAAAACCTAGGGCTCATCCTCAAATCCTCTCTTTGCTGCCATGCAACCCCCTTTAGTAAGCCCCATCTGTTCACCCTCCAAAATACCTACTACACCCATCCACTTCCTTCCCCTGCACCGCTCTGTTTCCCTGCCTGACAGGCTCCATTCCCAGTCTTCCCAAAGCCCAAGTGTCACCTCCTCCTAGAAGCCTTTCCTGGCCACCAGCTGCGTCCCCAGTCACCCTATGTTATTCATAGCATGTCACTATCTATGTTGATATATTTGTTGATGTCTGTCTCAATACCTATCTCCACAACCTCTTCTGGCTTGTTCATAGCTATGTCACCAACACTTGGAACAGTACCAGGCACACAGTAGGCACTCAATATATATTCACTGATCTGTCCATAATGCTATTTTTAGGAGCACAGGGTCCCCATGCACTATATTGATAGGCATGTAATACTCGGTGGCCCAGAGCGGCTGCCTCCAGGAGATGCCTCCAGAGGCTGGGTCCGACCAAGGGCAGACACTGCCAGTGCCTGGTGAGCACTCAGTGGGTGCTGCCTGGATCAGGTGGCCTGGCAGCTAGAGAGGAGGAAGTTACCACCCTACATACAGACACTCTGTGGCCTGACCAGCCACAGGGGGTTTGCAGCCTGCAGACTGATGCAATTTCCTTAGCACCAACGGCTGAGAAACATAGCAGGTTACTTCCTCCTCCCTCCAGACACCAGCCAGCAGGCACAGAGGCTGGCGCCTGTCCCAACGACCCCCGACCCTCAGGCCTTCAGCTGCCTGCTGCTGAAGGTTGGTTAGTGATCCCTGCAGAGGAGGGGGAGGCAGGGCTTAGAACCCAAGCCCTGTCCCCCTCCGTCAGCCCCACCCATTTCCTTTGCATTGAAGTGCTCTCCCTCTGCTGCCTGTCCCCATCCTACCCCAGCGCAGGCACTGGGAAGCATTTCTTCATTCACAAGGCCCCTTCACAAGCAGGTCTCCGTGGAGCCTTACAATAGGACGCACACAAAGTCCACTTGACAGACCGGAAAACTGAGGCCAGACCACACAGTCAGTGCCAAAGCCAGGCCTGGAACCCACGTCTCTGCCTGTTGGTTCCGGACTATTTCTGCTAGTCATTCACAACAGTTTCTAAAATTAATAAGAAATGATAAGTATGCGAGAGTCCATACATGGAAACGTTCCCGTGAGATGCAAAAAGAACAAAGCACACACTAGCTGACGCGGCCAGGCTCGTAGTGTCCGTGTGCGTTCCGCTCCCCACCGGCTCCTGTGCCCCTCCAGGGCAGGGGCATGGCTGTATTGACCCCTGTGACCCCGGGCACCTGGCGCGGTGCTGGCACCACATCCCGAACTGTGCCAGCCTGGGCACGTCAGGGCCCGGCTCCAGGACCCGGCTCGTGTGACCCCTGGGGCGCCCCCTCGTCTGGCCGGGCGCGGGGAGCCCCTGCAGCCGCCAACCTCTGCCCGGCGGCGGACGGCCCCAGCCCCCTCGGAAAAGTTGCTAGGCTCCCGCCGCGCGGAGCCAACTCCCGCCGCCCCTCGGCGCGACCCCCGCCGCGCCCGCTCACTCACTCATGCTGGGCCGCCAGGTGGTTGAAGACATAGGTGACCGGAATGGCCGAGAGGGACAGCACGAAGACCCCGGTGGCCGCAGAGGCGCTCATCGCCGCTGCCTCGCCGCTCGCCCTTCACCGCATCCCGCCGGGCGCCCCGCCCCAGCTTCCGGCGGCGCCCGCGCCCCCTCGCCACTGGCCCTTCGAGGCGCCCGGGCCGCGCACCCCGCGCCGCGCCCTCAGCGGCGTCCCCTCAGCTGTGTCTGCTCGGCGCGCCCGCCCGGCCAGCAGCCGACCCCCGCGCCCCGCAGCGCCGCCCCGGGTGCGCAGGGCGGCGGTGCAGTCCGGGGAGGCGTCCTCGCCGTGCTCCTGCCAGGGGCGCCAGGGCTCAGTGGCCAGCGCTTGGCGGCGCCGAGGGGCGGCGACACCCCCGCGAAGGGACAGATGCCCCTGGCGGCGCGCGCTCCGAGGGAGGGCCGGGGTCACGGCCGGGAGCCGGTCATCGGCGAGCTGGAGAGGCGCGCGGCTGAGCTGCGGGCTGGGGGAAGTGGAGCCAGACCCGGGGGTGTCAGAGCAGAAAGGACCCGCGGGATCGTCCATGGGGAGCCCACGCCCCAGAGGTGGGAAAGGACAAAATGCCCCTGAAACCTCCGAACCTCTCCGCCCCAGCAGCCATCCGCGGGCAGCAGGCACAGCACAGGCACAGAGCCGGAATCCGGTTTCTAAACCCGGGCTCCCCACTCACCAGCTGTTGACCTTGGTCAAGTTACTTAATCTCTCTGTCTTTTCCCTTATCTGGGAAATGGGGATAACCCACTTCATAATGTGACTGTGGGGTTAACTGAGTTCATACCTAGGAACCGCGTTATGCTGCACTGCTCACTAGACCATCTCCTGCAATTTTTTTTTTTTTTAATTGAAATGGACATGAATGCCAAGACTTTCTAAGAGACTAGAGCGCCATTCATTGCTATTCCAGGAAGTATTCCTGGAGGCCAGGTTGCCACCAGCCAGCCTGCACTGGGCCCTATAGGGTACAAAGACTGGAAGACAAGCCTCTCCCTCCAAATGATAGATGCTTATTGGTATGGAAAATATAGTGTGCCAAGTGCTGTGCTGACCGCCGCAGCTGGCGTTCTGAAGGGCTGTGAGTTCCAGGCGGAGAACAGCTCAAGCGACCGAGGGAGGTACTGGCATGTACTTACTGTCCTTACAACTTCCAGGGAATTTAAGAGACCATTTACGTGTTTTTGTTATTGTTGTTTGAGGGATTTATTTTTATTTTACTTTATATTTATTTTGAGATGGAGTCTCCCTCTGTCACTCAGGCTGGAGTGCAGTGGTGCGATCTTGTCTCACCACAACCTCTGCCTCCTGGGTTGAAGCAATTTTCCTGCTTCAGCCTCCAGAGTAACTGGGATTACAGGCACATGCTACCATGCCTGGCTAATTTATTGTATTTTTAGTAGAGACAGGGTTTCACCATGTTAGCCAGGCTGGTCTTGAAGTCCCCACCTTAGGTGATCCACCGCCTCAGCTTCCTAAAGTGCCAGAATTACAGGCATGAGCCACTGTGCTGGTCTATTTTTTATTTTTTTTTTGCAGAGTCTCACTCTGCAAACCAGGCTGGAGGCAGTAGAGATATCGGGGCTCACTGCAGCCCCACTTCCCCAGCTCAAGCCATCCTTCCAGCTCAGCCTTCCTAGCTGCTGGGACTGCAGTCTAGTACCACCTCTTCTTTGTAGACGCAGGGTCTCACTATGTTGCCCAGGCTGGCCTCAAACTCCGGGGCTCAAGTGATCTTCCCTCCTCGGCCTCCGAAAGTCCTGGCCTCCCAAAGTGAGCCACCACATCCAGCCTCTAAAAGACCATTTGCCTCATTTTAGACATAAGGAAAATGAGCCACAAGAAGGCTATGGCCTGCTCCAGGGCCACTTCACTTTTCAAAAGCCAGTTTTCCCAATCCCTTGTCCTAGTTCTTCTTGAAGCCTTCTCCAACTCTGAGTGCAAAGCCTTGGCCCACACTGTGACATATTCATAGTTTCTTCAAGAGATGTCCTCACCTGTTACCTGGACATCACCCTCTTCCACCCTAACTGTCACCACTATCCTTAAATTCCTGCTGCCTCCATGACAAGAGACACCTCCTCCTACACCTCTGATCTTCTCCCTGCCAGGCTCTCAAGCCAGTCCATCCCTTCCATCACCACCCAACCTTGTTGCATCAGTCTCACCGTCTCAGAGCTGCTCCCTCAGAGCCCACAAGGGACTCAAGTGACATGGCAAAGTTTCAAGGTATTGTGATATACATATTGGGGATTACATGATTTTTCTGTTGACAATAATTTCTCTCTTAATGCTGAAAATGTGAGTGGTCAGAATGCTTGTAGTTGGGAAGACTTTTTCACAGGAACCTTCCTCGCTTTTGGGATAAGTGAACCCCTCTGGCTGCCCTGGATCCTTCCCCTCAACCTAGACACATGCCCAGGTATCTTCCAATTTAGAAATGTGCTCCCTGGTCCTGAGTGTCTTATTTTCTTTTTGTTTTCTCCTCTTTTTTTTTTTTTTTTTTTTTTGCATGGAGGTAGAAATTCACT
>NW_016107610.1:1733981-1735243 GCF_001604975.1 Cebus imitator
TTTCACTCAGGCAGGAGTGAAGTGGCACGGTCTCAACTCATTGCAACCTCTGCCCTCCCCCACCCCACCCCGCTGCCAACCAGGGTTCAAGCGATTCTCCTGCTTCAGCCTCCCAAGGAGCTGGGATTACAGGTGTGTGCCACCACACCCAGCTAATTTTTGTCTTTTTAGTAGAGATGGGGTTTCACCATGTTGGCCAGGCTGCTCTCAAACTCCTGACCTCAGGTGATCCACCTGTCTCCCTTCCAAACTGCTAGGATTACAGGCATGAGCCACCACACCAAGCCCTGAGTGTCCTCTTCTGCCTACCATCTTCTTTCTTTTATTTCTCAGATACACTCAGTTTTAATGGCTACATCTATGCTGCTAGAGCCCAAATAACGGGCCCTGACCGTCTATTCCCTTAGCATGGCTGCCTGGGCATCCCAGGGGCACCTCACACTGTCAAAATGGAATTCCTCAATTCCTCAAGACACATTCCTGCTTTATCTCATCTGGTGGCACCACGATTCACCCACTCACCCAAGCCAGAAGCCTGGGAGCCATCAGTTCCCACCGCTCCAGAATTCCTTTGGTTACACAGTTCTACCAATGTTACTTTCCACATATCAAGTCTGTTTGCTCCTCCCCTTCTGCCCCTCCTCTTAGTTTTGGTCTATACTGCCTGTCATCTAAACATGTCCTAGTCTCCTCCCTCAGATTCCTGACTCTGACCTCAGCTAACTCAGCTGCTGTAGAAGGCCTTACCTAACTGCCCTCCTGCACTTTTCACCTCTGTATCAAGTGCCCTGCTTTATTTGACTCAGAGTACATTTACTATATAAAATTACCTGGCTTACATCTTTGTTTACTGGTCTGGGTCTCTCCTCCATGATAATGGAAGCTCCTCTAGGTGGGGAACCTTCTCTGACTCGTTCGTTGTTCTATTCCCATCATCTAGATTAATGCCTGGTACATAGGAGGTGCTCAAGAAATATTTGCAGTCCAGGTGCAGTGGTTCAGTCTATAATCCCAGCACTTTGAGAGGCCAAGGCGAACAGATCACTTGAGGTCAAGAGTTTGAGACCAGCCTAGGCAACATGGTAAAACCCCATCTCTACTAAAAATACAAAAATTAGCCAGGCATGGTGGTGCTGGCCTGTAGTCCAAGCTACTCAGGAGGCTAAGGCACGAGAATCACCTGAACCTGGGAGGCGGAGGTTGCAATGAGCAGAGATCATGCCACTGCACTCCAGCCTGGGTGATAGAGCAAGACTCCAGCT
>NW_016107610.1:1736453-1748939 GCF_001604975.1 Cebus imitator
AAAAAAAAAAAAAAAAAAAAGAAGTGATCATACAAAAATGAATTGCAAATTGCCCAAGATGACGACAGTCTAGTATGAGAGAAAGACATGTAAACAACTGCCATATAATACAATAAAAATATATATGCCAATTGCTATAGGAAACAGCAAGTTTGGTCGGGAGGATCCAAGAAAAGCCTCAAAGGGAAGTGAGGCTTTAGATCAGCCTCGAAGAACAAGTAGAAGCTGGCCAAGCAGACACGGAAGAGGTGGGGCTTTCCAGGCAACAGAGACAAAACATGTTAAAGGCAGAAAGAAATGTATGAGAGAGCTGCCACTTTATAAAATGCAAGTAATTTGCTGTGGTTGGAAATACTGGGATGTCATGTGTGAGGAGGGCTGGCAGGAGGTGAAGATGGAGAGGGATCAGGAGCTCAATCTCAGAGGATTATACATCTTAAATGATTTGTATATGAGGCCAGGCGTGGTGGCTCATGCCCGTAATCTCAGCATTTTGGGAGGCTGAGGTGGGAGGATCGCTTGAGGCCAGGAGTTTAAGACCAGCCAGGGCAACATAATGAGATCCCCACCTTTAACCCCCCCCAAAAAAATTGGCACACATCTGTAGTCCCACTTACTCTGGAGACTGAGGTGGGTGGATTACTTGATCCCAGGAGGTGGAGGCTGCAGTGAGCCATGATTGTCTAACTACTGCATTCCAGCTTGGGCAACAGAATGAGACCCCATCTCTGAAAAAGAAAAAATAAACTGTATAAGTGAGAAGAGGGAGGGACTTGATCAGAGTAGCATCTTTAAAGCTCTGTCTGGTAGCTGGTATGGACCATGGTTTACAAGGAAGAGGGATAGGAGGCAGAAAGAACAATTAGGAGGCTCCCTCGATTTTCCTGGCAAGAGAGGATAGGCCCGGAACTAAGGCAATGGCAGTGAGAGGGAGGAAGAGACAAGGAGGACACAGGTGTGAAGGATCTAGGTAGGAATTGGAGACGGCTGGGAGGAGGGCACTAGAGACGGCTGGGAGAGGGCCCTAGAGATGATTATGGTTGTGAGCATGTTGGGTTTTCAGTACCCAGAGGCTCCCAAGAAGAGCTGTCAACTGTTTGGATACTCATCTGTGGCACCAAGAGAGGCACAAGCTACAGAGAGTTTTGGTGTCATTAGCATAGAGGTGGTGCTTCAAATGAAGGAAATGAATTCAATGTCCCAAGAAGAGGAGAGAGCCAAAGAGAATGGTGAACAGAAGCCACTTCAGAGGGGCCGGTGATCCTTGCCACCAGCACAGCACCATGGGCGTCTGAACTCAATAACATATCCAACAACCCAGCACTGAGAGCTGCTCCCTCAGAGGCCACAAGGGACCCAAGTGACACCGCAGTGCTTTGAGGTATTGTGATATTGAAGATTACATGATTTTTGTTGACAACAGTTTCTCTTAATGCTGAAAATATGAGTGGTCAGAATGCTTGTAGTTGGGAAGAAGTTTTCACAGAAACCTTCCCTGGGTTTGGGGGTAAGTGATAAACCCAACAAATATAATCCTATTTTGTGACAATATAGTACTCTGTAGATTAAACAGTAATTTCATCAATTCTGTCTTCTGTAATCCTCACAATGGCTGTCTGAAGAACATAGAGCCATTTATGGATGAAGAAACTGGGTCTGAAAGAAGTTAAATGACTTGCCCAATTCAAATGGCTAAGAAGACAAAGGGCAAACTTGAATTCACGTCTTCTGACTTAAAGTAGCTAGACTCATGATCCCACAGCTGACCCCCAGCGAAGCTCCTTGCCCAGCACCTTAGATGATGGTGTTTGGACACACCTTGATTTCATCATTTGACTCGTTGCCCAGGAGACTAAGGTCTGAAGTTTTGCTCAGTGTAGGTCAATTTCAAATTATTGTTTGAAAAGGGTGGTATATGGCTTTTTGAAAAGGCATTCAGGGCCAAGTGCAGTGGCTAACGCCTGTAATCCCAGCACTTTGGGAGGCCGAGGCAGGCAGATCACCTGAGGTCGGGAGTTCGAGACCAGCCTGACCAACATAGAGAAACCCTGTCTCTACTAAAAATACAAAATTAGGTGGGCGTGGTGACACATGCCTGTAATCACAGCTGCTCGGGAGGCTGAGGCAGGAGAATTGCATGAACCTGGGAGGTGGAAGTTGCAGTGAGCCGAGATTGCACCATTGCATTCTAGCCTGGGCAAGCTGAAAAACCTGAAAAAGAAAAAATAAACTGTATTAAGTGGGAGGAGGGATGGACTTGATCAGAGTAGCATCTTTAAAGCTCTGTCTGGTAGCTGAGGAAAACTAGAGCAAAACTCTGTCCAGGGGAGGGGTGGGGAAGGCATTCAGGCTGGGTAAGGTGGCTTACACCTGTAGTCTCAGCATTTTGGGAGCTGAGGTGAGCAGGTCATTTGAGGTCAGGAATTTGAGAGCAGCCTGGCCAACATGGTGAAACCCCATCTCTACTAAAAATACAAAAATTAGCTGGGTGCGGTGGTGCATGCCTGTAATCCCAGCTACTTGGGAGGCTGAGGCACAAGAATTGCTTGAACCCTGGAAGCACAGGTTGCAGTGAACCAAGATCGCGCCACTGCATGCCAGACTGGGCGACAGAGCAAAACTCCCATCTCAAAAAATAAGGGAAAAAGTCATTCAGACAATAAAGATATTTTTTATTTTTGTTTTCTGCTTTTTAAGGAGCATGGATCTTGAAAGCCATGAAGGCTAATATGGTGGCTGTGACGAAGCAACACATTTGACTCCAAGCCTCCTGGAAGCAAAAATAGAAACACAGAGGCTATTTTTGCTTGTTTGTACAATGAGGCTATTTTGGCGTTTTGTACAATGCCAATTACCTAAGGAAGACACAATGTTTTATCATGCAGATTCAGAATAACTGACTTAACCACCTTACCACGCCTGTTTCTACCACAGAGGGGAAGTGAAAGGAGAACTTTGAGGAGCTTGGTCACATTGGAAGCAGGAACAATGGGCAGATTAATGATCTTCAGGAAGAGTAAAGTAGAAGTCAGCCCCGCTTTCACTCTTTAGCCCTCAGCTCCTGAATGTTCACCCTCTTACCCTTGTCACATGCTTCTGTTCTCCTTTTTTTTCCTTTTTATCTTTTTGATAAAAGTTGTGTTTGTGTTCTTCTGAAAGGCTACCCACTCTAGATGAATGTGCAAGAGGCAGTTAGCAGACTGACCTATGGGGTGTGTTGGGACAGAGCAAGTGATCTGAGAGAGACCAGGGCAAGGATGCTGTGCTTAGTGTGTAGGTCACTAGGATCATCTCTGGAGAAGGAACCAGGGAGGGCCCAGCCCACCCCAAAAAAATCTCTGGAGGAATCTCTTGGTGCGTGGATCTCCCTAAGTGTTTCCAATAACCCTGAGTGCTGGGACTAGGGCCGCAATTATTAACGTGGATTTGAGGTGGGGTGGGGGTAAAAGTGGCCGTGCGTCCGGCCCCTAACACAGTGCCAGGCATACAGCAGATGTACAATTAATGTCAGCTGAAGAGGGGAAAGAGATGAAGAAAGAAAGCAGGGGGAAAAGGAGGGAAGGAAATTGAGATGGAAGGAAGGAGTTCTGAAGGAAAAAGAGTGATACAAAAATAAAACGATGGGAGAGGTAAAGTTAGCATGTCAAATGTTTTTCAAAGGTCTTGTGCAGTTGCCAGAGGAGGTCTGCAATTTTGTCCTGGGTTTCCTAGCAACCAAAGCAAGGAGGGAAACACAATCAGTTATAACATTCACAGTAGCCATAAGATAAAAACAGATCCGTTGCTCAGAAAAACTCTTCCGTAGCTCCTGTTAAAGGGAACACCACGTTATACAGTTTATCCTCAGCAACATTCCTGCAATAAATATAGAATCGCATCCTGAATAATTGTCTCTGAGAACATCCTCAATGCAGGTGACTGGCATATTGGCAAATGCCACTCAGGACACTCAAATGGTCAAAACAATTGCATATAAAAAGCAACTTTCTGAGGTTCTGGCTTCTTTTCAGTGATACAGTTTTACAATATCTGGGAACAGGGATGAAAATACCTTCCTAGTACCCACACCATCACTTCTAGTCTCAGCCCAGGACAAACATCACCAAATGATCGCTGAACTTTTTCCTGTTGAGACTGGACATTGCCTCATAACCCTTTCCAAGCGTACGCATGAATAGGGTTCTTCTCCCATGCCAACGTCAATCTACCTGCCAGCTCTGATCAAAGGGAATTGGTGAATATCCTTCAAGCAATACTCTGTGAAGATTATTTCATATAATAAAACTTGAATACAAATGAGGCAAGAGGGAGTGTGAAGTTATAGTGGCAAGAAAGAAGAAATATTATATACTGATAAGTAAGGATAAAACGTAATGGATTCACAAGCAAGGACATGGATAATTTGACATTCTGTATGAAAAAGGTGAATTAGAACAAGGACTAAATCAAAATCCCATGTTGCTCTAGTATCCAGACTGTTCCTGGTTGTGTCTCTCTCATACATACACATACATGCACACACACTTTTTTTTTTTTTCCTTTTAGAGATAGGGTCTTGCTATGTTTGCCGGGCTGACCTTGATCTCCTCAGCTCAAGCAATCCTCCCACCTCAGCCTTCTGAGTATCTGGGACTACTGGTGCACACCACCAAACCCAGCTCTGTTTTATTTTTTAAAGAAAAAAAAAACAGTATCTGAAAACAGAGAAGCATTCTACTAGTGGACCAGAAAATATGAAGGATACATAGAAGATTGTGCTGTTACTTTGGGTGCACCTAATAAACGACATCGCTCCTACCACTTGACTTTGAACTTGGCTATGTAACTTGTTTTGGTCAATGAGACATTAGGGAATGTAAGCAGAGACTTACAAAACTGCTTGTACATTAAGGTTTATCCTTTTAGAATGTACCATCTTGGAACCTAGCCATCATGCTGTCAGGAAGCTCAAGCAGCCATGTGGAAAGGCTAACATGCAGAAGAACTGAGGCCCCTGACAACCTGAGTTGAGATCCCAGGCAGTAGTTATCACTAAAAATTAGCCATGGGAGGATGTCATTTTGAACCTTCCAACACCACATAAAGCAAAACAACTGCATGGTCAACCCACAGAACCATGAGAAATGGTACATTTTTCATGTTTTAAGCCACTAAATTTTGGAGTGGTTATGCAGTAGTAGATAACTGAAAAATACAAAGCAGCAACGGGGAAAGAATAGAGGATTAAGCCTGAAGCACCAAAATTCTTCCTAAGGGAGACAGGGTCAAGCTCAGAGTCAACAAATACACAGCATAGAAGGAGACTGATCATTCAGGAAAAGCACTGAGAACAGCTCAGATAGTCATCTCTGATCCTCTTCTCTGCATGAACATGTAATAGCTAGAAGCAAAGGCTTTCACACTCAAGATTAATCCGGAAAACTGCTCTCTAAAGTAGACAATCTTCCTAAGGAGTGTTTGTTGTTTTTGCTGTTGTTTTGCTTTTTAGACACAGGGTCTTGCTCTGTCACCCAGGCTAGAATGCAGTTGTGCAGTCATAGCTCACTGCAGCTTCAGTTTTCTGAGTTCAAGTGATCCTCCCACTTCAGCCTCAAGAGTCTTGGACTACAGACTTACACAACCACACTTGGCTAATTTTTTAATTTTATGTAGAGATGAGATCTCATTATATTGCCCAGGGTGGCCCATGGAGTGTTTGAAGGGGGTTATAGGGCTTGAGAATGAAGCAGACCCCAGTTTGAAATACTAAAGAGATCTCCTCAGTAGAGGATAAAGCCCACTTAAACTGGCCGGGCGCGGTGGCTCAAGCCTGTAATCCCAGCACTTTGGGAGGCCGAGGCGGGTGGATCACGAGGTCAAGAGATCGAGACCATCCTGGTCAACACGGTGAAACCCCGTCTCTACTAAAAATACAAAACATTAGCTGGGCATGGTGGCGTGTGCCTGTAATCCCAGCTACTCAGGAGGCTGAGGCAGGAGAATTGCTTGAACCCAGGAGGCGGAGGTTGTGGTGAGCCGAGATCGCGCCATTGCACTCCAGCCTGGGTAACAAGAGCGAAACTCCGTCCCCCCCCAAAAAAAAAAAAAAAAAAGCCCACTTAAACTATTGTGAATGTCTGTAACTTGTTTGCTTCTCATCCAGACACCCTAAAAGGGTTTCTATCTTTTGATAGGCCCCACCTACTTACAAAGAACCCTCAGATGATTTTGTCAGTCAAGGAAGGGGCCTACTACTGACTTACACATCTCTGCAAAGATACTCATGGAAACTACCATACTAGTTAACATAATCCTTTATCAATATAAACAGAAAACCAAAGTTCGCAACTATATTAGAAAAACCAACAGCATGGAAGAGAAGGTCCAAGTTGGACCAATAGAAAAATTGACTTTGGAGGAAATAGAGACAATTTAGGAAAGAAAGAAAGACTTTATGAAAATTGTGGTCACTATCTTCAGAGTAATTTGAGAAGATGCTGCATTCAAGAACTGAGAAGAAGTGGCTATGGGAAAGAAACAAGTAAAGAACAAGAAAAGATTCTTGGAACTTAAAAGTGAGATTGCAATAGGGAACACTCAATAAGTACGCTAAATAATAAATTGGATACAGCCAAAGACCAAACAGTTGATCTGGATCAAGGAATCTCAGAATGTAGAGCAAGAAAAACAAAGAGACAGCAAACATAAGAGAGTGCCAGGGACAGACCAGAGATCCAGCATCCGTCTAATTAGGAAAGAACTGAGAAAATGAAGGAGAGAGAATACCCAGAAGAGTCACAGAACAGCGTTTTCTTAAGCTCAAGAAATATGTGAGTCTTTAAAATTGAAAATTTTCACTGAACAAAATTAAAGTAAAAAGGTTAAACTCTCAGGCATGGTGGCTTATACCTATAATCCTAGCACTTTGGGAGGCTGAGGCAACAGGATCAGTTGAGCCCAGGAGTTCAAGACTAGCCTAGGCAATATGGTGAGACCCCCATCTCTACAAAAAATTTAAAAATTAGATACATTGTTGCACACCTGTAGGCCCAGCTACTCGGAAGGCTGAGGTGGGAGAATCACTCGAGCCTGGAAGGTCAAGGCTGAAGTGAACTGTGATTCCACTACACTCCAGCCTGGGGCAACACAGTGAGTCCCCACCTCAAAAAAAAAAAAGATTAAACTTCCCTTACTAGCATTCCCAGTTCTCCTTACCCTAGTAAGGAGATGATTTTGTCAATCAAGGAAGGGGCCTAATAGTGACTTACACACCTCTGCAAAGATACTCATGGAAACTACCATACTAGTTAACATAATCCTTTATCAATATAAACAAAATTTTTTTAAATTTTAAAAAACCAAAGTTTGCAAATATATTAGAAAAACCAACAGCATGGAAGTTCCTTTGTTTGATAGCATTATATAATACTAGCATCCTATATAATTGTCTTATGCATTATGCATATTATTTATGACCTGTCTCCCTTGCTAGATTGTAAGCTCCAGGAGGGCAGGAATCTTTTATTTGTTCCCTAATGAAGCCCAGCACCTTGAACAGTGCCTTGCACCCTGGAGCCATCAGTAAAGATTCGCCAAATTGAATTAAAATCTACACACATCTCCGAGTGTGGTGGCTCATGCCTGTCTGTAATCCCAGCACTTCAGGAGGCTGAGGCAGGCAGATCACTTGGGGACAGGAGTTCAAGACCAGCCTGGCCAATATGGAGAAACCTGGTCTCTACTAAAAATTCAAAATTAGCTGGGTGTGGTGGCGCATGCCTGTAATCCCAGCTACTCAGGAGGCTGAGGCAGGAGAATCGCTTGAACCTGGGAGCCAGAGGCTGCAGTAAGCTGAGATCGTGCCATTGCACTCCGGCCTGGGCAATAAGAGTAAAACTCCATCTAAAAAAAAAAATCTAGACACATCTTGGCACAATTTCACAACTCCAAATATAAATGGGAAATCCTAAAATCTTGGGGATTTCCTAGAAAGAATAAGAAGCAGAATTTTCACCTGACATAGACAACATTGGATCCTGGACAACAATAAGTAACATAACATCTTCATAGTTAGCAAGGAAGCTTAGTACAATCTAAACCCTGCCGAAGTACCAGTCATTGGTGAGAACTCAGAGCATTTACTGTTCATAGTCCTTGGATGACAAAATTATTCACACATATTTTCCAGAAAAAATTAAAGGAGGGTCCAAGAAAAAGGACAACATGGGATACAAGAAATTGAAACCCCAAAGAAGTGAAGGAAGCTGGCAAGAGATGAAGAGGATTCGTCATTTTCGGATGCCCAAAAGAATTTCCTTGGATCAACAGTTCGAATGACATGAGGATTTACATTTATTAATATTCCCTTTTTTATGGGGGTTTTCCAGTAAAAAAAAACAAACAAAATGGAAAACCTGTTAGACAAATTCTAAAATAGCTGTAAAAATTGGTTATTTAGTGAATGATATTTACATAGTCACAAAGCTGAAATGCTATTTAAAAATTTTTGGCCGGGCGCGGTGGCTCACGCCTGTAATCCCAGCACTTTGGGAGGCCGAGGCGGGTGGATCACGAGGTCAAGAGATCGAGACCATCCTGGCCAACAGCATGAAACCCCGTCTCTACTAAAACTACAAAAAATTAGCTGGGCATGGTGGCGTGTGCCTGTAATCCCAGCTACTCAGGAGGCTGAGGCAGGAGAATTGCCTGAACCCAGGAGGCGGAGGTTGCAGTGAGCCGAGATCGCGCCATTGCACTCCAGCCTGGGTAACAAGAGCGAAACTCCGTCTCAAAAAAAAAAAAAAAAAAAAAAAATTTGAATTTTGAAACAACTACAGGCTAAACATAGAAAACTTACTTAGAGTTACAAAATAAAATGTAAATTTTATACCTTTACCCTGTAAGAACAGTAACTGACAAAAATTGAGGTGAGGGCAGGGGATGGGCGAAGACGATGCTTCTCTTTAAAAAAACACAAAATTGAAATCCCCTCTGCAGTCCTGGTCCTCTCTCTCCATCTCTAGAAGCAATCACTGTCCTGAAATTGGGGCATAATCAGCCCATATTTATGTACTTTAAACAATATATAGTTATTTTATAAAAATGTAAAGCTCATGTAAATAAAATCCTTACGTGTTTTTTCACTTAACAATAAGTTTTTGAAATCCACCGATTTTAATACACTTGGTCATTCATTTTCACTGTTAGAGTATTGACCATGCCACAGTTTATTTTAAATTCCCCCCACCAGTGGGGCACCGAGTTGTTTCAGCACCATAAACCACATTGTAGTGAACATCACTACTCGCCTTGTGCACATGCTCAGGAGTTTCTCCAGGGCACCAATGTCTAAAAGTGAAACGGCCAGGTGCTGGGGGTGTGCACGTTGTTTGAAGCCTCTTTATACTTGGTCGGTCCATGGCTTCTCTGCAGTTTGGCTGAGATCAAGTGTGTACTTGATCTGTACACGACCAGCTCCAGCTGGGGGATAGTCACGAGGAAGTAGGATTGGACAAAGAGGATGTGATCAAATGGAAAGAAACTGAGGGGAACTCAGCAAGGCCTGTCTGCTCAGATTCTTCTTGGTGTCTCTTTGTGGATTAGCATGTTCCTAATGTCCCTTTCCTCTGCACATAGGAAGGGTACTTCTGAGGTGAGCGTTTTATGACTCACTCCAGAGAGGGGAAAAGGAAGTGAGAGTGACATTCCTGATTCTGCTGTTTTCTCAAATGCCAAGATGCTATCTTTTGGGGTAATGTGTCCTGAACCTCATCAGAAGAGAGTAATGAATTTGGCCAGACAGGCAGGCTAGTTAGATAGAGACTGTGAACCCCCTGAAGGACCAGGGTAGAGAGTGCCTTTCAGAAAGAAGGCAGTTCAGCAGGTAGAATGGCCCAGACATTATAACCCACAACACAATCTAGGAACTCCCAACCACCTGGCGGAGGAAGGAGGGTTAGTAAAACTTTTTTTTTGAGATGGAGTCTCTCTCTGTTCCCCAGGTTGGAGTGCAGTGGCATGATGTAGGCTCACTGCAACCTCCACCCCCCTGGATTCAAGCAATTCTGCCTCAGCCTCCCGAGTATCTGGGACTATAGGCATGCACCAAAATGCTCAGCTAATTTTTGTATTTTTAGTAAAGACGGGGGTTTCACCATAATGGCCAGGCTGGTCTCGAACTCCTGAGCTCATGATCCTCCCACCTCGGCCTCCCAAAGTGCTGGGATTACAGGCATGAGCCACCAAGCCCAGCCTAAACTTTTTTTTTTTGAGATAGAGTTTTGCTCATATTGCCCAGGCTAGAGAGCAATAGCACCATCTCGGCTCACTACAACTTCCAACTCCCAGATTTAAGTGACTCTACTGTCTCAGCATCCTATGTAGCTGGGATTACAGACACTTGCCACCACGCCCAGGTAATTTTTTTTTTTTTTTTTTTTTGAGACAGAGTTTCACTCTCTTGCCCAGGCTGGAGTACAGTGGTGTGATCTCAGTGCACTGCAAGCTCCGCTTCCCAGGTTCAAGGGATTCTCCTACCTCAGCCTCCTGAGTAGCTGGCACTACAGGTGCTCACCACCACGCCTGGCTAATTTTTGTATTTTTAGTAGTGACGGGGTTTTGCCATGCTGGCCAGACTGGTCTTGAACTCCTGACCTTGTGATCCACCCACCTCAGTCTCCCAAAGTCCTGGGATTACAGGCTAGGGAAATTTTTAAGCAGAGGTGTAACATGCTCAGCTTGGCCATTTTAGTAGCTTAGTTTGGTAGATATGCAGAGAATGAGGTGAGGGGGGATGAAATAGGCAGCAAAGAGCTGAGAAGAACAGTAACCTAAGCCAAAAATGAACAGATCTTGACTATGGAAGCTGCGGTGAAAGGAGAAAGGAAAGGTTAATTAGGAATCAAATCTAAGAGTTTGGTGATTAAATGGATGCTGAGAAACATGGAACTGAGAAGAATTTAGGGATGACAGTTGACTGGGAGAAGGAAAGGGAAAGAGAACTGAAAGGACTGAGCTGTACTGACAGATATTGAGACCTATTCAGGGTTTTCTCTGAGGCCAGGAGACAGGCGTCTCCTTCCTTGTGCTTGTGGCTGCCCGAATAAAATCGGGTTTTATAAACTAGAGAAGAAAGGAGAAAAAAATGTTGGGTAGCGGTTATGAGATAGAAACCTATTATATGCTGGACGCATTACTTTCAGTGCATGTCTTGATTCTCAAGCAGCTCTGCAAGGTGCTGTTTCCACTGGGAACACATGAAGTTCCAAGTAAAAGGATGCATAACCCTGGTTTAAGCCATGAAGACATTTGAAAATGTGACATAAGAATCCTAGAGGAAGAAGTTTCCTTTTTAGCTGCAGTGGCTCAAGGATGTCATTAAGAACCTGGCCTCTTTATGTCTTCCTAATCCGCACTCTCAGTGTGTTGGTTTTTCACTCTTGAGCTTGTCAACACAAAGCTTTTTCCTTCAACTTTTATCTTTAACTGGGCTACAAGAATCTTTCCAAAAGCCTGCTTCCAGACTCTTCCATCTCATTGGCCATAATTGGCCACATGCTGAGTTTGGAAGCAATCTCTAGCAGGGGAACAGGCTAGGCTTCAACCAATCAAGACTTTTCTCTGAGGCCTGGGACAAGTATTCCTTCTTTGTACATGTTGCAGCACAAATGAAATCAGTTTCTATTAACTAGGAAAGAAGAAGAAATAACCGTTAGGTAATGGCAGTAAGTCATAGTTCCAACCTTCAGAGCATCTGTGGAAAGAAGACAGAAAGAAAAAAGAAATGACCCAGGTCAACCTCCTAAATACTTACTGATGGCATTTACAATCAGAAATATAACAAAAAGGCCTTATTTATGCAATACATTTACCAGGATATAGCTGATCTGTCCGCTATGTCATTACCGAAGTATAAAATGAAGGTATTTCCTGAGCTCTTCGTGTAAGTGAGGTCCTGCATGCATCACTTAAAGCCTCCTATGTTCATTCTGTGCCAGGGTGTACCCTAATGTGGCAAGAGAGGACCTGGAGCTGCACGGGTGGTCCCAAATGTCTATGTGCTTGGCCCAAGTCTCAATATCATCTGTATCTTTCGAATTATCAGTAAAGGCCAATACTGGATAAGACTACTGATTGTTGTGAGTCTATTGAACAGTCTGATTTTTTATGTTATCCTCCATAGGTAAACAACAATGTTATTACCTCCATTTGACAGGAGAAGGAATGGAAGCGTAGCAAGGTTTAACTTGCCCAAGCAGGGCACAGTGGCTCACGCCTGTAATCCTAGCACATTGGGAGGCCAAGCTGGACCAGTCACCTGAGGTCAGGAGTTCAAGACCAGCCTGGCAAACATGGTGAAACCTCTTCTCTACTAAAAATACAAAATTAGCATGGTGGCGTGTGCCTGTAATCCCAGCTACTCAGGAGGCTGAGGCAGGAGAATCACTTGAACCCAGGAGGCGGAGGTTGCAGTGAGCTGAGATCGTACCATTGCACTCCAGCCTGGGC
>NW_016107610.1:1749119-1757102 GCF_001604975.1 Cebus imitator
ACTAAAAATATAAAATTAGCTGGGCATGATGGCTCGTGCCTATAATCCCAGCAACTCAGGAGGCTGAGGCAGGAGAATCACTTGAACCAGGGAGTCGGAGGTTGCAGTGAGCTGAGATTGTACCACTGCACTCCAGCCTGGTGACAGAGCAAGACTCCGATATGAACAGATGCTTTTCAAAAGAAGACATTCCTGTAGCCAACAAACATGAAAAAATGGTCATCATCACTGGTCTTTAGAGGAATGCAAATCAAAACCACATTGAGATCCCATCTCACATCAGTTAGAATGGCGATCATTAAAAAATCTGGAGACAACAGATGCTGGAGACGATGTGGAGAAATAGGAACATTTTTACACTGTTGGTGGGAGTGTAAATTAGTTCAACCATTGTGGAAGACATGGGTAATACCAGTGCCCAAGGTGGGGACAGAAGAGGAGGCTGTGATACAGCAAACTGAAAAGAAAACATTAGAGAAAGAGAAATGTGAAAAATTATAAAACTGTTACAAATTCCAGGTAAGGAGAGTTTCAAGGAGTGAAGGGTGAACCACTACGCCTAGCGAGGTCAAATAACACGACAGAAAAAGACTCATGGACTTGGCAGATAGGAGATCACCAGCCAGTGGCCAGAGACAGATCGCAGTGGTGTGGAGACGACAATGTGGAGTGAAGAAACTTTGATAGGAAGGAAAAAGAAAGGAAGACGCTCAGAGGCTGAAGCAGAGGCTTTGAGGACATGTTTTTCTGTTAGGGGAAATTGTTACATATTTGTGGGTATCCGGAAAAGGAACCAGTAGAAATGGAGACATCAAAGTCACCAGAAAGGAAATGGACAGGCTGGGCGAGGTGGCTCACGCCTGTAATCCCAGCACTTTGGATCACCTGAGGTCAGGCCAACATGGAGAAACCCTGTCTCTACTAAAAATACAAAATTAGCCAGACCTGGTGGCACATGCCTGTAATCCCAGCCACTTGGGAGGCTGAGGCAGGAGAACTGATTGAACTCAGGAAGTGGAGATTGTGGTGAGCCGAGATCGCACCATTACACTCCAGCCTGGACAACAAGAGTAAAACTCCATCTTAAAAAAAAAAAAATGTCAATGAACAGACAGTTTAGCAAGACAGCAACGGAGTAAACTCAACAGCAACGATGGAAAATTTAGCCTTGAAAAGAAGGGGAATTTCTGAGGCTAGAAGGAAAGGGATAAGCAGCCCTACTTATCCCTTTGGATTGATCTAGTTTCTGTTGGCTGGGAAATGAGTAAAGATGGGCAAAGTTAAATAAAATGTGTTCCCATAATCAGTGTGGTCTATATTTATTTCCCTGTAACCAGAGAGGCAGCATATTCTAGTGTCACAGAGTCTGAAGCCCAA
The DNA here is from genome assembly GCF_001604975.1 of Cebus imitator. Classification (NCBI taxonomy): domain Eukaryota; kingdom Metazoa; phylum Chordata; class Mammalia; order Primates; family Cebidae; genus Cebus; species Cebus imitator. The sequence continues at coordinate 1,750,497 of NW_016107610.1, forward strand.
CCTGCTGCTTTGAATTTTACTTCTGGCCATGACATGCTTTTTCGTGGAAGGTCATATTTGTATCACTGCAGCAGAATCACAGCAACGGTGCTTAGTCTTCATAGATTACTCAAAAGATTCAGAACATGTGGAACAGATAATTCCAGCTCTTTAAAGTCCGCGGAGCCTTAATATTATTTTTATTAATGCAACGACAGCCTTGATAATGTGATATAAACTGGACTCATTTTACTTATTTATCTTACATTTGACCGCATCAAAGCAGTACGTGAGACAGCTAATAATAAAAGCACAACTGGACAGTTAAAATGGATTAAAAAGAAAAACAACTATGACAAAAATGTAAACAATAACAGTTACAGAAATGTAAATTCTGTATTTGTTACAGAATTTACATTTACAAAATGAGGCATCTTGTGTTCAATAATCAAAAGCGAAGTCAAATTATTAAATTCTTGTAGGGTAGACTTTAGGAAAAGAGTAATACAGAAATTGCCAGTCAGGACTGAAACTGGTTTGGTTCTTTGAGTACTTGCTAACATTTGTTGAGCACTTACCCTACCTTGGGCGCTGTTCTAATATGTATCCATCTCATTTCAATTTAACCCTCTGAGGTAGATCATGTTATATTATCATCATCCCTATTTTCCAAATAAGGAAACTAGGGCACAGAAAGGTTAAGTAAATTGGCCAAGGTCTGTAGCAAATAAGTGGCCCAGCTGCAATTCAAAACCGGGTAGACCGATTTTACAGCCCTTGCTCTTAACTAATACTCTAGATGCGCAGTTCTCAAACGGGGCTCAGGGCCCCTCTACGTTCTTAAAAATTATTGAGGCTTTTGTGATAAAACATTTAGCAAACCAGGAATGGAAGGAGACTATCCTCAACATGACGAAAAACTCGCAGCTAACATCATAGTCAATGGTAAAAGGGAAAAACTTTTAAGATCAGGAATAAGAGAAGGATGCCTAATTTCACGATGCTATTCAACTGTACTAGAACTTCCAGACAGAGCAGTTAGCCAAGAAAAAGGGGGAAAAAAGCATCCAAATTGGAAAGAAGGAAGTAAAATTACCTTTATTAACAGATGACATGCTCCTATATATAGAAAACTCCAAAGAATACACACAAAAATCTACAAAAAGGGTGGGTGCAGTGGCTCATGCCTGTAATCCCAGCACTTTGGGAGGCTAAGCCAAACAGATCACTTGAGGTCAGGAGTTCAAGACCAGCCTGGCCAACATGGTGAAACCCCATCTCTACTAAAAATACAAAAATTAGCAGGTTATGGTGGCACTTACCTGTAATCCCAGCTACTCAGGAGGCTGAGGCAGGAGAATTGCTTGAACCCAGAGGTTGGAGGTTATAGTGAGCTGAGATTGCACCACTGCACTCAAGCCTGGGTGAAAACGCAAGACTCTGTCTCAAAAAAGAAAAAAAAAAAAAGCCGGGGTGAGGCTGGGTGTGGGGCTGCGGACGGTGGCTCACGCCTATAATCCCAGCACTTTGGCAGCAACCAACCTCACCCAGACTGGCAATGCCATGGCACGTTCAGTAGCAACTCTTAAGTAAAAATACAAAAATTAGCCACGTGTGGTGTCAGGCGCCTGTAATCCCCATACTCGGGAGGCTGAGGCAAGAGCATCACTTGAATCCAAGAGGTGGAGGTGGCAGTGAGCTGAGATCGCACCACGGCGGTCCAACCTGGGTGACAGAGCAAGACTCTGTCTCCGAAAAAAAAAGCTGCTAAGGACTCCAAAGAGCTTTTGCTTAGATGGGTTATGTCTATCAATATTTATTGTATAAGAAATTAAAACTGGGAAAGTGTTTAAATGTATTTTTAAAATAAAAATATAGAAATACATATGTAAAAATTTAAAGTAACAACAAATGACATTTTTTTAAACAACAACAACAAAAAAAAGGTTTTCCACACAGAAATTAGTGAGAAAATTGGTGAGATTTATTTTTCCTTTTTTTTTTTTTGAGACGGAGTCTTGCTCTGTTACCCAGGCTAGAGTGCGACGGCGCAATCTCGGCTCACTGCAACCTCCGCCTCCTGGGTTCAAGCGATTCTTCTGCCTCAGCCTCCCGAGTAGCTGGGACCAGAGGCGCGTGCCACCACGCCTGGCTAATTTTTGTATTTTTAGTAGAGACGGTGTTTCACCATGTTGGCCGGGATGGTCTCGATCTCTTGACCTTGTGATCCGCCCACCTCAGCCTCCCAAAGTGCTGGGATTACAGGCATGAGCCACTGCGCCCGGCTCAGTAGCAACTTTTAAGGTATTTTAACAGATGTATTGCACATCTATAGCAACTATAAATGTATTTTAACAGATGTGTTAGTTATTAAAATAAAAATATAAACTAAATGATTAATAATAGAAAAATGACTGAGAAAAAGTAGTTTTTTCTTCAGCTCCTACCATACCTCCTCCCCTAATCACCATCTCAGCTCTTATCCATTAAGAAGTCCTACAAAAAAATCATGAGCACAGAAGAAGCGTGCTCCCCTGGGGCCACATTCTGGTTTCTACACAGATTTCCCACTAAAGGGAGCTAAGGCTCCTAAGAGAAAGAGCTGATTCCAGATCTGGGAGAGGAGATGTACCTCTTGGCATACTACAAATCAAGGAAGCGTGCAAAGACCACGGTCGTAGTGTCAAAAGACTCAGAAACCCAGGACCTAGAACAATGCCTGGTAATTAAAATGCCTAGACTCTGAAATTGAAACAATCCCTGTGGATGTGTGCAGGAGGGAGTAGGGACCAGTGTTTGCCACCTGCTCATTCTCTGTATTCAAAACCTTATGGCTGAATATCCGACATGTAGCTCCAACAAAATGGCTATTGCTTGGATGGGTGATAGATGATTAGATGATGAATAGAGTGAAAAAGTAAGACAAAATGTAAAAATCATTTAACTACTAAATATAATATTGTGGGGAGTTGCAACGCCAGGCGCTTTCTTCTCAAGTTATTCCATTCAAATAAATACAAAAATTTGTATCACAAACTACTTTCAGCAGTAACAAATGTCAGCAAGGTGGGAAAATCAAGGAAAAATAAACAAGAGAAAGGCTGTAAATTTATTCACACCATACTCAGAAGTGCTGAAGAAATGTTTTATTTCTCTTTCAGTGATCGGATCTTACCAGGTCCCACCCAGGAGGTGACAAGGAAAAAATGTATTTTGGTCTTTCCCATTTCAATTAGTCCGAGGCAAGAATGTAATCCAGCCATTTAAGAAAGGCTACCCCAAGGCAAAACGTCTGAGCCTCAGATTCCTCTCTCCTCTTCCAGCTTACCTCTAAGGTAGCAGCTGTCTTATTCCGTCTCCCAGGCTGTAGTGTAGTGGCACAATTTCGGCTCACTGCAACCTCCACCCCTGGGTTCAAGCAATTCTCCTGCATCAGTCTCCCAAGTAGCTGGGACTACAGGCATGCCCCACCACGTCTGGCTAATTTTTGTATTTTTAATAGAGACAGGGTTTTGCCAGGTTGGCCAGACCTCCAGTAATCCACCCACCACAGTCTCCCAAAGCGCTGAGATTGCAGGCATGAGCCACCGCACCTAGTTCCTTTTTTACCCTCTTCTTGAAGAAAAGGTCTGACCATTGAATCATGGGAATGACGTGTAAAAAAGAACCTCTCAGAGAAGGACAAAGAAGAGGCAGCAAAGTCACTTAGCACTGCCACTCAATGGAGTGGGGCACGCTGGGGAGCCATCAGCAAATGTGGCTGGGCACAGACCACATTCTGGTGGGAAATCTGAGATGGAGGGGGTCTGCATAGTGGGGAGATTGGGTGGAAAGGTGGAGGGATTAAGCTGCTTCACATTAGCTCTTCCTGTTCGTTTATTCATTTGCTTAATTCCTAGGGCCGTGCCTCTGGGAAATGGGAAAGGCTTCTCAGAAATTCTGGATCCCTGAGAAGGAGGGAATGTTGGGTTCTGGGGTTTAGGTCAACCATATTTTTCTGAAAAGTGTTCATTCTCAGTTGAAAAAAGGTGAAGTATGGGGGGAAATTAACCTTATGGGCTCAGAGATCTTGGAAATCAGACTTTGCTGTGTGTTAGTGTTATAGTAAAGTGTGTCAAAGGCTGGGGCTGGCTTTAGATTTATAGGAAGGAGCCGGCGTGGTGGCTCACACCTGTAATCCCAGCACTTTGGGAGGCTGAGGAGGGCAGATCACCTCAGGTCAGGAGTTCGAGACTAGCCTGGCCAACATGGTGAAACCCCATCTCTACTAAAAACACAAAAATTAGCAGGCTTTCTGGAATCCAGCTAATTTTTGGATTACTGGAATTAGCTGGACCACAGGCACCACGTGCCTGTGGTCCAGCTACTCAGGAGGGTAAGACAGGAGAATCGCTTGAACCCTGGAGGTGGAGGTTGCAGTGAGCCGAGGTCGTGCCACTGCACTCCTGCCTGGGCAACGGAGTGAGACTCTGTCGCGGAACGAAACAAAACAAAAAAAGATTTATAGGAAGGGCAATGTTGGACCCCCGGCTTTTATCCCACACTTCTTCCCTGGAGCTCAAACTCGAGTCCCAGGCATAATTGCAGCCTTATGAGTAGAGGATATCATTTTACATGCTTATCAGTCTCTGCTGTACGCGTGAGTCTTTTGCTGCCTTTGGCTTCTTGACCTTAGCTTCTATTTATACCTACAATACTCATCCTTTCAAATAGACGGTAATCCAATAGCAGCTACATTTTCATGCACTCGCTGAAATATAAAAATCCTAAGGGCATAACAATTGCCTTTTATGCTTTTTAAATGTCTTATCTTTCTTTGGCATTAAATTATTTTCCAAAATAGATTTCTTTCTCCTGACTGCCTTTTCTAGAATTTTACTCAATGTTTTTTGCCAATAGGTCTTTTTCTTATAAGTCCTCACATTTGTTCTAATTATAAACTAGCACACATGGTGACATATATTACTTTCCTAGGCTGGATTCCAGAAAGCAATGACAAGCAAAGAAAGAAGAGCTCCATAAGCAAGCTGAATTTAGTCTAGGTAGGGCAAACTGCCTTTGCTGCTGCATTTTTTTTTTAATCCACCAGACATCAAAAGAAGTTTTATTTCTAGCTTAGCAGGTGCCAGTGGGCTTCCCCCTTTTCTACTGAATTATAAGCTTCTTCAGGGTGAGTAATATGTTCTAGTCATCTTTGGAATCTCACCTCTAAGTGCCTTGCAATGAGCATCGAACTGAATTAAATTGCATTAGTCAAATGAAAGGTGAAACCTAACAGCATTTTTGAGGAAGTCAAGGAAATAAACTGCATTTTATGGCATAGATATGCCTAGTGTCCCTGCTGTAGCTGACCAGGTGGCTAATTCAAAATCTGTATAGAGTCAAATCTCACAATATTTTTATTTAAAAGAGAAAAAAACCCTACTTCCCTCAAATAAGAAAAGTAATAGATTGGGAGGCCGAGGTGGGCAGATCACGAGGTCAGGAGTTTGAGACCAGCCTGGCCAACATAGTGAAACTCCATCTCTACTAATACATAAAAAATTAGCTAGGCATGATGGCATGTGCCTGTAGTCCCAGCTACTTGGGAGGCTGAGGCAGGAGAATCGCTTGAACCTGGGAGGTGGAGGTTGCAGTGAGCTGAGATTGTGCCATTGCAGGTGACAGTGCAGGTCTCCATCTCAAAAAATAAAAAAAAAAGAAAAAGAAAGTGGGGGAAATCACCCACATTCCTGTTATCCTGCAAGATATCAAATTGGTAACAGTGGTCATACTTCATCTCTTTATACATATATATGTGTGTATACATATATATACATGTGTATATGTATGTATGTATATCAGACATTTAAAACAAAATGGGCAACAGAGTGAGACTCTGTCTCAAAGCAAAACAAAACAAAACAAAACAAAGATTTATAGGAAGGGCAATGTTATACTTACTCTGAGCCCAAAAGACTAAGTGGTATGCTACGCATCTTATTCAGTAGCCTGTCCTTTTTACTTAGCATTACGGGTTGAGAATATTTTTTCACAACAGTGAAATTTTTTCAACAGATATTTAGCATTCCATCTTATGATTGATTATACCATAATTTAGTTAACCAATGATCTAAGGTGTTTCCATTTTTAAATTATTATAATGCTTTGACATCATTGTTATTTTTTTTTAACTCTACACCCAACTCTTACTTCTTCAGGATATCACAGGTAGAATTACCAGAACAAAAGATACGTAGGTTTTTAAACTGTGGGCTCATTTCTGAATTGCTCTTCAGAAAGGTAGTACTTCTCTGAGTCCTCTGTTTGTGTCCTTTGTCCATTAAAAAAGGGAAGAGGGCCGGGCGCGGTGGCTCACTCCTGTAATCCCAGCACTTTGGGAGGCCGAGGCGGGTGGATCACAAGGTCAAGAGATCGAGACCATCCTATTTTATTTTATTTTATTGTAACCCCAGCACTTTGGGAGGCCGAGGCGGGTGGATCACAAGGTCAAGAGATCGAGACCATCCTGGTCAACATGGTGAAACCCCGTCTCTACTAAAAATACAAAAAATTAGCTGGGCATGGTGGCACGTGCCTGTAATCCCTGCTACTCAGGAGGCTGAGGCAGGAGAATTGCCTGAACCC
>NW_016107610.1:1757112-1761142 GCF_001604975.1 Cebus imitator
GGCGGAGGTTGCGGTGAGCCGAGATCGCACCATTGCACTCCAGCCTGGGTAACAAGAGCGAAACTCCGTCTCAAAAAAAAAAAAAAAAAAAAAAAGGGAAGAGTATTTGCCTTACTTATTTGTAAAGTCTCTTTATATATTAAGGATATCATGCCTTTGTCATAAATCATGCAAACATTCTTCTCACTTTGTGTTTATTTTTATTTTGCTTTGTTTTTATTTTATTTTATTTTATTTTATTTTATTGTAACCCCAGCACTTTGGGAGGCCAAGGAGGATTCAGGATTGCCTGAATTCAGGAGTTCGAGACCAGCCTGGGCAACAATGGCGAAACTCTGTCTCTACTAGAATACAGAAAATTAACCAGATGTGGTGGCGCATGGTTGTATCCCCAGCTATTTGGGAGGCTGAGGCACGAGAATTGCTTGAACCAGAGACGGAGGTTGCAGTGAGCCAAGATTGCACCACTGCACTCCAGCCTGGGTAACAGATCAAGACTCTTTCTCCAAATATATATAAAATAAAAATAAAAATACATAGCACCAGCAGCTAGACTATGGAAAATCCATGGAAGTATAAAGTTGTAAACAGAGGATTTGATTCTCATTAACACTTGGTCAAAAAAGAAGTCTTCTCCTTTCAGGAACATTCTTGATAATTTATTGATTATAACCATACCCTTTGTGACAGGAATCACACAAAATAGAATTTATCAGAATCCTTATTTGTAGGGCACAAATCTGTAGTGGTTCTCTAAATGTCTGGTACAGCTCAGACAGAAAAGAAACACCAAGAGAGTTTTTTAGATTTCAGAGCAATCCTAAAAATGTGCATATTACCAGTAACAAGCTCAGGTTATCAGTAACAAGCATATTATGAGTAAAAAGACTGAAGAAAGTTCTTGAAACAACCAATGATAAATGTTTAAGAGAAACATGTCATTTTCTAGAGAGAGAAAATGAAAATATAGATATTCCTCTTTTTTTTATTTTTTTGAGATGGAGTCTTTCTCTGTCACCCTGTGCAGTGGCGTGATCTTGGCTCACTGTAACATCTGTCACCTGAGTTTAGGCAATTCTCCTGCCTCAGCCTCCCAAGTAGCTGGGATTACAGGCGCCCACTATCATGCCCGGCTGTTTTGTATTTTTAGCAGAGATGAGGTTTCACCATGTTGGCCAGGCTGGTCTTGAACTCCTGACCTAAGGTGATCCACCTGCCTCAGCCTCCTAGAGTGCTGGGATCACAGGTGTGAGCCACTGTGCACAGTCTATTCCAATGTTTTATTATCACAAATACAGCTGCACTGATATCTGCTATGGTTTGGATGTGGTTTGGCTCCACCAAATCTCATACTGAAATTTGATCCCCAGTGTTGGAGGTGAGGCCTGGTGGGAAGTGTTTGGATCACGGAGCAAGTCCCGCATAAATGGCTTGGTACCATTCTCATGGGAGTAAGTGAATTCTCACTCTTAAGAGCCTGGCACCTCCTCCCCTCTCTCTTGCTTCTCTCACCATGTGATCTGTACATGCCAGCTGCCCCCTTTACCTTCCACCATGAGTAGAAGCAGCCTGCAGAACTGTGAACCAAATAAACCTCTTTTCTTTTTCTTTTCTTTTTTTTTTTTTTTTTTTTTTGAGACGGAGTTTTGCTCTTGTTACCCAGGCTGGAGTGCAATGGCGCGATCTCGGCTCACCGCAACCTCCGCCTCCTGGGTCCAGGCTATTCTCCTGCCTCAGCCTCCTGAGTAGCTGGGATTACAGGCACGCACCACCATGCCCAGCTAATTTTTTGTATTTTTAGTAGAGACGGGGTTTCACCATGTTGACCAGGATGGTCTCGATCTCTTGACCTTGTGATCCACCCGCCTCGGCCTCCCAAAGTGCTGGGATTACAGGCGTGAGCCACCGCGCCCAGCCTCTCTTTTCTTTATAAATTACCTAGCATCAGGTACTTTTTATAGCATCACAAATGGACTAAGACAGAAAATTTGTACCAAGGGTCAGGGGTTGCTATGAAGATGACCTGAAAATGTGGAAGTGGTTTTGTAACTGAGTGATGGGCAGAGGCTGGAAGAGTTTGGAGGGCTCAGAAGACAGGAAGACAAGGGAAAGTTTGAAACTTTGAGATTGGTTAAATGGTTATGGCCAATATGCTGATAGAACAATGAAGGCCAGGCTGATGAGGTTGTAGATGGAAATAAGGCACTTACTGAGAAGTGGGGCAAAAGTCACCCTTGTTAAACTATAGCAAATAACTTGGCTGCATTGTGTTCATGCACTAGGACTCTGTGGAAGGCTGAACTTCAGAGTGATGACCTAGGATATCTGGTAGAAGAAATTTCTAAGCAGCAAGTCATCCAAGACATGGTGTGGCTGCTTTTAATAGCTTATAATCAGATATAGGAGTAAGGGCATGATCTAAAGTTGGAACTTAAAAGGGAAGCAGAGAGTAAACATTTGGAAAATTCTCAGCCTGGCCACGTGGTACAGAAGGAAAGAGCATTTTCAGGTGAGGAATCCAAGAGCACAGCTGAGCCACCACTTTTTAGAGAGGCTATCACAGCTAAAAGGGAGGCAGGTGTTAACAGTCAAGACAATGGAAAAAGTCCCTGAAGGCATTTCAGAAATCTTCAAGCCTGTCTGTCCCATCACAGGCCCAGAGGCCTACAAGGAGAGCATGTTTTGGGGGCCAGGACTGGGGTGCTGCTGCCCTGCAGCCACCTTTGGACTCTGCTTCCTACATTCCAGTCCTGGGTGCTGCTTAGTTGCCTTTCCAGAGGATGCAAGCCGTAAGCCTTGTTGGCATCCATACGGTGTTAAGTCTGCAGGTGTACAGAATGCAAAAGTAGTGAATGCAGAACACAAGGCTTATACCTCCTTGCAGTACAATATGTTTCATCAGTTTGGAAATTTTCCAGCCAGTATTTTTTCAAATGCTCCTCTGTCTCATTCTTTATGCTCCTTCTATGACTCCATTATACATGTTAGTCCTTTTCACTTTGTCTCATGATTAACAGAATTAACAGACATATGTTGTTTCCTATTTATTTACTTATTTTATTGAGACAGGGTCTCACTCTGTTGCCTGGGCTGGAGTGCAGTGGCATGATCATGGCTCACTGTAGCCTCTGCCTCCTGGGTTCCAGTGATTCTCCTGCATTAGCCACCTGAGTAGCTGCGATTGCAGGTGGACGCCACCACGTCCAGCTAATTTTTGTATTTTTTGTAAAGATGGAGCTTTGTCATGTTGCCCAAGCTGGTCTCAAACTCTTGGGCTCAAGCAGTCTGCCTGTCTTGGCCTCCTAAAGGGCTGAGATTACAGGCATGAGCCACCGCACCCAGCCTGCTTTCTGTATTTTCTATCCTTTTTTCTCTCCATGTTTCAATTTGGACATTTTCTACAGGCTTGTCTTCCAGTTACATTAATTCTCTGTTCTGCTGAATCTACTTTGCTATTAAACACAAATTAGTTATTAATTTGTTATAGTACTTGTTCAGGTCAAGGATCTCTATTTGACCCTTTGGCACAGATTTCAATTCTCTGGTAAAATTCTTCATCTTTTTTTCTATATTCTTCATTATATTAATCATAGTTATTTGATTTTTGTTATTATTTTTTTGAGATAGGGTCTTACTCTGTTGGGCCCAGGCTGGAGTACAGTGATGCCATCTTGGCTCACTGCAACCTCCGCCTCCTGGATTCAAGCAATTCTCCCACCTCAGTCTCCCAAGTAGCTGGGATTACAGGCACACACCACCACGCCCAGCTAATTTTTTTGTATTTTTAGTAGAGATGGGGGTTTCACCATATTGGCCAGGCTGGTCTCAAACTCCCAACCTCAGGGGATCTACCTGCTTCAGCTTCCCCAAGTGCAATCACAGTTATTTTAAAGTCTTTGTCTGATAAATTAAATACCTGAATCCTATAGAACTGATTCCAGGGCCGGGCGCGGTGGCTCAAGCCTGTAATCCCAGCACTTTGGGAGGCCGAGGCGGGTGGATCACAAGGTCAAGAGATCGAGACCATCCT
>NW_016107610.1:1762682-1774196 GCF_001604975.1 Cebus imitator
GTAGAGACGGGGTTTCACCATGTTGACCAGGATGGTCTCGATCTCTTGACCTCGTGATCCACCCGCCTCGGCCTCCCAAAGTGCTGGGATTACAGGCTTGAGCCACCGCGCCCGGCCTGAAAAAATTTATTTATTTACATATTTTTTGAGACAGAGTTTTGTTCTTGTTGCCCAGGCTGGAGTGTAATGGCGCAGTTTCAGCTCACTGCAACCTCCACTTCCCAGGGCCATGCGATTCTCCTGCCTCAGACTACCAAGTAGCTGTGATTACCAGTGTCTGCCACCACACCCAGCTAATTTTTTTGTATTTTTAGTAGAGATGGGGTTTCACCATGTTGGCCAGGCTGGTCTTGAACTCCTGACCTCAGGTGATCCGCCCATCTAGGCCTCTCAAAGTGCTGGGATTACAGATGTGAGCCACCGTGCCCTGCCAGCATCTGTTATTCTTTTTTTTTTTTTCCCCCAGCATCTGTTATTCTTTAACATTGACAAAAACTCTCCCTTAACCAAACCTTTTATTCAGGCTCCTTGGGGCTTTCTTCTCAACTAGGCCTCCACCTTGGCCTGTATCCTGTCTTTGGCCTGCCCAATCCAGTCTTAGCAAGAATCTCCTCACCCTTAATGCATCATCTTAGTAATTTTCCACCCATTGACCCCTCTTTACTTTGTTCATTGGCTGTAAATGCCCAGCTGTTGATGTTGTTTTCAGAACTGTGCCTGATCTCTCTCTCCTGTTGCAATGCTCCTGCTGCAATCATCTTGAATAAAGTTTTTCTTACCATTTTAACTAGTGTCAGGATAACTTTTTTCTTTCTTTTTATTTTTTTTTTTTTGTTTGAAATGCAGTCTTACTCCGTTGCCCAGGCTGGAGTGTGGTAGCACAATCTTGGCTCATTGGAACCTGTGCCTCCCAGGTTAAAGCAATTCTCCTGCCTCAGCCTCCCGAGTAGCTGGAATTACAGGTGTGCACCACCCCACCTGGCTAATTTTTGTATTTTTAGTAGACAGGGTTTCACCATGTTGGCCAGGCTGGTCTCCAACTTCTGACCTCAGGTGATCTGCCCACCTCATCCTCCCAAGTGCTGGGATTACAGGCATAAACCACCGTAACTTTTTTATTTAACAATGCCTTCAAACAGTTGTTTATACACACACACACACACTCCAGCTTGTATAGTTGGTTTCGGTGTGAGGGTTAGTTAGATACAAGTTGGTACATTATGGCTGAAACTGGATAACAAATATGTATTATTTTAAACATTTCTTTTTTTTTTTTTTTGAGACGGAGTTTTGCTCTTGTTACCCAGGCTGGAGTGCAATGGCGCGATCTCGGCTCACCGCAACCTCTGCCTCCTGGGTCCAGGCAATTCTCCTGCCTCAGCCTCCTGAGTAGCTGGGACTACAGGCACGCGCCACCATGCCCAGCTAATTTTTTGTATTTTTAGTAGAGACGGGGGTTTCACCATGTTGACCAGGATGGTCTCGATCTCTTGACCTCGTGATCCACCCGCCTCGGCCTCCCAAAGTGCTGGGATTACAGGCGTGAGCCACCGCGCCTGGCCCTAAACATTTCTTTTAAAACAATAATATGTTTAACTAGCTCATCTGGAACCAGTCTTCCCTGAAGGTTATTATTGTAAAAGTTTTAATACCCTGTGTAGATAATTGAATTGTCCAGGTTTTCTAGACCAGTACATTTCTTTGATGTTTTCAAAGCCACTAACAGAATTACTCATATTTTTATTTTTAATCTCCATAATTACGTTTATATATCCTTTATGTCTAATTCTATGTTTTTAAATCTTTTTCCTTTTAAACTAGCTAGTATAATATACTGCAGAGTGTTATCTGTGGAAAGCCTGCATTAGAATATCTGGATGACACTTAAAAGTAGTAACTGAATTAATTTTCTGAATCATCAATGGATGCTGAAACTAGTAGGCGAAAACTTTTTGGGGAAACAGACTGGTCAAACAGTCTCAGAGTATCATCCTCATGGATTACTTATTCCATAGGAATCATCCACCTTTACAGTGGAGAGATCTGACAGTCACAGGCTTACCAAGTCATTAAGCTTAGCATCACCAACAGTGGGACAGCATATGCTTTCTGAAGTGAGGCAATGAAGTACTTAAAATCAGCTGCATATTCTTGCCAAAAATGTTTAACCTGGAATCTAACCATGAATCATATAGAATTCACCAGGCAAATCCAGATTGTGGTGCATTCTACTTCACAATTCCCTGGACCTTCAAAGAAGTCAACACAGCCAATAATATGTGAATATTGATTTGATCCTGGGTTGGAAAAAAAGTCATCTATGAAAGATATTTTTTGAGACAAGTGGGGAAACTTAAATATAACTGTACATTGAATTTTATATATAGGGCTGGGCATGGTGGTTCATGCCTGTAATTGTAGCACTTTGGGAGGCTGAGGCGGGCGGATCACTTGAGGTCAAGAGTTCGAGACCAGCCTGACCAATATGGTGAAACCCCGTCATTGCTAAAAATACAAAAAATTAGTTGGGTGTTGTGGCACGTGCCTGTAGTCCCAGCTACTCAAAAGGCTGAGGCAGGAAAATCGCTTGAGCCCAGGAGGTGGAGACTGCAGTTAAGTGGAGATCATGCTATTGCACTCCAGCCTTGGCAACACAGCGAGACTCCATCTCAAAAAAAAAAATTACATATAGATGACTTTATGATATGGTTAACTTAGTAAGGTGTGATAATGGTATAACTTGTAGCACGATGTCCCCTTGTCTTTAGGAATTGCCGGCTGGCATTGGGGAAGGGGTTGTGCATCCACCATTTCAGTCCCTACCACTACAAGTCTCTTCCCAAGAACGTTCCTCTCCCAAAGCAGTTTCCATTCTAAATGCCTAACAGCTGGAAGTCCCCTCTGGTGGTTTGACAAGTGGAGTGATTTTACAGGAGAAAGCCAGGTTTGGGGTTTACTGTTAAGTTGACTTGGCATTTGTAATCTGTAAGGCTCTTCCTACAAAGAATAGGTGTTTCCAACTGTAGTTGCCTGGTCAAAAACTATTTCTTGGGTTTTCTACTTTCTGCCTTTAACAGCTGACTTAACTCAGGGCCTGCCTCACTGCAGAGGGGGAAGGAAGGCCTCTGTCCCCTAATCATGATGATCCACATGTAAATACTGCCTGGAAAGGGGTAATACAGTTGATAGTGCCTTTTATGTGTGTGTGTTTTTAATTTTTTTTTTTTTTAATTTCAGGCTTAGGCAGTGGTTTGTTCAGTGCAAGAACTGAAAGCAAGTCCCACGAGGGAAGGTGGGTGAGGGTTTTCAAATACAGGGATGGAAGCAGTAGAAGGAAATGTCTCTTAGGCCTGGACACGGAACCAAAGGGGCAAATTAGAAGGGAAAGGGAGAGGTCACTGGGGTTCTAAGCCTTCCACCTCTGCTCCCGGAATTTCCACAGGTTCCGCGGCCATCCGGAGCGGTGACTTGGCCACGCCTGGGGCACAGGGCTGTGAGAAGTCCTGTCGTCCCCTCCCCACATGTTCCCTTGGCTATACTCTCCTGCCCCTCCACTTCCAGACGAAACACTCCTCGGGACCCGTCCTAGATACACTACGAGGGCGCTGGAGCTGGTGATGAGAGGCCTGCAGGAAGGAAGAGGCAGGAGTGAGAGCCGCCTGCAGATCCGCGATGCATCTTAAAATTACAAATTCTCAGGCCCTACCCCAGACCCACTGAGTCAGAATATCCAGGGCATGGGGCCTGGGGGTGGGTGCCCTGGGCCCGGCCGCACCCAGCCTGCAGAAGCTCCACCTCTAGGAGCGCGGGGCTTGGACGAGCACCCCACGCCCCTGCCTCCGGGCAGCCAGAGCCCCCTTCTGTCCCACCTCCCGCGGCCGCGCACAGCGGCCACCCCGGCGTTCGGGGGCGCGCGCAGTCAGGGAGGGGCCGGCGGAGGCGCTAGGCTCCCGGAAGCGCCTTTCCCGGAAGGCAGAGAGGCGGTGCCGGCCTCCGGAGGCGGTCTCGGCGATGGCGGCGGCGTTCTGTCCTTAGCCTGGGGAGCCGCGCAGCCGGAGGATGGCCTCGCTTGGGCCGGCCGCAGCTGGGGAGCAGGTGCCGGGGGCTGAGGCGGAGCCGGGCCCCGCGGGGCCGCCGCCGCCCTCGCCGTCCTCTCTGGGGCCCCTTCTCCCCCTCCAGCGGGAACCTCTCTACAACTGGCAGGCGACCAAGGCGTCGCTGAAGGAGCGCTTCGCCTTCCTCTTCAACTCAGAGCTGCTGAGCGATGTGCGCTTCGTGCTGGGCAAGGGCCGCGGCGCCGCCACCGCCGGGGGCCCGCAGCGCATCCCCGCCCACCGGTTTGTACTGGCGGCCGGCAGCGCCGTCTTCGACGCCATGTTCAACGGCGGCATGGCCACTACGTCGGCCGAGATCGAGCTGCCGGACGTGGAGCCCGCCGCCTTCCTGGCGCTGCTGAGGTGAGCGGCGGCGCGGGCCGGGACGCCTCCCGGGGTCCGGCCTGCCTCGACTACCCGATGACCTTGGGCTGGGCTCCTCTGAGCCGCCCTGGGCCTCAGTTTACTCCCGAGCCGCTGATGCTCCGGAGGGTCGTAATTGAAATCTGTGAGTCGGACGGCTCGGCCGTCAACTGTACGCTCATGTCTCCTCTGTCCAGCTAGCGTGCGTTTTACCGTTGAAAGGCGCTTCGCATTCCAATTGCAGACTGTCGCCCAGGCTTCAGAATTAGACAAGTGGTAAAGATAGAGGGACAGATCAGGTTGATCCTGATTGCCCATTTGCAAAGTTTTATGTTTTCGTCTGGGGAAAAAGAGTAGTTGGAAAGTCTTGCAGGACTGATATTTTGGGGTTGTTGTCACCCGCCCCCCCCCCCTTTTTTTGAGACGGGACGGGGTCTTGCTCTCTCGCCCAGGCTGGAGTACAGTGGCGCGATCATGGCTCACTGCAGCCTTGATTTCTCTGAGCTCAGGTGATCCCACCTCAGCCCCCTGAGTAGCTGGGACTACAGATACGCGCCACCACGCCCGGCTAATTTTTTTTTTTTTTTTTTGGTCGGGGTTTCACTGTGTTGCCCACGTTGGTCTCAGACTCCTGGGGTCAAGCGATCCGCCCACCTCAGCCTCTCAAAGTGCTGTGATTACAGGAGTGAGCCATTGTGCCTGGCCACTTTTTTGTTTTTGTTTTTCATTAACGTATTAGTTGTCAAGACCCAGGAAAGTAAATACCAAAACAGGTAAGTGAGGCTTTACCTGCTCCGTGTTTCTGCACACAAGGTCACTTCTGCTTATAAATGAATCCCTCCCTTGGTGGTAGAGTTTGCTTGTTGGTTGGGGATAGTAGATTGACATCTGATGAATTTTATTTAATGGAAAGATGTGATTGATTGGCATTATTAGCTTTTAATCACAGCCATCCTGTTAGAGAGGCTTAAGTATTGTTTTCCCCAATTTTACAAATGGGACTGAGGCCCAGAAGAGTCAATTATCTTGCCCAGGGTAACAGCTAACTCACACTGAAGACCATGTGTATTTCATTGTACCAAGATGGTTTTAAATAGCTGCCTGAGTAGAACGTGTTGTTATTAAAGTGGCAGAGTCTTGGGTAGTACTGAAGCAAAAACAGGCAGGTCAATGGGACAGAATTAGATACAAAGGCTCACAGCTGAATCAGAAAGAACAACAAGAAAATAAATGTAAAGTTCACACAACTAGAAACAAATACTAAGATTCCATTGACAAATGGATAAAGGACAGGATAGATAACTTAGAGAAAGAAAAACTACAACTAATTAACGAATGTTTAACCTGCTGGTAATTAATAAGTGCAAATTAAAAGAGAGTGACATTTTTTTCCTTCCATTGGTCCCACCAAAAAATTTAAATGTGACATCTGAGCAGCATTTTCTGACAAAGATGGTGGTAAAAACCCTTTTGGAAAATAGTTTGATGCTATAGATTTTCTTTCCACATGTAAGAAAGCCTTCAAGTACTGAAAAAATGTTGCATACAAAAATACTTACGTTATTTATAGTAGTGAGGAAGTAGCTGTAGTGAATGGTTAAACAGTGATCAGTCTACTTGATGAAAAATAATGCAGTCACTAAATATGATAGATAGCACTTGAAATGGCGCCATGATTCCGACGTGAAAAGAAATGGGACAAATGTACCTAGAGACAAGGATAAAAGGAAACGTACCAAAATGCTAAGCATAGGCATGTGGAGTAGTAAGATTAAAGTACCTTTTTCTCTTCTTTTCTCTTTGTTTCTGATATTTTCTGTAATTTAGTTCAGTTACATTTATAAAGGGGCAAGGACCTCAAAAGCTAGGATCCAGGTAATTTTAGTTTGAAGTTCACCAGGAGGATTGGGTATAGTTCATTTGGATTTTCTAGACTAGATGTATTTTTCAAAATGATCTGTGGGCCGTCTGCATTATAATCTTCTGGGGTGCTTATGAAATGTGTAGATCCCTTCCTTGTTATAGTATCATAATATTTGGAGGTGAAACCTTGATAGCATTTTTAACACTCTCCCTAAGTGGTACTTATACCAGCTAAATTTGAGAACCACAAATCTAAAACTATTTGGGGGCAAATTTTTACTTTGAAAAAATATTGAGATTACTAGGATAAGAATGTAGAGGAAAAAATGCATATTTCATATTTTCACTGAAGCTGCTAATTAGTCTTTTCCCATCAATAGAAAATAAGGTAGTTTTCGAGTGTTTGAAATGTAGGACAGTGCAATTTTTTTTTTTTTACATTTTTAAACTTTTTCATTTTTACATTTTTACATTTCAAGGCATTGTATTTATCCTTCAGGTTCTGGTCATTGTTCTATTTTGAAATTGATATTGGGACTGACTTCTAAACTTAGTGTTGGCTGGCTGTGTAACATAGATGTCATAAGTCAGCTAATACATGACAAAAAGATGCCTGACAGTACTTGCTGAGTTGGAAAAGCAGGGTTGTTTGGGCACACATGTAAACACCTTGAATTAGTTAACGTTACTTACAGGCTTATGAATTTAAGTTTGAAGCCCTTAAAGAAACTGCATACTTTGAACTGCCTGACCTTTAAATGATGTTCTTCAGTTGTTTATTTGACAAATACTATATGCCTCCCTTTTGGGGTGCTTGTGAAACAGTGAATCGCTATTGTAGGTGTTTGGGATACAGCAGTAAACAAAAAGTCCTTGCCCTCATGAAGCACATAATCTAGCAAGGGGAAACTAAAGATACAATGTCAAGTACTGATGAATGTTTTGAAGAAAAATAATGGAGTTATGAGAGAAGGAATATTCTCAGCAAGGAAGCGCATTGTTTTAGGCACTAAGGATCTCCTATTGGAGGAACACAAGAGTGAACCCGTGTGGCTTGAGCACAGTAGAGGGAAGTGGTAGAAAATGAGGTCAAAAAGAAGGCCAGGCAGGATTGTGCAGGGCTTTAGAGACTGAGAGGACTTTTTTCAGCTGGTAGGTGATGGAAAGCCTTTGCAGAGTTTTGAATGGGGGTGGGAAGGTAGAGGTGGTGGCAGGTGGCTGTGATCTGATTTACATTTTTAAAAAACAAACGCTTTCTGGCAGTGGTTGGAATAAAATAGGCAGCAAGGTGATAGATGGGGAGACTTTTGCCTTGTCCAGGCAAGAGGTGATGGTGAGTTGTACCTTGTACCAGGGAGGTAGCAATAGGTATGATGAGTTGTGGTCAAACTCTGGGTATATATATATATATTTTTTTATTTTATTTATTTATTTTTTTTTTGAGACGGAGTTTCGCTCTTGTTACCCAGGCTGGAGTGCAATGGCGCGATCTCGGCTCACCGCAACCTCCGCCTCCTGGGTTCAGGCAATTCTCCTGCCTCAGCCTCCTGAGTAGCTGGGACTACAGGCACACGCCACCATGCCCAGCTAATTTTTTGTATTTTTAGTAGAGACGGGGTTTCACCGTGTTGACCAGGATGGTCTCGATCTCTTGACCTCATGATCCACCCGCCTCGGCCTCCCAAAGTGCTGGGATTACAGGCGTGAGCCACCGCGCCCGGCCTATTTTTGAAGGTACAACCAAGAGGACTTCCAAGACATCCAAGTAGGGTCATAGAGTAGACAGAAATATTAATTTGGAGGTTAGGGAATAGCTTGCTGAACATACATTTGAAAGTTAAGAGTGAATGGTATTTAAATTGGGAAACCAGGTGAGATTACCTAAGAAATGAATATAGATTGTGAAGAGAGGTACAAGGATGAGCTCTGGAATCTTCCAATATGTAGAGATGTAGCCGAGAAGAAGCATAAAATGAAACTGAGAAGCAGCTCTCAGTGGAATTAAAAGAGAAAGCAAGGAGCATAGTATCCTGAAAGTCAAGTCAAAGCATTTCAAGAAAGAAGTGGGAAACGTTGTCAACTATGGAAAGTGGTCAGTTATGCTAAATACTGTTGAGAGTCAGGTAAAATGAAGACACTGAGTTGATGTTTAGTCTTGACAAGATAGAAGCTATTGATAACCCTGCCAAGAGTGATTTCAGCTGATTGGAGTAGGCTGGGGAGAAAATGGAGAGAAGGAGCTGGAGATAGCTAGTGTAAACAATCCTCTCAGGAGTTTTGTTGCCAAGGGGAACAGAGAGTGATGTGATGGCTGGAAGGGGAATGGAACGGGGTAAGTGTTCTTCAGGATTCTGTCCTCAGCTGTCATCCTTTCTCCCATTAACTAAAGTGAGAGCTTTATGCACTCACTCTGCCACCTGTGTCTCCAAAGCTCTACTTAGCTCCGGACCCTCGCTTCCAACTGGACTGTTGCAAAGGAGTGTTTTATATTCATGCAGATGGACGTGTTATTAATAAAGACATCTGACATTTCATGAGCGCTTACTGTGTAATATAAATTGTTCCTAAGCCCCTTTGTGATCTCACTTAAATTTCAGAAAAATGCTTTTGAGACAGGCATACTTCTTACTGCCCTCCAGTAGCTTTTGACATATTAATGCTATAACTAAAGCAACCCCTCCCAAAGCAATAATTTATTCTTGCTTATGATTCTGTGGGCCAGCTGGGAAGTTACTTAATGGGCTTAGCTCCAAATTGTAGTTTGGTTTCCTTCTGTTCTACACGCTTCTCGTCCATTTTAGACCATTCCTGAGAATTTTACCTGCCCCTGTCCATTTTTTTCTGCATTGCTTCAACCAGACTACTTAGACTTAACTGTCTCCATTCACCCTGTTAACACTGATCTCTCCAATATCCATTTATTGTCATATGATTCCCCCGAATCTCTTAATGACTTCTTTTTACCTGCAAGATGAAGTTTAAACACTTCAGCAGTACATGAAGCCTTTGTGATTTGACCTCTCTTCCTCCCTGTCCACTCAGTATTTCAACCCTAATTACTAATGGCTTTTTTCTTGTTTGAGTGCCTGCCTTCTAAGGCCTCCTTACCTTTGTACTTCTCAGTCCTTCTGCCAGGGCTCCACACTTAATTACTACTGTTCAGATAATCTTCGGGCTTTACTCTTCTATAAAAATTCCACCCACAGGCAAAATTGCACACTGCTCATCTAATCTCTCACAGCATGTTTTGGTTATCTGTTGCTGTAGAACAAATCACTGGACTACCTAGTGACTTAAACAAGTGTTTTATTATCTTTTTTTTTTTTGAGATGGAGTTTTGCTCTTGTTGCCCAGGCTGGGGTGCAGTGGCACAATCTTGGCTCACCACAACCTCCGCCTCCCTGGTTCAAGCGATTCTCCTGCCTCAGCCTCCCGAGCAGGGACTACAGGCACGCACCACCATGCCCAGCTAATTTTTGTATTTTTAGTAGAGACAGGGTTTCACCGTGTTGGCCAGGATGGTCTTGATCTCTTGACCTCGTGATCCACTGCCTTGGCCTCCCAAAGTGCTGGGATTACAGGCTTGAGCCACCGCGCCCAGCCTGTTTTATCATCTTTTACAGTCGTTTGGGTTGACTGGAATCACCTGGGTGGTTTGTCATCTGTGTAGCTGTAGTCAGATAGCAGCTGGGGTTGGACTCATCTGGAGGCTTGACTCAGAGTCTGGGATGGCTGAGCCTTTTTCCCTTTCCATATTAAGCCTCAGGTCCTCTTCAGGAGGCTTCTTCAGTTGATCTCTCCTGCAAGGTAGCTTGATGTCCTGACTCATGGCTCCCAAGAACACAAAAGCAGGAGCTGCCAGGCATCCTAAAGGCATAGGTCTGAAACTGGCACAATTCACTCTGCCACAATCTGTTGGTTAAAGGGGCTCACACGGGGCCAACCCAGATTCATCATGGGACAAATCTATGTAAGGGCATGAATACTAGAAAGCATGGTTTCTTGGGGCCATCTTTAGAGATTAGTTATTAGATATGGGTGCCTAATATATACTTCTGTTATAGGACATTACTTTTTAATCATTTTCAGTATCAGACTGTAGTCATATGCCACATAATGGCATTTTGGTCAACAATGGACACAAATAAGATGGTGGAGCCATAAGATTATAATACAGTATTTTACTGTGCATTTTCTATGTTTAGATACACAGTACTCACCATTGTGTTAAAGTTGCCTGCAGTATTCAGTACAATAACATGCTGTACTGGTTTGTAGCCCAGAAGCAATAGGCTATACCACATAGCTTAGGTGCGTAGTAGGCTATACCATCAAGGTTTATGTGAATACAC
Source organism: Cebus imitator (assembly GCF_001604975.1). Taxonomy (NCBI): domain Eukaryota; kingdom Metazoa; phylum Chordata; class Mammalia; order Primates; family Cebidae; genus Cebus; species Cebus imitator. The sequence continues at coordinate 1,773,355 of NW_016107610.1, forward strand.
TATGATGATTGCACGATGATAACATTGTCTAACAGTGCCTTTCTTAGACTGTATTCCCATCATTAAGTAATGCATGACTGATTGTGTGTAAGCTTTTTATGGGCAAAGCTATCTTACCCATGTGTTTATCTCTAAGACTGTTACAGTGCCCACTATATAGTCCCTCAATAAACATTTTTGACTAAAATGAACAGATAAATAGTGATACAAAGTTTCTTATACATGATATTGTGATTATTCATATATAAAATCAAGTTTTCACCTTAGGCTTTTAAAATTATTTTATTTTATTTTGTTTTTTGAGATGCAGCCTCACTGTTGTCCAGGCTGGAGTACAGTGGCACGATCTTGGCTCACTGTAACCTTTGCATCCTGGGTTCAAGCAGTTCTTCTGCTTCAGCCTCCCGAATAGCTGGGATTACAGGTATGTGCCACCATGCCCAGCTAATTTTTGTATTTTTAGTAGAGATGCGGTTTTACCCTATTGGCCAGGCTGGTCTCAAACTCCTGACCTCAGGTGATCCATCCACCTTGGCTTCCCAAAATACTGGGATTATAGGCGTGAGCTACCATACCTGGCTTTAAATTTTTAATTAGAGTAAATGTAACCTAAGCTTTATTTATTTATTTTTGAAAACTATTAATTTTGGGGGGAAAGTAGGACTGAATTGAGGACATGTAATCATTTTTCTGTGCTCTTGTCCTTAGAGGTTATATATGAGAGTTTAAATGGTCACTTTAAAATACAAAGAAATTCAGATCACAAGTAGACTTGAAATTTAAAAAAATAAGTAAAATACAAAGAATTGTGGTAATGTCGTGTTGAATCTTTATATTTTAAG
>NW_016107610.1:1776682-1786791 GCF_001604975.1 Cebus imitator
GGTTTCACCATGTTGACCAGGATGGTCTCGATCTCTTGACCTCGTGATCCACCCGCCTCGGCCTCCCAAAGTGCTGGGATTACAGGCTTGAGCCACCGCGCCCGGCCTTATTTATTTTTTTGAATTCTCACTCTGTTGCCCAGGCTGGAGTGCAGTGAGGCAATCTTGGCTCACTGCAACTTCTGCCTCCCAGATTCAAGGGATTCTCCTGCCTCAACCTCCCAAATAGCTGGGATTACAGGCATGTGCCACCACACTCAGCTAAGTTTTGTATATTTAGTAGAGATGGGGTTTCACCATGTTGGCCAGGCTAGTCTCAAACTCATAGCCTCAAATGGTCTACCCACCTCAACCACCCAGAGTGCTGGGATTACATGCATGGGCCACCGCACCCAGCCTGAAACAAAAATTTCATAGGTTTCTAGTTTAAGAAGGGAATTGAAGATGCTGTTAGCATTCTGTCTCTCTCAATTAAAATGATTATTAAGAAATAAAAAAAAAAAAAGATAAGTCCATTACAATGAAGAGAAAAAGAGAGGTTGGAAGGGCCAACAGTGTAGAAAGGGACAAAGAAGTTGGAAGCTGGTTGATGGATAAACTAGAGTGGATGAATCTGGAGCCCAGAATCCAGAGCTTTCAAAGCTGCAGCAGAGCTGAGAGTGCCTTTCCCGGCAGAACCCCAGCAAAGTTCTTGGCTAGGAGTTGGAAGTAAGGAAGGTGGAAATGAGAAGGTAGTGCTAAAACGTGGAAATTAATTAAAGCCTATGTATAGACCATCCCCTTAACCAGTTGTTACAGACTTATTCCCCATGACAATGGACAGGCTTTTTGAGATAAATTGAACAGACTGCCTGAGAAGATCTGGGACTGCTGGATATGGCTTTGGGACCCCAGGGTTAAGCTCTCTTCATAATGGCCTTGAGGGGTCCCTGCCCTAAGGGCTGGCTTCCCACTCTAATGCCAGGTGCCAGTCAACAAGCCTCCCACATACACAGAGCTCCCTGCCAATCCTGTTTTGGAGAGAGTTTTATCTTGAAGACCAGCTGCTTAGCATAGTGAAGTTGGAGACAGTGTTTAATCATCTGACATTTAAGGAAAAGCAGAACATGAATGACAAAGACTAAGATAAATACAGCAGCTGATCCTCAAGGAAACTTTAAAAACTTTGGTTAATGCCACCTTGGAGACTTTGGAAAGTTTTTGCATTCATAAACCCAGGACATCGAGCAGTGGAGAAAAAAGGCATGATTAAGAAAGAAGCAAGGATTTGTAGAAATTTAAATGTGATTGCGGGGGAGAAAAATAGGAGGGCACCAGAAGATAATGGCGAGGAATCTTCCAAAATGCAGAGGGAAATAATGATAAAAAAAAAAGAGACAACATACAGATAAATAGCTAATATTTACTGAGGCAAATTTTTTGCAGGCATTATTCAAAACGCCTTGTGTTTTAGTTTATGTTAATCCTCACAACATTATGAAGTAGGTACTGTTATTCTCATCTTTTTAGAGAAGCAGGCATCGATGATAACTTGCTTAAGTCACATGGCTAGCAAGTGACCGAACAAACTCAAACCCAAGCAGTCTATTTCCTCTTGGCCTTATTGTACTGCACTGAAAACAGTCAGAAGCTCAGAAATGATGCCTTACGGTAAACAGTTGTTTCCTCAGCCTTGGTTTTCTTATTAAAATGCAGGGAATAGCACCTTCCTTCCATGTGAAAGGATTAAATGAATTGGCATTTGTCATGTGGTAGACGCTCAACAAATGGTAGCTTTCTCTCTGGTTTTATTCATTCGTCTCCCTTTGGCCATGAAGGACTGTGCCTTCCTTAGTTTTTAATTCCTTGTGTTTATCACAGAGTATGCTACATAATCTCAAGTGAGTATTATGAGGGTGATACTGTTGACTGAGGAGTCTCTAAAAGGAGATTTCAGGGGGAAAAATATGTAAGAAAAATGTGATCCTGAAAAACAGCACCCTTGCTTTTGAACCTGAGATATAGGGTAGTATACCTCCGCTTGAGGCAGTTGTAAAGATGACTGATCAGAGGAGTGCCAGGATTTGGTTAGGGTGGGGAGTGGGGGATGTAACAGGCCAGAGTTTCATTGTGCATGGTGATTATGGCCATCCGAATAAAATGAGGAAATTGAAAGGTAGAGGGTAGGGACATGAAATCGAACTTAACTTTCCTCACTTACCTCAGCGTAATAAAAGTGTTATGAAAGAAGATAATGGGTTTTCTTTAACCCGCATTTTACAACTTCAGTCCTGGAAATACAAGTATAGTAAGTGTTCTGGGAGCTTATATCCAAGACTACTTGGGTCTGAGTCCTCCGGGTAAATAATGTTAAAAATTTTTTTTTCTAAAGTGTTCTTATGTCTTTAAGTATCACCAAAATGAAATAATGGTTCTTGCTGGATGTGGTGACTCATGCCTGACATTCCAGCACTTTAGGAGGCTGAGGTGGTCCTGAGGTCAGGAGTTTGAGACCAGCCTAGCCAACATGGTGAAACCTGGATTCTACTAAAAGTACAAAAATTAGCCGGTGTGGTGGTGCACTCCTGTAATCCCAGCTACCCAGGAGGCTGAGACAGGAGAATCACTTGGACCTGAGAGGCGTAGGTTGCAGTGAGCCGAGATTGTGCCACTGTACTTTAGCCTGGGCAAACAGAGCGAGACTCTGTCTCAAAAAAAAAAGGAAAGAAAGAAAGAATGGTTCTTAATGCAGTACTTCTCCAGTAGCCACAGCTATCATAAGTGGAGCTGAGAACTGGGCAGTAAGCACAAGGGTCTCTTAGGAGCCACAAAGGGGGACCTAAAAGTATAGTTGAACAAGAAGCACCCAGGTCTTCACTGAGAATCTTCGCTTTTTCTCAGTTCTTTTTTAAAAAATAAATTACTATTTATTTATTTATTTTTAAGACAGAGTCTGGCTTTGTCACCCATGCCAGAGTGCAGTGGCATGATCTCGACTCACAGCAACCTCTGCCTCCCGGGTTCATGCAATTCTCCTGCCTCAGCCTCCCAAGTAGCTGGGATTACAAGCAACTGCCACAACTGGCTAATTTTTGTATTTTTAGTAGAGATGGGGTTTCACCATGTTGATGAGGCTGGTCTTGAACTCCTGACCTCAAGTGATCCGCCCGCCTCAGCCTCCCAAAATGTTGGGATTACAGGTGTGAACCACTGTGCTCGGCCTGTTTTTTTAAATTTTATTTTAGGCCAGGGCAGTGGCTTATGCCTGTAATGCCAACACTTTGTGAGGCCGGGGAGGGTGGATCATGAGGTCAGGAGATCAAGACCATCCTGGCTAACACAGTGAAACCCCGTCTCTACTAACATTACCAAAAATTAGCCGGGCATGGTGACTGACATCTGTAGTCCCAGCTAATTGGGAGGCCAAGGCAGATGAATCACTTGAACCAGGGAGGTAGAGGTTGTAGATTGCGCCTGGGCGACAGATCGAGACTCCGTCTCAAAAAAAATAAATAAAATAAATTTTATTTTAAGTTCCGGGATACATGCGCAGGATGTGCAGGTTTGTTACGTAGGTAAACATGTGCCATGGTGGTTTGCTGCACCTATCAACCCATCACCTGGACATTAAGCCCAGCACACATTAGCTGTTTATCCTGATGCTTTCCCTCCCCTCTTTTCTCAGTTCTATAAAGCTGATTTCTCTCTCAACATACCATTTAGGAGGAGTGAACTAGGAGGAGGGCAACATTGGGCTGCTAGATAATATTTTTAGAGAAAAATTGGACCTAAATACTACAAAGTGTGTAGCAAGATGGAGTCATTTAATATATTGTTAAGTTGCTTCATTCCTTCTAAGCCCCAGTACTCTAATCTGTGGTCATTATGCTAATTCTGGGATAACAATAAAAGATTAGAAGATGCCCAGAATAAGAAGGCACTATTATCAAGAAATCAATTAGAGATGCGACTTCAGCCACCTGCAGATTTAATTAAGTGAACATCTTTTGATGAGGGAAAGATAAGTGAACCGCTATTGTCCTAAGCAGCAGTGGGGTGCTACAAAGAACTCTGAGGATGGCTCGGAGACATAGATTTGTCTCATGATTAAGTAATAATAATCTTCAGGATTAAGTAAGAATAAAATGAGGTGATGTATGTGCAAATGCCCTGTAGATTGCAAAAGCTAATACAGATTCATTTTTATTTCAGTAGTTTTTTAGAAACAGGTGGTTTGTGATTACATGGATAAGCTTTTTAGTGATGATTTCTGAGATTTGGTGTACTTGTTATCCTTCACTCCCCTCCCACCCTTCCGCCCCCACCCCCAGTCCCCAGAGTCCATTATATCATTCTTATGCCTCTGTGTCATGATAAAAATTTCAGATTATTTTTTGGTTTCCTCATTATATTTTAAAATATTCTCCCAGCACTTTGGGAGGCTGAGGAGGGAGAATGGCCAGGAGTTCAAGACCAGTCTGGGCAATGTGGTGAAACCGGTCTCTATAAAAAATAAAAAATTAGCCAGGTATGGTGGTGTAAACTTGTAGTCCCAGCTACTTAGGGTGCTGAGGTGGGAGGATTGCTTGAGCCAGAGAGGTTGAAGCTGCGGCAAGCCACTGCACTCCAGCCTTGAGTCGATGAAGACCCTGTTGATGGATGGAAGGATGGATGGATGGATGGATGGATGAAAATGCAAAATAATAAAAATAAATATCCCTCAGAGATTTAACTCTGGTGGATTGCTTATCTAAAACATTACTGATCATCTCTGCAAGTGTGCCAATTGCTTTCCAGATTTCTGTATTCTGATGAAGTTCAAATTGGTCCAGAAACAGTTATGACCACTCTTTATACCGCCAAGAAATATGCAGTCCCAGCCTTGGAAGCACATTGTGTGGAATTTCTCACCAAACATCTTAGGGCAGATAATGCCTTTATGCTACTTACTCAGGTAAGTAAATGTAGCTAAGGTATGTATCATTGTAGTTTAAAAATTGAGTAAACTATATATGGGTATTTAATATTTCCTGGATAATTAATTCTAGCTTATAATTTTAAAGTATATATAATTATTTTTACAATATAAATCTGGGAAATATGTCAGATCCATAAGATTTTAGAATTGAAAAGTGTGTTAAAGGCCATGCATGGTGGTTCATGCCTGTAATTCCAAGACTTTGGGAGGCTGAGGCGAGTGGATCACTTGAGGTTAGGAGTTCAAGACCAGCCTGGCCAGATGGTGAAACCCCATCTTTACTAAAAATACAAAAATTAGGCAGGCATAGTGGCGCAGGCCTGTAATCCTAGCTACTCAGGAGGCTGAGGCAGAAGAATCACTTAAATCAGGGTGGGGAGGTGGATAGCCTGGGAGACAGAGCAAGACTCCATCTCAAAAAAAAAAAAAAGGCATATTAGAGTTAATACAGTGCTGAATCATATAGGTGAAGAAGCTAAAGCCTTATATATATAAGTGGGGTGTTGTGACTCAAAGTTAGATAGCTATTTAGGACTAGAGTTGAGATTGAGATCCAGTGTTGTTTCTGCTCATGATTGAGAGTATGAAAGCATGAGATTTTATGAATGTCCTTGTTCTCAAATTTTGCTGGATGTGGAATAAAGATGGAACATTTCAAGTCCTGAGAGGCTCCAGGATTCACGATCTTTGGACCTATAATCTGGAAACTTGCTGATTCACTCCTGAAGGAGTTAAAGTTTTAGGTTTATATGAAATATTCTTTTTCTGACATTTTTAAGTTTTCACTAAGTATAGGATCCATATTGAAAACTACATATATTGTGGCTGGGCATGGTGGCTATGCCTTTAATCCCAGCACTTTGGGAGGCCAAGGCAAAACCCAGTCTCTACTAAAAATGCAAAAATTAGCTGAGCGTGGTGGTGCATGCCTGTAATCCCAGCTACTTGGGAGCCTGAGGCAGGAGAATCGTTTGAACCTGGGAGGCAGAGGTTGCAGTGAGCCGAGGTCACACCATTGCAGTCCAGCTTGGGTGACAGAGGGAAACTCTGTCTTAAAAAAAGAAAAAGAGGCTGAGCATGGTGGCTCATGCTTGTAATCCCAGCACTTTGGGAGGCCGAGGCAGGTGGATCACCTGAGATTGGGAATTCTAGACCAGCCTGACCAACATGGAGAAACCCTGTCTCTACTAAAAATACAAAATTAGCCGGGCATGGTGCCACATGCCTGTAATCTCAGCTACTTAGGAGGCTGAGGCAAGAGAATCACTTGAACTCAGAGGTGGAGGTTGCCGTGAGCTGAGATAGTGCCATGCACTCCAGCCTGGGCAACCAAGAGCAAAACTCCATCTCAAAAAAAAAAAGAAAAAGAAAAGTACACATACTGTAAGTGTGTAGTCTAATGAATTTTTACAAACTGAACACAGCTATGGAACCTTTTTTTTTTTTTGGGGGGGACGGAGTTTCGCTCTTGTTACCCAGGCTGGAGTGCAGGGGCGCGATCTCGGCTCACCGCAACCTCCGCCTCCTGGGTTCAGGCAATTCTCCTGCCTCAGCCTCCTGAGTAGCTGGGACTACAGGCACGCGCCACCATGCCCAGCTAATTTTTTGTATTTTTAGTAGAGACGGGGTTTCACCATGCTGACCAGGATGGTCTCGATCTCTTGACCTCGTGATCCACCCGCCTTGGCCTCCCAAAGTGCTGGGATTACAGGCTTGAGCCACCGTGCCCGGCCGCTATGGAACCTTTAACCAGTGCTTAATATGTAGTATTTATCATGTGTTAAATGTGTGTAATCTGAGCTTTATACTTTGTATATAAACAATTTTTTTCTTTTTAGACAATATTGTAATAGCCTTGTAAAAGTTGTCTTTAAAATCCTGTGGTGTTAAAATATCCCATTTGATATTGGTACTGGAAATAATCATTGATGGCCCCTAGCTCAACCCTCTCATTTTACAAATGGGAAAATTAAAACCTGGGCTAGTTAATTGCCTTTCCAAACCCTCAGGGCCAGGTAGGGCCATGGCCCAGAGCTCTTGTTTTCCAGTTCAGTGTTCTGTCATTTAGAAAATGTTTGGTAACTTTTAAAAACATCTTCTGTCATTAAGTATTTGTAATTACAGAAGAAACAACATTCTAATGTCACCTCTTCTTGGACATAATTATAGAACTCCCTATATGTCGGACACCAAGCTATCCCCTTTAAATATATTATGCCACTTATTCCTCATTTTGATGCCGTAATGTAGTTTATTATTATTATTATTATTATTATTTTGAGAGAGAGAGTGTCACTCTGTTGCCCAGCCTGGAGTGCAGTGGTGCAGTTCGGCTCACTGCAGCCTCCACCCCACCTCCCAGGTTCAAACAATTCTCCTGCTTCAGCCACCCAAGTAGCTGGGATTACAGGTGTGTGCCAACATGCCCGGCTAATTTTTGTATGTTTAGTAGAGGCGTGGTTTCACCATGTTGGCCAAGCTGGTCTTGAACTCCTGACCTCAAGTGATCCACCTGCCTCAGCCTCCCAAAGTGCTGGGATTACAGGCATGAGTCACCATGCCCCACCTATTATCTCCTTATTCGCTTTTTAAAGATGGAAAATGGAAGCTTACAGAAGTTAACATCTTATTACACATTAGACAGCAGTGGTAAAACTAAGGACTCATCTAAAATCAACAGTTGTTAAGGTTTGGCGATACTGATAATCATAGCAGAATGTACTGGGTGATAATTGTGTGCCAGGCACCTTTCTCAGCATTTTGTGTACATTAATTCATTTAATCTTTGTAATAACTTTATGAGGTACAGGTTTTCAAAGTAAAGGTTTTCTTATTATTATCTTTTTTTTTTTTTTGAGGTGGAGTCTTGCTCTGTTGCCCAGGCTGGAGTGCAGTGGCCTCGCCTCACTGTAACTTCTGCCTCCTGTGTTCAAGCACTTCTCCTGTCTCAGCCTACACCACCATGCCCAGCTAATTTTAGTATTTTTAGTAGAGACAGTGTTTCAATATGTTGGTTGGGCTGGTCTCAAACTCCTGGCTTCATGATCTGCCCGCCTCGGCCTCCTAAGTGCTGGGATCACAGGTGTGAGCCATCGTCCCTGGCCATTATCACCATTTTTAAGTAAGGAAATTGAAGTGAAGCAACTTGACCAAAGTCATATAAGTGGTATCTCTGCATTTTTTTCTCTTTTGAATTTGTTATTAAAATCAAATAAGTTGATATTCATAAGATTCTTTATTGTCCAAGGAGTTTTAATGCATATAGTGAGGATCATTTAACTACTTTTATTTTAAAAGCTCAGATATAAATTCAGAAACCAATAAACGAAACTTTGGCAATTAAAATGCAGATTCTGGTTCAGTAGGACCAGAATAGGGCCTGAGAGTATATTTCTAACAGGCATTAAGATATCACCTGTGTTTCTGGACCACATTTTGAGTAGCAAGGGTTAACAGGTATCACTATAAGAAAAAAAAAGAACTTTTCAGTATCTTGTTGGTCTGAGATTCTGATATTACATTACATTTTTCACTGGTGGAGTCATATGAATTAGCCCGTAAATTGTTATGTGAAACTTCTTGTTCCTGCCAAGTGAGTCATTTGAATTGAGCATGTTCATTTACTTAAGAGGGCCAATGCCAGCTTCTCTATAAAACCAAGTGCCAATATACTGTACCAGCATGATTTATAGAGGGAAAAATACTTTTTGTGAAGTGTTATCACAGATAATGCCAAAGTCAAAGTCAGTTGAGAAAATTTATTTTACCCTAAGAAACAGCAGTAGATTCCATAGGAAACTTGATATTGCCTGTGTAATGTAAGGAATGACAGACATTTGCTACCCTGAATAAGATAATTTTTATAAAAAATTGTTTTTTTCTAGTGAAAATCAATTTTTATATGAATACCAACTAAAAATATAATTGGGCCAATTAAAATATCTGTTATTAGAATTTCACCTTATAAAAATGTGCTGCTTCATACTTTAAAAATGTATAGCTGTGATCCTATACTGGATCCTGCAGTAGAAGGAAAAATGTTATAAAAACCATTATTGGGGCAAGTGACAAAACTGAAACATAGCCAGTGGATTAAAGATACTGTATTACTGTTAAATTTATCAAAATTAATTACTATGATTATGTAAAAGAATATCCTTAATCTTAGGAATTTTAAGAGTAAAGGGCCTCCAAGTTTGGTGGCTCACGCCTGTAATCCCACACTTTGGGAGACTGAGGCGGGCAGATCACAAGGTCAAGAAATTGAGACCATCCTGGACAGCATGGTGAAACCCTGTCTCTACTAAAAATACAAAAAATATTAGCTGGACATGGTAGCGTGCACCTGTAGTCCCAGCTACTCAGGAGGCTGAGGCAGGAGAATCACTTGAACCCAGCAGGCAGAGGTTACAGTGAGCTGAGATTGCATCACTGTACTTCATCCTGGCAAGAGAGCGAGACTGTGTCTCAGGGTTGCAGGGAGGGGAGGGGAAAGCCAAGCACAGTGGCCTATGCCTGTAATCCCAGCACTTTGGTCACGTAGATCGCTTGAGGTCGGGAGTTCTAGACCAGCCTGGCCACCATGGCAAAACCGCGTCTCTACTAAAATTTCAAAAATTAGCTGGTGTGGTGACAGGCATCTGTGTTCCCAGCTGCTCAGGAGGCTGAGACAGGCGAATCCCTTGAACCTGAGAGGTGGAGTTTGCAGTAAGCCAAGATCACGCTGCTGCACTCCAGCCTGGGTGACAGTGAGACCTTGTCGCCAAAAAAGAGAGTAAAAGGCCATGATGTATACAGCTTACTCTCAGATAGTTCAGTCTCTCCTCCCAGATCAATATATAGGGGAAAAAGATAATAAATGAGTCAAAATATTAGATAAATCATATTTAGATAGATAAATCTGGATAAAGGGCATATAGATTTTCTTTGCACTATCCTTACAACTTTTCTCTAAATTTGAAATTTCCAAGTATTTGTGTGTCTAAACAAAAAAGGTGCAGTTAAAAAAAAAGGAAAAGAGCCGGGCACGGTGGTTCAAGCCTGTAATCCCAGCACTTTGGGAGGCCGAGGCGGGTGGATCACGAGGTCAAGAGATCGAGACCATCCTGGCCAACATGGTGAAACCCCGTCTCTACTAAAAATACAAAAAATT
>NW_016107610.1:1786970-1811232 GCF_001604975.1 Cebus imitator
AAAAAAAAAAAAAAAAAAAAAAAAGGAAAAGAAATTCCAAATGAAAAATATTGTGAGGGAAAGTTGCATGAGATGGATTTAATATTTACTAATACAAATGTTTTATTTAGTGCTAAAATTTATTTTAAAATTTGACAAAGCAAATTATTGTAAACAGGCTCAGTGTATAATCTAGGAAGTGCATTTTCAAACATATTTGAGTATTCTATATTTTATATGTGAATGTTTTAAGTTTAAAAACTATATATAAAATTTTTTAAATGTGTTTAAATTTAAAAAAATTTAAAGCCAGTGTATTTAATGTTTTCTTCCCTACCCCCATAAAATACAAGATAACTGTTTAGATATTTATCAGTTGTTCAGTAGTATCTGAATTCTTGAATTCTTTAAAATGAATTTTACTTTAAAATTAAATGAGTCATCAGTCATGCCAAATAATTGGTGTCATTTATGATATGACTAATTAATTGGCAGTATTCTCAGAAGTTTCTGCCCAATCCAACATAAATACCTTTGGGCATTTAGTGTTTGCCCATCCTCTAAAATGTAAAGGGAACTGCCCCCAGGCCAGAATGAAAGGTTGGTCATTGGCATGCCTATCGTCATACCTCCTTTTGTGGTGTTTTGGCTTTTTAATAATCTCACTTGAGTTTGACTTATACTCCGCCCTGCTTGCAAATTTCTTTTTTTTTAATTATAACATACATATTGATAAAGCACATATTGTAAGCTTGACTTCTAACATCTTAAAGCCAAAATCAGTTCTGCTGGAATTATACAGTACATATTCTTGCTCATTATATAATCTGGCTTTCATCACTAGATTTGTGTGGTGCATTTATATTGGTTTGTGTAGTTGTAAGTTGTTTATTCTCACATTTGTATAATATTCCATCGTGTGAATTTATGTATTTGTTCTTGTGTTGTTAGACCTAATTTTGCTTAGGTTCCCAGAGCTCTCATCCTCAAACATTCTTGTACTCTATTCTCCCTACAAAATCAAAACAGGCAATGAAGGAGAAAATCTGGTGTTTGTATTGTTGTGCTTGACAATTGGTATTATAGTTTAGTGAAAAGACTATAAGATTTAAGTACTAGCTTTGCAACATACTCAACTAGATGATCCTAGGCAAGTCACTGTACCTCTCCAAACCTCTGTTTCCCCACCTGGAAAATGGGATAAGAATGTAAGTCTTATCTAACATAAAGGGTTCATTAAGGATCGGAATAAGTAATATATAAGAAAATAGGCTGTATACACACATACTCACACACACACATATAAGCACATGAAAATAAAAATAACAGGATTGTTACTGGTAATGTGAATTCGTTCTCATCTCAGCAGGACATTTGTATTTTTTGCTTTTCGTTTCCAATTGTAGAATGAAAATTTTTAAGAATGTGTAGACATTATCATTGTCTTTTAAGTAGATATTTTTACATAATTAGCAATTATAACTGTTTATAATACTGACTTTGAATATATGCAGCCTGAAGGTAAAATAAGTATGAAAGTTAAATAACTATCTCTTTATATGTTTAGGCTCGATTATTTGATGAACCTCAGCTTGCTAGTCTTTGTCTAGATACAATAGACAAAAGCACAATGGATGCAATAAGTGCAGAAGGGTTTACTGATATTGATATAGGTAAGTTCACTGTGAAGTAAATTGTTAGGTTTTAAGTACACTTAATGCCTTACTTGTCAGCCTTGTTGGAGAAGGAGCTGTTTTTAAATTAGTGGCTTTCCCAAATGATTGAAGCCTCTCTAAGAGTTTTGCTTTCTTTTGTTTTGGTGAAAGTATTTCTAAAAGTCTTAAGTACCTCGTTGCCTTTTAAAAGATTTCAAATCAAATAAATATTCTTTGAATGCTCACCATATGCATGGCATTATTCTAGGTTCCATAGAAAATATAAAAATGGGTAAGAGGCGAGTTGTCTTGTTAAGGAAACATCTGATTGGAGAATCAAAGAACAAATATGTGAAAATTAAGATTTAAAACACGAATAGAAGAGAGGCATTAATACCTGGGTGATGAAATATTCTGTACAGCAGACCCCCATGACACAAGTTTACCTATGTAATAAACCTGCATATGTGCCCCTGAACTTAAAGTTAAAAAAAAAAAAAAAGAAAAGAGAACATATGGTAAAATGTGATTTCTGCCTTTTCTAAATTAGACATGTAGAAAATGATTACTATGCAAATCCAGAAAACAGAGCAATTACTTCACATTGCAGTAGTGTTAGGAAAATTTTGACAGAGGAGGTTCTGATATGAGCCTTAAAGAATGGATAGTACAGTAGGTCCTTGAATAATGTCGTTTTGTTATAATGTTGATAAGAAAAAAATTGACTCCTAGCAGGGACCACTGCATAGAGTTTACACATTCTCCCATACCTTCATGGTTTTCTCCAGGTACTCTAGTTTCCTCTCAAATCCCAAAGATGTGCATGTTAGGTTCGTTGGTGTGTCGAAATGGCCTCAGTCTAAATGAGAGTGTGTGTGAGTGTGCTCTGTGATGAAATCACGTACTGTGTGGGTTTGGTTCTTGCCTTGTACCAAGCCACTGGGATAAGCTCCAGCCAGCTGAAACTGAACTGGAATAAGTGGAATGGAAAATGATTTATCAAGTAAAAATGTGTAACATATATGATAATCATATAAATATTTGATGATAAATGATGCAGTCTGAAAGTGCTCAGCAAGCCCACTGTGTATTGTTTGCTTTTGCACTGCATTGTGTGGGAGGTGCTCCTCAAAATTTTCACTTTGTAAACATTTATTCTTGGATTTAACCCACCACCATGACTGCTGTCACTCACTGATACTCACTAATTCACCAAAAATTGGGTAAATGATTCTCTTTCTTATCTTTATTAATCTTTCTTAAATGTATGTATAGCTCACATTTATTTCACTGGTTTTTTTTTGAGATGAAGTCTCGCTCTGTCACCCAGGCTGGAGTGCAGTGGCGTGATCTCAGCGCAGTGCAACCTCCACCTTCCAGGTTCAAGAGATTCTCCTGCCTCAGGCTCCTGAGTAGCTGGGATTACAGAGGCATGCGCCACCCCGCCCAGCTAATTTTTCTGTCTTTTGTAGAGAAGGAGTTTCACCATGTTGGTCAGGCTGGTCTCCAACTCCTGACCTCGTAAACACTTGTGTCAGCCTGTCAAAGTGCTAGGATTACAGGCATGAGCCACCGCGCCCAGCCTGTTTCACTGTTTAATTTAGAAGTGCTTTGAGTCTTGAAGCTTGGTGGTATTTTTGTGACCAGAAATATGCCGTAGGAACTTAACTCGTTTATATCAGTTGGCTCATGGTAAAATTGCTTTCGTCAGACATTGATTCACTGGAAGTCACAGTTTCCAAGATCCCAAACATTGAGGACTTACTGTATTTGGATAGTGGAGAGGGGAGGGCATTAGGGGCAAGTGGATCCTCAGGAAGAAGTGTATAAGAGGAAGGAGGTGCAAGGCAGGTTAAAACCAGCTGATAGAAGACCATCTAATGACAGGCTAAAAATGTACCTTTTGTCTTGTAGGAGAGTAGACAGATCTAATCCAGGCCCATGGCTTTAAATACTATCTTTTGATGATAAACCCAACATGTATCTTCAATCCCTGTCTTCTTCTGGGCTACAAACTCATATACCCAACTGTTTACTTGACACCCTTATTTGGAGATTTTGTAGGCATTTGAAACACAACAGTTAAAGGAGAACCATTGATTCCCCTCTCTCTCTGTTAGGTCTCTTCTGTTCCTTTCCAACTGTTTTCAGTCTTCCTCAACAGCACCACCATGAACCTTATTGCTCAGGCTAAAAATCCCAGAGTTGTTCTTGATTATTCTTTCTCTCACACCCTACATGCAGTTATATCAGCAGGTGCTCATGGCTGTACTTTGAATATGTATCCTGAATCTGACCACTTCTTACCATATCCGTGGCTACCACCTAGTCTAAGCCACCGTTGTCTTTCACCTGCATAACTGCAGTGGTCTCTTTCATCCACTCTTCCTCCCATGCACTCCAGTCTCTATACTCCAGTCTTTACATGACAGCCAGAATGATCTTTATAAGTAAAAAATCGGGTCATATAAATTCCTTGCGTCCAGTGTCTTCCCACTGCTCTTTGCATAAAATTTAAATTCCTTATCAAAACTCACAGTGCCCTGTGTAATCGGGTCTTGTATTTGTCTGGGTATATTAGGCTAGGCTGTGGTAAGAAATAGACCCAAAAGTGCAGACTGGCTCAAACACAAAAGAAGTTTATTTCACACTCATATAACAGACCAAGGAAGTATTATAGTCAGCAGGTAGCTCTCTTGTTCTGTTATTCTCTAGTGCCTAGTTATTATCTATGTTTTGCTGGCAGATGAGAGAAAATGTGGACAGGGAAAATGCCCACATATTAAAAGCCTTGGCCTTGATATGGCACCTACATTTTGGCTGTTATTTTGTTGGTCCCATTCAGTTACAAGATCTCACCTAACTTTTGGGGATGCCAGGAGATGCAGACTAGTCACAACCCCGGAAGAAGAGAAAATAGCTTTGGTAAACCGCTGCAAGTCACTACCTACCTCTATCTACATCTGACTTTGTCTCCTACCATTCTTCCCCTAATTAAGGTCCCATATCTGCTGACCAGGATTGTTTATATTCCATTCTTTTGTGTTTGCTATTCCTTCTGATTAGAATCCTTTTCCCCCTGAATCTTTGCATCTCAGATTAAAGGATACCTGAGACCTCAGACCTACTTAATTAGATACCGTGTTCCCCTAAGCAATCTGTTTCATTACTCTTACTCAGATTTATTTTCCTGTAATACATTTGCTCTCTGAAAGTCTTATCTAGGTATTTGTCTCTGTGTGTGTGTGTGTGTGTGTATGTTGATTGTCTCCTTTTGTTTCCTAGATTGTAAACTCCCTGAAGGAAGGGACTTTGCCTTGTATACCACTGTATCTCTAGCACTAAAGACAGCAGAATGTAGTACATGTTCAGCTGATAGTTGTTGATCAAATGGACTGACTGGCTGTGTCTAGAATAATGCCATTTCTTCCCATCTTGGGTGGCTCTCACGCAGTCTTAAGATGTTGGCTCAAATACACTTCCACATGACTCTTTTTTTTTTTTTTTTGAGGCAGAGTCTTGCTCTGTTGCCAGGCGCCAGGCTGGAGTGCAGTGGCGCAATCTTGGCTCACTGCAACCTCCGCCTCCCGGGTTCAAGCAATTCTCCTGCCTCAGCGTCCCGGGTAGCTGGGACTATAGGCACACGCCACCACACCCAGCTAATTGTTTGTTGTATTTTTTAGTAGAGACGGGGTTTCACCATGTTGGCCATGATGGTCTCGATCTCTTGACCTCATGATCCACCTGCCTCGGCCTTCCAAAGTGCTGGGATTACAGGCTTGAGCCACCGCACCCGACCCATGACTCATTTTTTGAGAGGTGATACTCCACCCTCCATGATGCTTGGTATATTCCTTTGTTCTAACGTCCTGTTGTTAGTTTACCTGTGTATTGCACAGTACCTTGGGAACAAATAATACACTGCTTATAATACACTGAAGGACAGGGTCTAAATCAGACTCCTCCCCAGCACCTGCATGTGGTGTCTGTTGAGTTACTGGATATTTGAGAGTCCTAAACACTGCCTAAATTGTTAGTGAAACATTGCTTAATCCTAATTTCTTTCCTGTTAGGGACTGTCACATGCTTCGTTTGTTCTTCAGTCTGTTCTTATTTGAAGTATTACTGTCCGCATCTGGGTAACTTACACCTTATAAATAGCTCTTAAATTATGCATGCCATTGGAACCTGGGAATCTTGAAGTATGTGCCTTGTACAGCCTAGAAGCCCAATAAATACTTGTTGCTTTGATATGACTCACAGTTGTTTATATGAAAATTTAGTATTGTGTTGTATTTATGAAACACCTGCTGTGTTTTTATGATTTTTATTTGGCTCTCAGCTTTAACTTCTTACCTTAACACATCTGCTAATAGAAGACCTATCTGTTTTTCTACCCCATAGGCTAGTTTGTTTCAAATGTACTTGTTAAAAATTAGTAATTAAGGGCGGGCGTGGTGGCTCATACCTGTAATCCCAGCACTTTGGGAGGCCAAGGTGAGCAGATCACAAGGTCAGGAGTTTGTAGACCAGCCTGACTAACATGGTAAAAACCCGTCTCTACTAAAAATACAGAAATTAGCTGGGCGTAGTGGTGGGCACCTGTAATCCCAGCTACTCAGGAAGCTGAGGCAGGAGATCCCTTGAACCTGGAAGGCGGAGGTTGCAGTGAGCTGAGATCACACCACTGCACTCCAGTCTGGGTGACAGGGCAAGACTCTGTCTCAAAAAAAAAAAAAAGTATTTAAAGAAATGTATTTCTGATACATATTTCTGGATAATATAATGATATTTAATGTTTTAATTGATTTCTGCTATGTGTAACTATAGCATACTCATTTTTATTTTAAAGTATAACTTAGATATTTCATAGAAGTTCCATTTTATCTAAGTTCTTTAGAGATTTTCCTACACATCTAGAATTGTCCGTTTTTAGAAACTGGGGTATTTATTTTGACCCTTTGAGAAATCAAAAACATGTTTTACGTTACCTGCCTATGTTAAACAATGTGTACTGAATATAATTTAGGATTCTTGCGATTATTAATGCTCACTTTTATAAGTACCAGTTATATTATTATTGTACAGTGAAGCCCTCAGGTCTCTGAAGTGTTGTTTTTATTTTTTAAAAAATCTTCTATGAGACCTTTGATTGCTATTCTTTTAAAGTACTTAACATCATCTTTTCACAGATTTCCTCTTTTCTCTATCCCTGTTAGATTGCAGTTTATCATTTCATTCTATTATATTAGCCTCTAAATCCCCTTTCTCTTCTGAATTTACTGCTTCTGGCCTGCTGGAACTTAAAAGTAACTGAGTTTTTTAATTTTGCCTATCATAAAAGAAAAATGATTCTGAGTGAGGACCTGAGGTACAGGCATGATGTATATACTTGGATGTCAAATAGGGAATTCAAACTTAGTATGTCTAAAATTAAACTTTAGCTCTTTCCCCACCTCAAACCTGCACCTCCTGTGGTCTTTCCCATCTTGGTTGATGCCACTCTCATCCCTCCAGCGCGTAAGCTGTATAAACCTTGCAGTTATTGTTGACACCTCTCTTTAAATCATACCTCATATCCAATCTGTTAGGAAATCTAATTAAGTCTTCCTTCAGAATATATTCTAAATCAGATCAATTTTCACCACTTCCACTGGTATCCTCCTTGTCCAGGCCACTGTCATCCCTGACCTGGATTGATGTAAGAGCCTCCAACTGCTACTGTCTCCACTGTAGCCTCTTCTCAACATGGAAGCCAGGGTGATTCTTTTAGAACATAAAGTATGACAACTCAGAACCCTCCAGGCCTTCCCCATGTCACTCAGAGTAAAAGTCAAATGATCTACAGGGTGCTGCATGATTGCCCCCACTCCCTGCAGCCTCTGGCCTCCTTGCCTGCTACTCTTCCCCCCTGCTCACTCTACTCTGCCACACTGGCCTCCTTACCATTCCTCAGATATACCAGGCACACTTTCATATGCCAGCCTTTGTACTTTTAGTCCTGGAATACTCTTCCTCTAGGTATCTGTTTTATTCCCCTACTTCCTTCAAGTCTTGGTATAAATGAAGCATGCCTAAACCACCCCATTTTATTATTTTTTTTGGCATAGTCTCACTTTGTCGCCTGGGCTGGAGTACAGTGGCATCATCATGGCTTACTGTAGGCTTGACCTCCCAGGCTCAAGTGATCCTGCTGCCTCGATTTCCTGAGTAGCTGAGACTACAGGTGCATGCCACCATGCCTGGCTAATTTTTAAAAAAGTTTTTTATAGAGATGCAGTCTCACTATATTGCCCAGGGTGGCCTGAAACTCCTGGGCTCAAGCCATGCTCCTGTCTCAGTCTCCCAAAGTACTGGGATTATAGGAATGAGCCAGCATGCCTGGCTCATTCCTATTCTAAACTGCATTTCTGATACTTCTTAATCTGATATTTCTGCTCACATATGTCATCTAAGATACTCGAATTTATGTATGTTTATTTAATCTGTTTTTCCTCATTAGAATGTAAGCTCTATGAGGGCAGGGATTTTTAACTTTTTGTTCAATGATATATCAGTGCCAGCTGGATGCCGTGGCTCACACCTGTAATCCCAGCACTTTGGAAGGCCAAGGCAGGCAGATCACTTCAGGTCCGAAGATCAAGACCAGCTTCACCAACAGAGTGAAACCCTGTCTCTACAAAAAATACAAAAATTAGCGAGGCATGGTGGTGCATGCCAGTAATCCAAGCTATTCAGGAGGCTGAAGTGGGAGAATTGCTTGAACCTGAGAGGCAGATGTTGCAGTGAGCTGAGATTGTGCTTCTGCACTCCAGCCTGAGCAACAGAATGAGACTATCTCAAAAAAAAAAAAAAAAAGAAAGAAAAGATCAGTGCCTAGAATAGTACCTGGCACATAGTGAGTGCTTAATAACAAATATTTACTGAATGAACAAATATGAATTATAATCTGTAGACTTTAAGAATTTATGTAAATAACTTGGAACCTTTTCTGTGGCTTATTAATCTTATTCTGGATAGTTGAGTTTACTTGACAAATGGCATAAATATAAAAGGAGAGTACTGTATCTAATATTGCATGTATGGTAGGTAACAAATTGATTGTTAACCTTAAACTGATTTTTATGGAACACTTTGGAGTTTAAATCCTTTAATTCTTTAGTATTTTAAAGTATAAAGTCTGTAGTTTTAAGTGTCTAACCTATTTTTTGTTGAGATCTAAGCACATCTGTTGGTATTGCTTGGTTAGAGAGCAAAATATTCCTAATTTGATTTATTTTGTATTTTGCCCATAGACACTCTCTGTGCAGTTCTAGAAAGAGACACACTCAGTATTCGAGAAAGTCGACTTTTTGGAGCTGTTGTACGCTGGGCAGAAGCGGAATGTCAGAGACAACAATTACCTGTGACTTTTGGAAATAAACAAAAAGTTCTAGGAAAAGCACTTTCCTTAATCCGGTTCCCACTAATGACAATTGAGGAATTTGCAGCAGGTAAGGGTATAAATTCACCAAAATCTATTCGAACTGTTTCAATAGTCTCTCAAGGCCGAGCATGGTGTCTCACACCTATAATCCCAGTACTTTGGGAGTCCAAGGCAGGTGGATCACTTGAGGTCAAGAGTTTGAGACCAGCCTTGCTAACATGGTAAAACCCCGTCACTACTAAAAATACAAAAAGTAGTCAGGCATGGTGATAGTCTCCTGTAATCCCAGCTACTCGAGAGGCTGAGGCAGGAAAATCGCTTGAACTTGGGAGATGGAGATTGTGGTGAGCCAAAATTACACCATTGCACTCCAGCCTGGGCAACACAGCAAGACTCCATCTCAAAAAAAAAAAAAAAAAAATCAGTCTCCCTGTGCCAGAGAGGAAAAGAAGCTATTTATTGAGTATTAATCACATGATAAACATATATGCATGTGTATGAATTCATTTAAGCCCTCCAAAATTGTGTTATCCACCTTGTATAGGTTAGAGAAGTGAAGTTGGGAAGAGGTTGAGTGCCTTGCCTCAAGTTATGACAGATCTTTTTGACTCTTTATTTTCTTTCTTTTTCTATCTTTTCTTTTCTTTCTTTTTTTTTTGAGACAGTCTTTCTCTGTTGCCCAGGCTGGAGTGCAGTGGCACGAACACATTTCACTGAAGCCTTCACCTCCCAGGATCAATCAATCCTCCCACCTCAGCCCCCCAAATAGCAGGGACTATAGGTGCACACTACCACACTTAGCTAATTTTAAAATTTTTTTGTAGAGACAGGGTTTAACTATCCTGCCTAGGCTGGTCTTGAACTCCTGGTCTCAAGTGATCCTCCTGCCTCAGACTCCAAAAGTGCTGGGATTACAGGTGTGAGCCACCATGCCCAGCCTCTATGTGACTCTTAAGGTTGATGCTTCTGATTAAAATCAGACAGATCTGGTTTTGAGTCTCCATGACCACTTATGACCAGTTTTCATTACCCATATCTTAATTGAGTATTATCTGCTTTTAAATCATGGCCAGGTTGAGGTGGGAGAATTGCCTGAGCCCAGGAGGCGGAGGTTGCAGTGAGCCAAAACTGCGCAGGCAAAAAATATGAACCACTGGACTCCAGCCTGGGCAACATTGCATTCCATCCTGTGCGCCATTGCACTCCAGCCTGGGCGACAGAGTGAGACTCCTGTCTCAAAGAAAAAAAAAAATCCTGAGGCTTTTCTTTCTTTTGAATCTACCTGGCCGTTATTATTTTATTTTATTTTTATTTTTATATTTTTTTGAGAAAGGGTCTCCCTCTGTCACCCAGGCTGGAGTGCAATGGCATGATCTCAGCTCACTGCAACCTCTGCTTCCTGGGTTCAAGCAATTCTCCCACCTCAGCCTCCTGAGTAGTTGGGATTACAGGTTCATGCCACCACAGGCTGGCTAATTTTTGTATTTTTAGTAGAGATAGGGTTTCACCATATTGGCCAGGCTGGTCTCAGAACTCCTGACCTTAGATGATCTGCCATCCTCAGCCTACCAAAGTGCTGGGATTATAAGCATGAGCCACTACCCCTGGTCTTCATGATTATTTAAAAAATAATTTCAATTTGGCTAGGCGTGGTGGCTCACACCTGTAATCCCAGCACTTTGGGAGGCTGAGGTGGGTGGATCATGAGGTCAGGAAATCAAGACCATTCTGGCCAACATGGTAAAACCCTGTCTCTACTAAAAGTACAAAAATTAGCTAGGTGTGGTGGCGTGTACTTGTAATCCCAGCTACTTGGGAGGCTGAGGCAGGAGGATTGCTTGAACCAGGGAGTTGGAGGTTGCAGTGAGCCAAGATTGTGCTACTGTACTCCAGCGTGGCAATAGAGTGAGACCTAGTCTCAAAAAAAATAATAATTTCAACTTTTATTTTAAATTCAGGGAGTAACGTGCAGATTTGTTTCATGGGCATATTGTGTGATGCTGAGGTTTGGGGTACAGTTGATCTCGTCACTCAGGCAATGAGCATAGTATCCAGTAGTTAGTTTTTCAACTTTTTCCCCTTCTGTCCCTTCTTCCCTTCCCCTTTTTAACAGTCCTTAGTGGCTTTTGCTGCCACCCTCATGTCCATGTGTATCCAGTGTTTCGCTGCCACAAGTGAGAACATATGGTATTCGGTTTTCCGTTTCTGCATTAACACTTAGGATAATGGCCTCTAGCTGCATCCATGTTGCTGCAAAAGGCATGATTTTGATCTTTTTTATGGCTGTGTAGTATTCCGTGGTGTGTGTGTGTGTGTGTGTGTGTGTGTGTGTGTGTGTGTGTGTGAGTCATATTCTCTTTACCCAGTCTACCACAGATGGGCACCTAGGTTGAGTCCATGTCTTGTCTTTGCTGTTATGAATAGTGCTGTGATGAGCATATGAGTCCATGTCTCTTTTGGTGGAACAATTTATTTTCTTTTAAATGTGTACCCAGTAATGGGATTGGGATTGCTGAGTTGACTGGTAGTTCTAAGTTCTTTTTTTTCTTTTTTTTGAAACAGCCTCATCCTTGTCACCCAGGCTGGAGTGGAGTGGTATAATCTCAGCTCACTGCAACTCCTACCTCTTAGGTTCTAGTGATTCTCCCACCTCAGCCTCCAGAGTAACTGGAACTACAGACGCCCACCACCATACCCAGCTAATATTTGTGGGTTTTGGTAGAGATAGGGTTTCACCATGTTGGGCAGGCTGGTCTCAAACTCTTGACCTGAAGTGATCCTCCTGCCTTGGCCTCCCAAAGTGCTGGGATTACAGACATGACCCACTGTACCTGACCTTGGTAGCTATGAGTTCTTTGAGAAATCTCAAACTGTTTCCCACAGTGACTAAACTTACCTACATTCCCACTATCAGTGAATAAGCATTCCCTTTTCTCTGCAGCCTCGCCAGCAACTGTTTTTTCTACTTTGACAGGCATTCTGAGGAGTGTGAGATGGCATCTCATTGTGGTTTTGATTTGCATTTCTCTGATGATTAGTGATGTTGAGCATTTTTTTCATGTTTGTTGGCTGCTTGTATGTCTTCTTTTGAGAAATGTCTGTTCATATTTTTTTGCCCACTTTTCATGAGGGTTTTTTGTTTTGTTTTGTTTTTTGTTTTTTGAGATGGAGTCTCACTCTGTCACCCAGGCTGGAGTGCAATGGCGTGATCTTGGTTCACTGCAACCTCCGTCTCCTGAGTTTAAGCAGTCCTCTTGCCTCAGCCTCCTGAGTAGCTGGGACTACAGGCTCATGCGACCACGCCCAGCTGATTTTTGTATTTTTAGTAGAGACAGGGTTTCACCATGTTAGCCAGGCTGGTCGCCTTGACCGCCCAAAGTGCTGGGATTACAGGCGTGAGCCACTGTGCCCAGCCTGAGTTTTTTTTTTCTTATTGAATTGGTTAAGTTCCCTATAGATCCTGGATATTAGACCTTTGTCAAATGCATAGTTGGCAAATATTTTCTCCCATTCTATAGGTTGTCCATTTGTTCTGTTGATAGTTTCTTTTACTGTGTAGAAGCTCTTTAGTTTAGTTAGGTCCTACTTGTCAGTTTTTGTTTTTGTTGCAATTGCTTCTGAGAACTTAGTAAAAAATTCTCTCCCAAGACCAGTGTCCAGAGTGGTGGTTTCTAGGTTTTCTTCTAGGATTCTTTTAGTTTCAGGTCTTACCTTAAATCTTTATTCCTCCATCTTGAGTTAATTTTTGTGTGTGGTGAAAAGTATGGGTCCAGTTTCATTCTTTAGCATAAGGCTAGCCAGCTATCCCAGCACCCTTGAATAGAGATATGTTTGAATTGAATAGAGAGATATTTCCCCATTGCTTATTTTTGTCAACTTTGTCAAAGATCAGATGGCTGTAGGTCTGTAGCTTTATTTCTGGATTCTGTTTTCTGTTTCGTTGGTATATGTGTCTGTTTTTGTACCAGTAAGTACCATGCTGTTTTGGTTACTGTAGCCTTATAGTATAGTTTGAAGTCCAGTGGTAATGTGATGCCTCCAGTTTTGTACTTTCTGCTTAGAATTGCTTTGGCTATTCAGACTTTTGTTGTTGTTGTTCCATGTGAATTTTAGAATATTTTTCTAGTTCTGTGAAAAATGATGTTGGTAGTTTGATAGAAATAGCATTAAATCTGTAGATTACTTTGGGCAGTATGGCCATTTGAATGATATTGATCCTTCTGATCCATGAGTATGGAATGTTTTTCCATTTGTTGTGTCATCTGTGATTTCTTTCAGCAGTGTTTTATAATTCTCCTTGTAAAGATCTTTTACTTGGTAAAAATACATCTAACCAAGATGTGTGGATATAAAAATATCTGATAGAAATATATCTTGGTTAGATTTATTTCTAGGCATTTTATTTTTGTGTGGCCATGGTAAATGGGATTGCATTCTTGATTTAGCTCTCAGCTTGAGCATTATTGGTGTATAGAAATGCTGCTGATTTTTGTACATTAATTTTATATTCTGAGGCTTTATTGAAGTTGTCTATCAATCAGTTCCAGGACCGTTTGGTGGAATTTTTTTTTTTTTTGGGACAGAGTTTTGCTCTTTGTTGCCCAGGCTGGAATGCAGTGGCACAATCTTGACTCACTGCAACCTTCGCCTCCAGGGTTCAAGGGATTCTCTTGTCTCAGCCTCCTGAGTAGCTGGGATTACAGGCTCCCTCCACCATGCCCAGCTAATCTTTGTATTTTTAGTAGAGACATGGTTTCACCGTGTTGGTCAGCTTGGTCTCAAACTCCTACCTCAGGTGATTTGCCCTGCCTTGGCCTCCTGAAGTGCTGGGATTACAGGTGTGAGCCACTGTGCCCAGCCTGGTGGAATCTTTAGAATTTTCTAGATGTAGAAGCATATCGTCTGTGAAGAGAGATAGTTTGACTCCTTTTTTTCTTATTTGGGTGCCTTTTTATTTCTTTTTCTTTCCTGATTGCTCTGGTTAGCACTGCCAGTATTGTGTTGAATAGGAGTGGTATTGGCTGTTGGTTTGTCATAGATGGCTCTTGTTATTTTGGGGATGTTCTTTTGATGCCTAGTTTGTTGAGGATTTTTTCATGAAGAGATGTTGGATTTTACAGAAAGCTTTTACCATGTCTATTGAGACAATCATATGGTTTTTGTTTTTAACACTATTTCATGATTGTTTTGAATTGCATTTCTTTTTATTTTTCAATTTTATTTTAGTTTTAGAAATGAGATCTTGCTATGTTGCTCAGGCTGACCATGAGCTTCTGGGCTCAAGGGATTCTTCTGCCTTAGCCTCTTAGCCAGTGTGTCTGGCTGAATTGTATTTCATTATGCTTATTGACCATTTTATTTTCCTTAACATTGTTCATGTCTTTTGTTGTTCTGTTGGTGTGTTCAAAATTTTTTTTTAACTGGTTTATCTTATATTGATTCTTCATATATAGAATGTGCATATGGTCAGCATTGTTAGATCCTGCCATTCTGCCAAATGGTTCCCCAAAGTGGTTGTAACAGTCATCAGCAAAGTGAAGAGACATAAGACCTTGTTCTGGTTGCCCATATCCTCTCCAATACTTGGTATTGTTAATTTTTGTAGTTTTAGCCATTTGTGTGGGTGTGAGGACGTATTTCATTGTTGTTTTAAATTTCCTATCATGGATGATTAATGATATTGAATATGCCAATAATTTAATCCAATCTGACAGACTATCTTTTATCAGAACTATTTGGTTGACTTGCATTTAATGCAATTACGGATATATTTGGGTTTGTGTTTACCATCTTGCAATTTGTTTTCCACTTGCCACATCTGTTTTTTGTTTCTTTTTTTTCATTTCTTGCTTTCTTTTGGAGGAATCAGGTTATTTTTATTCTACTTTTTTTGAGGTAATGATACAGTTTTCCCCCTTATTCTGTGAATATAGTGAATGACATAATTGATTTTCCAATTTAAACCTATTTTAGGTTCCTTACATAAATCAGATTTGGTTGTTATGCATTATCCTTTTTATATATTACTGGATTTAATTTGCTGAAATTTTTTAGTATTTTGTGACTACTGAATGAGAGAAATTCGTCTATTTTTTACTTGCAATGAAATTGTCAAGATTATCCTCATATAAAAGTTAGGAATATTTTCTTTTTTTCCCCCCAGTGTTCAAGAGTTTGTATTATTAATTTTCTCCAGGAACCAACTTCTGGCTTTATTAATTTTCTCTGTTGTAGTATGTTTTCCATTTCATTACTTTCTGCCTTTTTCTTTATTGCTTTCTTCCTTTCCTTTCTCCGATTTTAATTTGCTGGGATTATTTATTTTATTAGTCTTTGTGACTTTTTGAGATACTTAGATTGTCAGCCTATCTTCTTTTAGAATGCATAGATTTAAGTATAATTTTTTCTCTCAGCATCTTTTCCCCCTAGCAATTTTTGATTTTGTTATATTCAATTAAAAATTTCTAATTTTGATTTTTTTCTTTGACTCAGGTTATAAATCGATAACTCAATTTCTAAATATTTGGGATTTCTTCTTATCTTGCTCTTGCTGACTTCTCTGGCTTAATTCCAGTATAGTCAGAAAATACATTCCATATCATTTCAGCCCTTTGAAATTTGTTGATATCTGTTTTGGCCTGGCATATAGTAGTTTTATTATTTTTATTTATTTATTTGTTTTGAGACAGTATCTCACTCTGTCACCCAGGCTGGAGTACAATGGCGCGATCTCGGCTCACTGTAATCTCCACCTCCCGGGTTCCAGTGATTCTCCTGCCTCAGCATCTGAGTAGCTGGGATTACAGGCATGCACTGCCATACCTGGCTAATTTTTGTGTTTTTAGTAGAGACAGGGTTTCACCATGCTGGCCAGGCTGATCTCGAACTCTGGACTTCAGGTGATCCACCCGCCTCAGCCTCCCAAAGTGCTGGAATTATAGGTGTGAGCCACCGCGCCTGGCCCGTATGGTGATTTTAATGAGTATCCATGTATATTTGAGAAGAATATATTCTTATTTGTTATGTGCAGAAAAACCAGAATAGTCCTCTATGTTTAACAAATTGAATACTATGTCTATGAAAGGAATATTTACTAATGATATTCAAATTTTCTATGTATCTATCAATTTTGTTTGTTCTATCAGTTACTAAAAGAAGTAAATTAAAATCTCAGGCCGGGCACAGTGGCTCATGCCTGTAATCCCACCACTTTGAGAGGCTGAGGTGGGCAGATCACCTGAGGTCAGGAGGTCGAGACCAGACTGGCTAACATGGTGAAACCCCATTTCTACTAAAAATACAAAAAATTAGCCTGGCATGGTGTCACATACCTGTAATCCCATCTACTGGGGAGGCTGAGACAGAATCACTTGAACCTGGGAGGCCGAGGTTGCAGTGAGCCCAGATCGCGCCATTGTACTCCATTTTGAGCAACAAGAGCGAAACTCAGTCTCAAAAAAAAATCTCTCTATGATTGAGATTGTGTTTCCTTTTGGTTCCATCAGTTTTTTTTCCATTTTGAGACTATATCATTAGGTGCATTCAAATTTAGGATTATCTTTTTTAATTGAATTTGCTTCTTTATCTTTATTTACGTATCCCACTTTAAAGGAGTTTTCATTTTTTGATTTTTTTTTTTTTTTTTTGAGACAGAGTCTCCCTATGTCACCCAGGCTGTAGTGCAGTGGTGCAATCTTGGCTCACTGCAACTTCCACCTCCTGGATTCAAGCCCTTCTCATGCCTCAGCCTCCTTAGTAGTGGGGAACTACAGGCATGCACCACCATGCCCTGCTAAATTTTGTATTTTTAGTAGAGATGGGGTTTTACCATGTTGGCCAGGCTGATCTTGAACAATTGGCCTCAAGTAATCCGCTCACCTCAGCCTCCCAAAATTCTGGTATTACGGTTTGACCCACCACACCCAGCTTAAACTTCTTGTTTTAAAGTCTTTGTGTGATATTGGTATAGTTTCTCAAGGTTTTAAAAATTCTTTATCTTTTCTCATCCTTTTAGCCTTACATTATTTTGACTATGTCTCTTTTAAGCTTTATTTTTTAAAAATTCAGCCTGACAGACTTTGCCTTTTATTTGGAATATTTAGTTCACTTTATACTTAATAAAATTACTATTTTATTAAACTTTCTTTTCTTCTTCTTCTTCTTTTTTTTTTTGTAGACCGTTTCTCCTCTGTCACCCAGGCTAGAATGCAGTGGCATGATCTCAGCTCACTGTAGCCTCAATCTCCTGGGCTCAGGTGATCCTCCCACCTCAGCCTCTTATATTAAACATTATTTTATTATTATTTTAGTGGGTTGTCCTTATTATTACAAGAATATATCCTTATTGATTTTCAAATCTTAAAAATTAAATTTTTTAGGCGAGGCACAGTGACTCACACCTTTAGTCTCAGCACTTTGAGAATCTGAGGCAGGTGGATTGTTTGAGTCTAGTTCAAGACCAGCCTTGGCAAAATGGTTTTTACCAAAAAAAAGATTTTTAAATTAGCCTGGAGTGATGGCACATGCCTGTAGTCCCAACTACACAGGGGGCTGAGGTGGGAGGATCACTTGAGCCCACGAGTTCCATCAAGGCTGCAGTGAGCTGTGATCATACTGCTGCACTCCATACCTGGGTAACAGTGAGACTATTTCAAAAATAAATAAATAAATAAAATTAAAAATTTTAAATTAAAATTTTCCATACAGTATAAAGGCATTATTGATATTTTTGCTACATTTAACCTTCTCTAGCCTTTGGTGCTACTATGTCATGTATTTTAATTTTTCATATGTTATAAAGCCCATAAAACATTATTTTCTTAAGTCAGTAATCATTTTGATTTGCCTGTATATTTGCCTTTTTAGTACTCTTCACTGTTTTTCTGTATGACCATGCTTCTATCTGGGATCACTTCTGTC
The DNA here is from genome assembly GCF_001604975.1 of Cebus imitator. Classification (NCBI taxonomy): domain Eukaryota; kingdom Metazoa; phylum Chordata; class Mammalia; order Primates; family Cebidae; genus Cebus; species Cebus imitator. Next base: position 1,804,950 of record NW_016107610.1, read on the forward strand.
AGCTTGAAGAATTCCCTACAGTATTTCTTTTAGAACAGGTCGGATACTAACCAGATTCTTTCAACTCTTATTTTTTTCTTTTGTCAAAAACATCTTTATCTTACTTTTTATTTTTTTTTCTTAAAGAGATGGGGCCCTGCTATGTTCCCTTGGCTGGAATGCAGTAGCTCTTCACAACCTCAGACTTCTAACCTCAAACAGTCCTCCCACCCCAGCCTCCTGATTAGTTGAGACTAGAGGGGCACACCACTGAGCCCAGCTTACCTTCTTTTTGAAGGATGTTTTCTGGGGTAGAAAGCTCAAGGTTGGCAAGTTATTCTCATCTGTCATTTGAATGTAATTCTATTCTTTTTTTTTTTTTTTTTTAGTTTGTCTGAGAGAAAGTCTTATTCTGTCACCCAGGCTAGAGTGCAGTGGCACAATTTTGTCTCGTTGCGGCCTCCACCTGCCAGGTTCAAGCGATTCTCCTGCTTCAGCCTCCCAAGTAGCTGGGATTACAGGCACCCACCACCACGCCCGGCTAATTTCTGTATTTTTAGTAGACACGGGGTTTCACCATGTTGGCCAGGCTTGTCTCAAACTCCTGACTTCAAGTGATCCACCCACTCAGCCTCCCAAAGTGCTGGGATCACATGCATGAGCCACAGGGGCTGGCCTTATTCCCTTTGATTTCTAATATTGAAAGTGTAATTATTACTTCTTTAAAAATAATATACCTTTTATTGCTGGTGCTTTTAAGATTTCACATTATCTTTGGGTTTCGTTTTGTTTTGTTTTCTTTAGCAGTTTTATGATGATGTGCCTTGATGTATCTTTTTTATCTAACATACATTCTTGAGTTATTTATTTTGATTACCCTTCTTAACTGTAGTGTATTTTGTTTTCCTTTTCTTAGGTAGGTACATGCGTACACATTTGAACATGGTTTTCATTATCTGAAGACCTTTTTTTTCAACTAAGGAAATTTTCTTATTGTCAGTTCTTCAGGACCACTTATTACCTATATGTTGGTCTCTGCTCTTTATCATCACTTTAATCACCTTAAAATTTTAATATTTTTTCCCTAGTTCTCATCATTCTCAGAATGTTTTTAGAGTTTTCATCTCCATCTCTCTTGATCTTATATAGTTTCCATTCTGTTCTTTTTTGCTAAGGTGCAGATTTTAAGTTGTAATTATATATTTTTTTACTGTGTAATCTTTCCTTATCCAGAGGTTGCAAACAATGAAACTTGGGCCAGATCTGGCAGGCTGACATAATTTTGTGTGTGATATTAAAACTTTTTAAATTTAATATTTTTAAATTGGGGGGGCAGTTTACATTAAAATCTAAATTATGGGCCAGGCGAGGTGGCTCACGCCTGTAATCCCAGCACTTTTGGAGGCCGAGGCAGGCAGATCACTGGAGGTCAGGAGTTTGAGACCAGTCTGGCCAATATGGTGAAACTCCGTCTCTACTCAAAATACAAAAATTAGCCGGGCATGGTGGTGCACGCCTAATAGTCCCAGCTACTAGGAAGGCTGAGGCAGGAGAATTGCTTGAACCCAGGAGGCAGAGGTTTCAGTTAGCCAAGATCGCACCACTGCACTCCAGCCTAGGCAACAGATCGAGACTCTGTCTCAAAGAAAAAAAAATCTGAATTATGACTTCCTAAACCAAATTTCTGTTTCTGTTTTGCAGTCTCTTATTTTTAGACTGCTTTTACTGGCTTTGGAAGGGATTTCCTATCATCTTTTTTATATATAAATTTTTATTTCAATAGTTTTTGGTTACATGGGTAAGTTTCTTAGTGGTGATTTCTGAGATTTTGGTGCACGCATCACCTGAGCAGTGTACATTGTACCCAACATGTAGGCTTTTATTACTTACCTCCTTCCCACTCTTCCCCACCAAGTCCCCAAAGTTTATTATATCAGTATGCCTTTGCCTCCTCACAGCTTCTTAGCTCCCACTTACAAGTGAGACCATACGATATTTGGTTTTCCATTCCTGAATTACTTTACCTAGAATAATGGCTTCCAAGTCCACCCAAGTTGCTGCAAAGGCTATTATTTCATTCCATTTTATGGCAGAGTGGTATTCCATGGTGTATATGTACCACATTTTCTTCATCCACTCATTGGTTGATGGGCATTTAGAATGGCTCCATATTTTTGCAGTTGCAAATAGTGCTGCTATAAACATGTACATGCAAGTATCTTTTTCATGTAATGACTTATTTTCCTTTGGGTAGATATCCAGTAGTGGAATTGCTGTATCAAATGGTAGTTCTTCTTTTAGTTTTTTAAGAAATCTCCATACTCTTTTCCATAGTGGTTGTTCTAGATTACATTCCCACCGGCAGTGTAAAAGAGTTCCCTTTTCACCACATCCATGCTAACATCTGTTATTCTTTTATTTTTAAATTATGACCATTCTTGCAACAGTAAGGTGGTATCTTATTGCGGATTTAATTTGCATTTCCATGATAATTAGTGATGAATATTTTTCGTATGTTTGTTGACTGCTCGTATATCTTCTTTTGAGAATTGTCGCTTCATGTCCTTCGCCCACTTTGTGCAGGGATTATTTGTTTTTTTTTCCTGCTGACTTGAGTTGTAGATTCTGGATATTAGTCCTTTGCTGGATGCATAGTTTGCAAATATGTTCCTGCACTCTGGAGGTTGTCTGTTTACTCTGCTGATTATTTCTTTTGTTGTGCGGACGGTTTTTAGTTTAATTAGGTCCCATTTATTTGTTTTGTTGCATTTGCTTTGGGGTTCTTAGTCATGAATTCTTTGCCTAAGCCAATATCTTGAAGAGTTTTCCTGTTGCCATCTTCTAGAATTTTTACGGTTTCTTAGATTTAAGTTTGATCCATCTTGAGTTGACTTTTGTATAAGGTGAGAAAGGAATCCTCCGAGCACTTTTATAAGGAACAGCATTTATTCCTGGATCTAAGTTTTGACTAATTAATGTTTTTAACATTTTAATGTGTTTAATTAACCTCAGATGGATTTATCAAAACTTTAAAATATATGCAAAAATTATATATGCTAAGATTTTTCTTCTTATTTTTACATTACATCCTCCAGATTTGAATTTACATTAAGTGGAGTATTCCAAAGTTAGGAATTGAAATCAAATTGGTTTTTTTTAGGTTTATGTTTTTATTTCCACAGGTCCTGCTCAATCTGGAATTTTGTCAGATCGTGAAGTGGTAAACCTTTTTCTTCATTTTACTGTCAATCCTAAACCCCGAGTTGAATACATTGACCGACCAAGATGCTGCCTCAGAGGAAAGGAATGCTGCATCAATAGATTCCAGCAAGTAGAGAGCCGCTGGGGTTACAGTGGGACAAGTGATCGAATCAGGTATCTGTCATATTGGGGACATGGGGGTAGAGTGGGAGTAGCAGTTACCATTTGGCCTTTATTTATATGTTGTGGGAGATAATTAACCAACATTTCATTTTATACTTTTTAAAAATGAACTTCTAAGTTAATACAGGAGACAAGAAGTCACTGAGGCATCCTGCCCTCCTCACTGATTTATGAGTGAGGGTGACTTCTTAAGAAAAAATCAGAGTAAGAAAGGATTGAGTTGGACCTTCTGTTATGTGATTTTTTTCCCCCGCGAGATGGAGTCTCACTTTGTCACCCAGGCTGGAGTGTAGTGGTGTGATCTTGCTCACTGCAACCTCCACCTCCTGGGTTCAAGCGATCCTCCCACCTCAGCCTCCCGAGTAGCTGGGATTACAGGCACACACCACCACATTCAGCTAATTTTTTTGTATTTTTAGTAGAGATGGGATTTCACCATGTTGTCCAGGCTGGTCTCAAACTACTGACCTCAAGTGATCCACCTGCCTCAGCCTTCCAAAGTGCTGGGATTACCAGGGGTGAGCCACTGCGCCCGACTGTTATGTGATTTTTGTTTGGATCACCCCTGCTGATGGGCTGAGTTCTAGACCTTAGTTGATCAAACACTATTTTTACAGGCTTAGGGCTACAACTAATAAATTTAACCTTACTATGTTTAGTGTGAGTTTTTTCTTTGCATAGATGTTGCAGGGAAAATAGTATACATTTATAAAAGAAGAATCTTGAAAAATGCATGCTATAATCCTGTTGAAGAAATTATCTTTGCTCTACTGTGTTTCTTTAGGTTAGATGTCAAAATAGAATCAGTGCCAGTTTTCACAAAACATGACTTATGAATTTTCATTTATTTAATAGCACTTCAGTATAAAACTAGAAATTAAGAACAAGTTCGCTAAAAAAAAAAAAAGAAATCTGGTTGGATGGGGGACTATTATAAATCTTGAGCTAACATGGAAATTAAAAATGTACTGATAGACTAATAATAATTCACGATAATACTATATGTAAAAAAAATTATGGGATGAGCCCCAAGCTGCACACACAAAAAAGTAATAATTAACTACTTTTAGTAAATAGAGTAGAAATAAGTGATTTAAGCATTCAGCCCAGGTAGCTAGAAAACGAATAGCAAAATAACTGTAAGAAAAGAGAAAGTAAATAGAGAAGCGTAGAAATTAATGAATTAAAAATAGTAGCATTGATAAATCCATAAGCTGGTTTCTTTAAAAGACAAATAAAATAAATAAACCTCTGGCAAAAGTAATAAACATTCATATTTAGAGGTAAAAAGGGGAATATAAATTATATGCTGACATTTTTATTTTAATTCTGGGTTTATTCTGTACTAATAAGTTGAACATGTTGATGGAATGGATCATTTTATAGGCAAATATAAATTATCAAAATTGGCTGAAGAAGAAAGCCTGAATAGACCAATTACCATGGAAGGAATTAAAAGTTATCAAAGAACTGTCCCTTCACAAGGTGGTTTTTACAGGTGAGTTTTGTCAAATCTTCAAGGAACAGATAGCTTCCTTGAGCATTAAAAGAACAAAATATTTCTTGGTTAATTATTGAAGGAAGCATAACCTTTATATAGGAATCAGACAAGACAAAAAAATTCTAGATCAATCTCAGTATCAAGAAGAAATTTTGTGTAAAACATTAGGGTATTGAATCTGTACTTAGAAGAATAACACTGGATGAGCAGAGTTTATTTAGAGATTGAAAGAATGGCTCAGTGTTGGGAAATGTATTAGTAAAATTCTCACAACAGATCAAAGAAGAAAAACAATTTGATTTCAATAGATGTCAGAAAGGCTTTTGATAAAGTTTCACCTTCATTCCCAATATAATTCTTACTAGGTTAGGCCTAGAAAAATACTTATTTACATGATAAACTATTGAAGCCTCAAGATAAAGATTCAGACTATCCATGCTGTTTTCAGCAGTGTTACTGTAATTCTGACAATTTGCTAATGGCATTATGTTCGTTAAAAGTTCAAACTCTATCAAACCGAGTTCTTTTTTAGTAAATATTTTGTAATTCCCACTTTACTAACCTGAAATAAAATTCATAGATAATATGCTTTATACATTTTTTAATTGATAAGTGATCTAGTTATAAAGGAGAAATAAATGTAACTGATAGTAAAATACGTAGTTCAATACATAGACTTTGGGCAGGACAACACTAGAAGACAAGTAGTCAGTTGCGGTACATACATGTATCAGCACGATGAGGCAGTTTCACCTGCACAGTACAGGCATGTTATGTCTTAAATGCCATGAGCAGCATTGCTGCAACGTACGTTTTCTTTAAAGGTTCCAGATAAAAGAGTTTATGTAGTTGATCCTATTCAAGGTGTGTGTATTTCTGAACTTGCCTACTGGCCGGAATTTATCTGTAGCCTGTAAAGTCAATACTCGGGGCACTTTCTTAGTCTTTTTCAGCAAAGACTTTAGTTGCCAGACCAGCATGTTTCCAGCTGCAGCTGAACAAGGCAAGGCTCTACTTTCCTGTTTCAGCTCTTCAACCGAGGTGGAGACGGAGGGACAGTGCAGTGGACTATGAAATTCTGGCTCTTTGGCAGGTTGGGTGGGGCTTGAATCCCAGCTCTGGCACCTCTTAGTGGGGCAGCCTCAAACAAGCCACTTAACACTTCCAAACTCTGTTTTCTGTTTTGCGGAATAAAGAAAATAGAATATACTAGAATGAGGTGTTTATTTTGAGATAGAGTTTTGCTCTTGTTGCCCAGGCTGGAGTGCAGTGGCGTGATCTCAGCTCACTGCAACCTCCACCTCCTGGATTCAAGCGATTCTCCTACCTCAGCCTCCCAGGTAGCTGAGATTACAGGAATGTGCCGTCACACCTGGCTAATTTTTTTCTTTTTCTTTTTCTTTTTCTTTTTTTTTTTTT
>NW_016107610.1:1811927-1814950 GCF_001604975.1 Cebus imitator
CGTCTCTACTAAAAATACAAAAAATTAGCTGGGCATGGTGGTGCGTGCCTGTAATCCCAGCTACTCAGGAGGCTGAGGCAGGAGAATTGCCTGAACCCAGGAGGCGGAGGTTGCGTTGAGCCGAGATCGCGCCATTGCACTCCAGCCTGGGTAACAAGAGCGAAACTCTGTCTCAAAAAATAAAAAATAATAATAATAGTAATACAGATTACATGACAAAGTATTGTAAAGCTATAGGAAGTTAGTGCTGTATGGAACAGACTACAGATGTCAGAAACTAACCTAATATAAATGAACATTTAGAAAATGATATGGCCGGGTGTACTGTAATCCCAGCACTTTGGGAGGCTGAAGTGGGTGGCTCACTTGAGCCCAGGAGTTTGAGAACAGCCTGGGCAGCATGGTGAAACTCCATCCCTACAAAAAATACAAAAACTAGTCAGGTGTGGCGGCATTCAGCCGTAATTCCAGCTACTCAAGATGCCAAGGAAGGAGGATCGCTTAAACTTGGGAGGTTGAGGCTGCAGTGAGCTGTGATCTCACCACTGCACTCCAGCCTGGGCAACAGAGCAAGACCCTGTCTCAAAAAATAATAAGATAAAGGCTAGGGAAGGATTAACCACTGGGAAAATTAAGTTAGATCCTTACTGATCCGATGTGCCAGTATTCATGTAGATAAAAATTTTAACATTAAACAAAACAGAAGCCATGAAAGTGCTGGAACAGGTGAATGTTTATGTACTGTGAGGATGAGGTAGACCTCTCTAAACTTGGCGTACATCATAATTTTGAAAACAGATAATTCAAAACTTTTAAGTACAAAATCACCATAAAGTTTAACTTTATGGTTAATGACAAATGGGAAACTTATTATAAAGGATATTGCCAACAAAACATAAGTAACTATCATCTATATATAATGTGATCTTTCAAATCTACATTAAAAAGACAAACTGATCTGTAAAGAAAAATGAGAAAAGAACATGAATTGGGTATTTCATTAGAGAGAAAATCCAGTGGGCAGTAAGCATATGAGCAAATGTTTTACCTCATTAATAATCAAATAAATAGGCTGGGCACAGTGGCTCATGCCTGTAATCCAGGCACCTTGGGAGTCTGAGGTGGGTGGATCTGTTGAGCTCAGGAGTTCAAGACCAGCCTGGGCAACATGGCAAAACCCCGTCTCTACAAAAAGTACAAAAATTAGCTCAGCATGGTACTGTGTGCCTCTAGTCCCAGCTACTTGAGGGGACTGAGGTGGGAGGATTGCCTGAACCTGGGAGGCTCAGGCTGCAATAAGCGGAGATCGTGCCATTGCACTCCAGACTGGGTGACAAAGTGAAATCCTGTGTCAAATAATAATAAAGTATAAATGTAATTTGTCAATATCAGTTTCTCCAAGGCAAAAGGAAATGAAAAATACTCATGGTTGATAAGAGAGAAAAACGATCCTTATACCTTATAGGTTATAAAATGTTATCTTTCCGGAAAGCAACTTGACAATGTTTACCTAAAGCATTAAGACTGTGCCTTTTGGATGGGTATAGTGGCTCATGCCTGTAATCAAAACACCTTGGAAGGCCAAGGTAGGAGGATCGCTTAAACCCAGGAGTTGAAGATCAGCATTGGCAAGGTAGTGAGAACCCGTCTCTACAAATAATACTTTTTTAAAAATTAGCTGCATGTAGTGGCATGTACCTGTGGTCCCAGATACTCAGGAGGCTGAGGCAGGAGGATCACCTGAGCCCAGAAGATTGAGGCTGCATGATCGCAGCACTGCTCTCCAGTTTGGGTGACAGAGCAAGACCTTGTGTAAATAAAAAAATAAAAATAAATTTTTTTTAAAGAATGTGCCTTTTATTTTCATCAGCCATTCTACTTCTAGGAATCTATTCCAAAGAAAACAAGGCTTCATAATATGGTTTAACTATAAAATTGTTCATTATGCCATTATTATTTAATAATAAAAACTGCAAATAACCTAGATTATCCAACAAGGGATTAGTTAAATATAGTGAATTGGGGGCTGAGCATGGTGGCTCATGCCTGTAATCCCAGCACTTTGGGAGGCTGAGGTGGGCAGATCACATGGGTCAGGAGATTGAGACCATCTTGGCTAACATGGTGAAACCCTGTCTTTACTAAAAATACAAAAAATTAGCCAGGCATAATGGCACATGCCTGTAGTCCCAGCTACTCAGGAGGTTGAGGCAGGAGAATCACTTGATTATTTCCACAGTGCCGAGCCTAGTACCTAAATATGATAGGCCCTTAGTAAGTGTTTTTTGAATTGATAATTGTCAGTTTGAGATGCTGAGCTTCAGTCCTAATGGCTGACATGTCTGCATTCATGAAAAAGATGTACAAATATTTGGACTCATAACACTAAAATTATTACAACAAAAATGGGTATTGAGGTTAAATGCTTTTACAAAACCAGTTCTTCTCAGGTTCCTGTTCAAATTTACTCTAAAAAGTAAGTTTTTTGGTAAGCAAACAGATGACATTTCCGAGGATATCTAATTTGTTTTTCTTTTTATAAGCAAAACTGGATGTTCCAGGTAACACTTAAAAAAAATTATAAACCTTCAGAATATGAACACATGGGATTAATTATGTTATTTTATTTTTGGCTTCTTTCTCTCAGGTTCACAGTTAATAGAAGGATTTCTATAGTTGGATTTGGCTTATATGGATCTATTCATGGCCCTACTGATTATCAAGTGAATATACAGGTACAGTTTCCTCCCCACCATATATCATCTTGAAATATAACAAACAGGTCACTTTACAATAAGATATTGTTTTGACAGAATTTAAATTTCAATATAATTATCAAAGGAGTCAGAAGGCCTTTTAGCATTGTAAGTATAGAGAATTCTGCTTTAGAGTTGTTTCAGACTTTTTAGTCTGGTTGCAGAAAATTGGGGTCTTTCACAAAAGTATTAGCATATAAGGAGCTCTCCTTTGTCCAGGAATCCCTTCTATTAGTACTTCCTGCTGTGTAGTCTTTTTTTTTTTTT
>NW_016107610.1:1815655-1818329 GCF_001604975.1 Cebus imitator
TGCCACCATGCCCAGCTAATTTTTTGTACTTTTAGTAAAGATGGGGTTTCACCATGTTAGCCAGGATGGTCTCGATCTCCTGACCTTGTGATCTGCCCACCTCAGCCTCAAAGTGCTGGGATTACAGGTGTGAGCCACTGTGCCCAGGCTTTTCTTTTCTTTCTTTCCTTTTTCTTTTCTTTTTTTTTTTTTTTTGTCTCTCTGTGTTGCCCAGGAGGGTCTTGAGCTCCTAGGCTCAAGTGATCGTCCTGTCTCAGCCTCCCACAGCATTGGGTTTACAAGCATGAGGCCCCTGCTTCATTCTTTAGGCTTTCTCAACCATGTAGTTCTTTCAGATAGGGCACTACTCCCTGATCTGGATGAAAGTTAAATACCTGTCTCCTTCCTTTTCTTAATAATAAACCAGTGTTCTTTACACTTTTGATCGCACGCCCCAGTTAGTAAAATTATTTTTAAAAACACATCCATATTATATTTTTATTTATCAACTTATATATATGCAATACTGCATATATTTTATGTATAAATTGAAACATGAAAAATATGAGAAAGTACACTGTTTCACATTTTTGTTTATCAACAGAACCCACCATCTCTAAAATGTTATTAGTCTATTCTCTCTTTTTTTTTGAGATGGAGTCTCGTTCTGTCACCCAGGCTAGAGTGCAGTGGTGTGATCTTGGCGCACTGCACTTCTGCCTCCTGGGTACAAGCAATTCTCCTGCCTCAGCCTCCTGAGTAGCTGGGATTACAGCGTGTGCCACCACATCTGGCTGATTTTTGTAATTTTAGTAGAGACAGAGTTTCACCATGTTGGTCAGGCTGGTCTTGAACTCCTGACCTCGTGATCTGCCCACCTTGGTTTCCTAAAATGCTGGGATTACAGGTGTGAGCCATCACGCTCAGCCTGTTAATCTTTAATAATAAAAACTTTGGTTAACTTTGTGATCAAAATGCATTGTTTTCAAAATTCTGGTTTTCTGTTTTATGATACAACAATTCAAACATCTGGCTTGATTACAGCAGAAAAAGATACCATACTACCTCAAAAAGATGATAGCATCCTCCAAATGGAAGAATTGCATTATTGGCTGTGCCAACAAAATTATTCTACTTATTTTCTAATGCTGTACACTGAAGTTTATTGTGAAATTCAGCTGCTAAATTTACATCATTCATGTCAGTTTGTTGTACTTATAAACCAATTAGAAAGTTATATTAATTTTTTTTTTTGAGACAAAGTCTGTCACCCAGGCTAGAGTGCAGTGACACAATCTCTGCTCACTGCAACCTCCATCTCCCGGGTTAAGCGATTACCGTGTCTTAGCTTCCTGAGTAGCTGAGATTACAGGGTTGTGCCACCACATCCAGCTAATTTTTGTATTTTTAGTAGAGATGGGGTTTCACCATGTTGGCCAGGCTGGTCTCGAATCCCTAACCTCAAGTGATCCACCCACGTAGGCCTCCTAAAGTGCTGGGATTACAGGTATGAGCCACTGTGCCCAGCCAGAAAGTTTTATTAATTATTTGACAGATTTTTTTTTTTTGAGACGCAGTTTCACTCTGTTGCCCAGGCTGGAGTACAATGGCACGATCTCGATCTACCGCCTGGGTTCAAGCGATTCTCCTGCCTCAGCGTCCTGAGTAACTGGGATTACAGGCATGCGCCACCACGCCTTGCTAATTTTTGTATTTTTAGTAGAGACAGGGTTTCACCATGTTGGCCAGACTGGTTGGTTTTGAACTCTTGACTTCAGGTGATCCACCTGCCTCAGCCTCCCAAAGTGCTGGGATTACAGGCATAAGCCACTGTGCCCGGCCTGTGTAATATCTGGGCTCTGTGTTCAGTATTTGAAAGATTTTTTAACAGGTTAGAAAATTTTGTTTTCATGTTTTTTAAGTACAGAAAAACGTTAGCAAACCTCTGAAGAATACACAGGATTTCACAGTCACTCCCCACTGTACTTTATATACTTTTTAAAACTATTGTTAAGATCCTATTCAATAGACACCATGAACCCACTTAAGCACACTGGATAATCGGCAGACCCAGGAAGGTGCAAGTTCCCACTGTCAGCCTCTCTGATTGTGGAACCTTACTCTTATATTATGTGTTACAGAAGACACCAGACTCCTTGTGTACAAACTGAGGGAGGGCATCAGGATTATAGATACATTAAAATGATGAAGTATAAATACTATGAGTCAAATAATAGAAACAGGCCAGGCACAGTGGCTCTTGTGTATAATCCCAGTACTTTGGGATTATAGACAAGGTAGAAGGATTGCTTGAGCCCAGGATTTGGAGACCAGCCTGGGCAGCAGAGCATGAACCCATCTCTACAAAAAAATTAAAAATTAGGACTGGGTGCAGTGGCTCACACCTGTAATTCCAGTACTTTGAGAGGCTGAGGTGGGCAGATCACTTGAGACCAGGAGTTGGAGACCAGCTTGGCCAACATGGTGAAACCTTGCCTCTACTAAAAATACAAAAAAGTTAGCTGGATATGGTGGCATGTACCTGTAATCCCAGCTACTCAGGAGGCTGAGGCATGAGAATTGCTTGAACCTGGGAAGTGGAGATTTCAGTGAGCCAAGATCACACCACTGCACTTTAGAATGGGCAACAGGGCAAGAGTCTGTCTCAAAAAAAGAAAAGGAAACAAAGTAACAA
>NW_016107610.1:1818439-1832371 GCF_001604975.1 Cebus imitator
AAAAAACATAGATTCCTAAGGGCTTCATATTTTCTATAGTTTGCTTCATTGGGTTTAACTTAAATGTAACTTGTCTCTTAAAAATTACAGATCATTGAATATGAAAAAAAACAAACCCTGGGACAAAATGATACCGGCTTTAGTTGTGATGGGACGGCTAACACATTCAGGGTCATGTTTAAGGAACCCATAGAGATCCTGCCCAATGTGTGCTACACGGCATGCGCAACACTCAAAGTAAGAGTCATGCACGATGTTCCAGATGGTTCCTCTTGAATGTTGCAGAAAGCGTGTTTTAGCTGAGAGTCATGGACAGCTGAGCCATTTATAAAGAGGGGAGAAAAGAAACTGGGAGCTGAAATATTCCACTGCCTTAAGAAGAGAAGTGCTTCTTTCTGTTCTGAAAGAAATAGCTCTTCCTAAGAAGTAGCCTTTTGTTTTAGTAAGCAGTTGAATGTTTGGCAGAAAATAAGTTATTTTTGTAAAAATCTTTTCACTGTTTTCTAATATCTGGGCTCTGTGTTCAGTATTTTTATTCATTAATTAGTTTTTTGGTAAAAACTTCATTTTTCTCTAAATGACAGCATAAAATTTTATATAGGAATGATAATGAAATATAATAGAACATTAATTAAAACACCACAATACATTGAGTGCTTATTAAATGAAAATTACTAAGGAACCTTTTATTCTCATTTAGGGTCCAGATTCCCACTATGGCACAAAAGGATTGAAGAAAGTAGTGCATGAGACACCTGCTGCTAGCAAGACTGTTTTTTTCTTTTTTAGTTCTCCTGGCAATAATAATGGCACTTCAATAGAAGATGGACAAATTCCAGAAATAATATTTTATACATAATTTAGCATTGTAATACATCTTGGCTAAATAGTACCCTACAATCTAGTGTCAAAAACATAAGTAACTGGCCACAAAAAAGTAGTTTGAGTGTTGTGAATATTTATAATTGTAAGATAAGAAACAGTTTCTTAGAGGAGATAGAAAAATGTTTAAATCTTTGCATGATTTAAAAACAGGTTTTCCATTTTCTTATAACCTTATGGGAAAAGAACTGGGTTTAATGGTTTAAAAAAAAGCACAGCTATTTCAGTTTCATCTTGTATAATTTCATAGGTTGGCTGACTTAGGGTCTTTTCAGTAGTTTTGGAATTGAAAGATTCTTGTTATATATAGCTAGTTTGGGTTCATTTTTGTTGTAACTATTTTGAAGGTTAGGTGAGATGGGCAAATAGGCTTACCTATTTTGAAGGTTGAATGAAAAGAGATGAGTCAGTATTTCTGCAGAATTCCTATTAAATAACTAATTTCAGAAAAGTAAGAAGCTGACTTTGTATTTGGGGGTTTAAAATATCTGGTTGTTAGCATTTGGAATAGTGCTAAAAGAGGCCTAATAAAATGCCCAAGAAAATTTTCAGTGCACTTACAGAAAAGAATATTTTGTAGTAGTATAGTAATGTGTTATGTAGTACAGTTTTAAAGCTATAAATGGAATTTGTGTAAATTCACAATAATGTGATGTAAACAGGATCTAAGACTGGATTCTGTCACTAAACTGCACCACTATACCTGTCTTGCTATGTGGAAGATGCTGTTGATATTCCCAAGATTGAGATGATGATGATGACGACTGGGTGAACAGACATCACATCAACATTGTGATAATCCTGTACAGCAAGAAACCAAATAAAATACTAACATTTCTAACAACTGCTCTGACATTGTAAAGAGATCCAACAGAATCACTCCTGCTGAAAAATACGCTTTCTGCCACCTACACATTATTCTATCTGGGAGGTAAAATTTGCTTCATGGTCATGACCCCATTAGTCACTATTACAGCTGTGTTGGGGATAGGAAGTATATCTGGTAGATTGACATTTATACACTTTTTTATAAAGCAGATTTTTAAATATAAGTAACATTCATTTTTTTCCCCTTGAAAGTGATTCTCTTACAATGTAAGTGTAATTAAGGTATATCAAATTGTTGTGGAAGGTGATTAAAAATCAAAATTCTTTTAAGTATCACTTAGATAATTTTTTCTAAATAATTAGGATATTAAAAATTTTCAGGCCAGGCGCGGTGGCTCAAGCCTGTAATCCCAGCACTTTGGGAGGCTGAGGCGGGTAGATCACGAGGTCAAGGGATCGAGACCATCCTGGTCAACATGGTGAAACCCCGTCTCTACTAAAAATACAAAAAATTAGCTGGGCATGGTGGCGCGTGCCTGTAATCCCAGCTACTCAGGAGGCTGAGNTACTAAAAATACAAAAAATTAGCTGGGCATGGTGGCGCGTGCCTGTAATCCCAGCTACTCAGGAGGCTGAGGCAGGAGAATTGCCTGAACCCAGGAGGCGGAGGCTGCGGTGAGCCGAGATCGCGCCATTGCACTCCAGCCTGGGCAACATGAGTGAAACTCCGTCTCAAAAAACAAAACAAAACAACAACAAAAAATTTTCATCTAATATTTCACTTTATATTGTCAAGAAGGTAGTGAGGTATATTGGTGGCTGAGGTCTCTTGAAATTGCTAAAGGGAAATTTTTCTATGGTCATGCTTTTATGGCTGAGGTCTCTTGAAATTGCTAAAGGGAAATTTTTCTATGGTCATGCTTTTATGGCTATAAACCTCAGTTAAATGGAATATCTATGGGATATGTGGTTCTGGTTAACTAAAAATTAACCAGTAAACATTGTAGTAACATTACAGAAAATACTTCTGCCTTAAAAAGTATGATATGCCGGAGATGAGTTAGTGTTTCTTGATGTTGGATGCCTTTCAAATGCCTCATCTGTTGTACTGAACAATTGAAACTGCATGTAGCCATAGAAGGGACAAGAAACAGAACTGTTTACTAACTGGGACATCCCCTGGAATTTTTAAAAAATAAATATATATGTATTACCCTTTTTTTGTCATTTGTCTTTTTCTTCTAAAAGTGAATATAAACACCATTTTGGTTTTTTGTTTTTGTTTTCCGAGACGGAGTCTCACTCTGTTGCCCAGGCTGGAGGACAGTGGTACCATCTCAGCTGACTGCATCCTCCATCTCCTGAGTTCAGGCAGTTCTCCTGCCTCAGCTTCTGGAGCACCTGGGATTATAGGCGCTTACCACCACGTTCAGCTAAATTTTGTATTTTTAGTAGAGACAGGGTTTCACCATGTTGGCCAGACTGGTCTCAAACTCCTGACCTCAGGCGATCCACCTGCCTCAGCCTCCCCAGAGTGCTGGGATTACAGGCATGAGCCACAGCGCCCGACTGTAAACACCATTTTGGAACAAAGGTTCTAGTTACTTGAGGTTTAACTTTATGGGAGTAATGCAATTCAAAATAAAAATGCTTCACTGCCGACTTAAAGCAGTTCATAGGAACTGCAGTGATAACCACTGCTGCCATTTGTTTCTTGATCACTTCTTTTTGTGGTCTCAGGTTTTTTCCCCCCTGTTCTAATCTCAGGAGGTGGAGAATGAAGAATGTGGGAGAATCCAAGAAATAATCTTACTGTTAGATTGTGACTGTCATCTCACAGCTGTTTATTAGTAGTAACTACCCAAGTGACTATTTTGTACCAGGCTCTTTACTACATTTTTTTTTTTTTTTTTTTTTTGAGACAGCGTCTTGCTCTGTTGCCAGGCTAGAGTGCAGTGGCATGATCTCTGCTGACTGCAGTCTCCACCTCCCAGGTTCAAGCGATTCTCCTGTCTCCGCCTCATAAGTAGCTCTGTCTACAGGTGTGCACTACCACACCCAGCTATTTTATTTTATTTTTTGTATTTTAGTAGAGACGGGGTTTCACTGTGTTGGCCAGGATGGTCTCAATCTCCTGACCTTGTGATCTGCCTATCTAGGCCTTCCGAAGTGTTGGGATTACAGGCGTGAGCCACCGCACCCAGCCTACCTTACGACATTCTTACTAGTTTCTCACAGCATTGATATGAGGTAAGTACCATTACAATACCCATTTCATGGGCAAAGAAAAAGTCAGCTAGGCTGGGCACGGTGGCTCACACCTGTAATTCCAGCACTTTGAGAGGCTGAGACAGAAGGATCACTTGAGGCCAGGAGTTCAAGACCAGCCTGGGCAACATAGTGAGACCCTGTCTCTGAAAAACAAGAAAATTAGCTAGGTTGTGGTGGCACGTGCCTATAGTTGTAGCTGCTTGGGAGGTTGAGGGGAGGATTGCTTGAGCCCAGGGGTCCAAGATTACAGTGAGTTTTGGTAGCACCACTGCACTCCAGCCTGGGCGATAAAGCAAAACCCTGTCTTGGGGAGGGGAAAAAAAAGTTCAGTAAGTGGTGGGAAGTGGAATTTAAGCCCATTTACATCTCCCACACTACAGAGTTGAGAAAATATTTTGCTGGGTCCAAAAATACTATTTATGTCACCATTCTCAAACTCTGCAGTAAGACCCAAAAATATGTTTGACTAATCTGTATTTACTGTAGAATATACTTTATATTTTAAGAACTCCAGTATCTGCCCAACAAATTGAGATTACTTGCATTATCAGAGTGTTTTTAAAATTATTTTTAACCTGGGAATAGATAAGCTTGTAAGATATTAGAGAAAGCAAGGTCTTCAATGTGTTATGTTACATGTAATGTGTTTAAAATAATGTCCCACTTTTTAGTACTTCTTCAAACCACTTTCTACTTCCTTCTTCTAGTCATCCAGATTCAAGACCTGGAATTGTCCCCAAATTAGAAAAAACACATCCTTCACAAGAAGGGTGGTACCATCGCAGTCCCAGCCCCAACAGCCAGCCAGAGCTACACCATGTATTTATTCACATACACCTAGTTTGTATGCTTTTAAAAATCCCTTTTCCTGTTTCTCCATTGCAGGTTTTTAAATGGAACTCTATTTAAAACTGAAGATAAAATGAGGCCTGTAGTTATACAGCTGCTGAGGAAGCTGAGGCAGGAGCATTGCTTGAATCCAAGAGCTTGAGACCAGCCTGAGCAACATAGTGAGATCCTGTCTCAAAGAAAATAATATGCGAACCACCACAAACATTTACAAGGGGTTTCCTGCCATTTGAATCTTAGCCTCTGTGTTTTCCCTCACTGTTAGGCAGTATGTCTTCACACTCTGCCTCTCTCTTCCAAAGACAGGGATGTGGGCAGGAGAAACAGGTGCACAGTTTGGTGGCACATGGGGCAGACGGCTTTTCTCCTCCCCATTGGCGCAATGAAGTCCTCATACCCCCTACTTCCGAGTCACGTGTGGGAAAGGCCACGTGGTTCGCTGCAGGGCACCTCTCCACTCTTTCCTCACCCATCTAGCCACTGGCCAGATGCCATCATAATACCTTTACAAATGTCCCTTTTATTTCCATGACAACTGCCAAACCTCTGAGGCTGATGTGACTTTACAGCAGATTCTACAAATGACTTCTATAGAATGCTGGTTCAGCTTTTGTGCCTTAATTCTTCACTGATTTCAAAGAAGGGAAATATGGTTTTGGTTTAACACCTAGCTCGATTGCTTCTGCTCAAGCCTTTATACTGTGTGGCCTCAGTGGCCATGTGGACAACCCAGCTACACTTAGGTTTCCAGTTTCTTCTTTACCTCCAGCAACCTTCACTATTCCTTCTCATGGCCACACTGTATAGCCTATCATGATGTGGAATTGCTGTACATCTGAAATAGTAAATTCAGACATCCCACTCTCTGGCCACAACCTTTATTATTTGTTCAAGCTGTCACTCACATTCCAGTTACTCTTGACCTCTGTTCTGTTCTTCCTTCTCTACCCACTTAGGCTCTATCTTTGATCTCCCTCAACCCCTCTCTATCTTTGGTCTTTAATCACTTTAACCATTTCATCAATGACCCTCAACCCACTTGTATATACCTGAATGAATCTGGTTCTGACTGCTTTGGTAGTAGCACTGGGGCCAAAAAAGAAATTTAAATTTAAAAAACAAAAAACAGCCAGGCGCGGTGGCTCAAGCCTGTAATCCCAGCACTTTGGGAGGCCGAGGCAGGTGGATCACGAGGTCAAGAGATCGAGACCAACCTGGTCAACATGGTGAAACCCCATCTCTACTAAAAATACAAAAAATTAGCTGGGCATGGTGGCACGTACCTGTAATCCCAGCTACTCAGGAGGTTGAGGCAGGAGAATTGCCTGAACCAAGGAGGCGGAGGTTGCGGTGAGCCGAGATCGCGCCATTGCACTCCAGCCTGGGTAACAAGAGTGAAACGCCGTCTCAAAAAACAAAACAAAACAAAACAAAAAAAAAACTTCTAGCTGGTGAATCCAGGCATTTAAAAGAATGAAACTATAGGCCAGGTGCTGGCTCATGCCTGTAATTCTAACACTTTGGGGAAGTGAGCGGATTGCCAGAGCTCAGGAGTTTGAGACCAGCCTGGGCAACATGGTGGAACCCCGTCTCTGCTAAAAATACAAAAAATAAATAATATGGGTGTGATGGCATGCACCTGTAATCCCAGCTACTCTGGAGGCTGAGGCAGGGAGAATTGCTTGAACCCGGGAGGCAGAGGTTGCAATGAGCAGAGATCCCACTACTGCGCTCCAGCCTGGGTGACAGGCTCTTCCCATCCCACTGACTCTGTCTCAGAAATAAATAATGTAACTATAGATTGGGATCATGATGATTTCATGGTCTCCTTTAACTGTCAGTACTGTAGAATGAGTTCCAAGAGTCAGCCCTTTGCCATTCTCCAGAGTCCCAATGTAAAGCTGTTCCACTTTGCTCACACGTTCAACACCTCCTCCAGCCTTAGTTACGAAAGAAATCCCAGCTCCCATCAGCAAACCTATAAACGCACCTACATGTCCACTTAAGCTCTCCGTTAGGAAGGGAGGAGTGTCTACAGTCTCCTGTAGTGCAGTCGGTCTCTACTTGAGCTCGGATCCCATCTCTTCAGGAACTGCCCTCTGCTGTAACCTCTCCTCTCCTGGCTCTTTTCTACCAACCTTCTAATATGGTAAAAATAAGTCTCTGAATGGCATGTGCCCCTCCAGATAGCAATTGCTCCTTCACAGTGAAGTCACTGGATTATTCTCTACACTTATCTCCATTTCCTTCTCTCCACTGAAACTGCTCCAGCCTGGGTCACCAACACCACCCTGATTTCTAAGTCTTGCGGTCACTTCTCAGTCATTACATGTGACACGTTCTCTCTGGAGCATTCGTCACTGTTGATATTCCCTCTCGAAGCACCCTTCCTTAGCTGCCATTACACCGTACTGCTACCTGGACAACGTCCTTTGTTGACATCTCTACCTGCTCTTGCTGCTCTATCCTGGCCCTCGTGCTCCGCACACACTTTCTCAGCCTTTCTCTCATCCATTTCCATTGCTTCAATTGCCATCTATTTTTCAGAAGATTCCAGAATCTCTATTGCCAGCCTTGATTTTGCAAACTTCAGTTACATATATGTAGTTACCCCTTTAATATTTGTACTTGGATGTCCGGTGGTCATCTCAAACTCATTATGTCCAAAGTTGAACTCCTCTCCTCGGACTCCCAAACCTGTTCCTTGGGTCCCAAACCTGGGCATTTCCTTGACTCTTCGCTCTTATTCGCACATCCAGTCATTCTCAAGTTCTGATCATTCCAGTTTCTGAAGATCGTTGAAATGATCAGGGCTGCATCCTCGCTGCTTAGTTCAGGTCACCGTCTCCCATTTAGGGGGGCGGATCTCCCTATCGCTGCCTTTTCCTCTGTCAGCCACAGTGCAGCTGGTGTCTTTCTAAAACACAACAAATTGGACTCCCAATCCCTTGCTTCAAAGCCTTCAGTGACTCCATGATCTTGCTTCTGCTGATTTGTTTCATGCCTCGCCATATCACATGTCGCAGTGCATTTCCTCTTTTACATTGTGGGATCCGCTGCGCCTGGCACGAGGTAAGTGCGCCATCGAGACGTGGAAGATTCACAAGGGCACGAGGCTCTATATAGACTTGCTGGCCACAGGCAGCAGCGTGGGGCTTTGCACCTGCTGCTTGGCTGCAGGAGCGAGAAGACACCTGGCCCTGTGCACTCCTTACCGCGCTCTCCAATTCTGCGAAGTGACAATACCTTTCTTTCCCCGATTAGGAAAGAGATCAGAAGTGACACATCTTCCCATCAGCTGAGGAGGGTGGGCCATGACATGGCGAGGCCCCAGCTCCCCAGCTCCACCTCCTGGGGCCCTTTCCAGAACAAAAGTGGCTCGCTCCCGCCGGCCGTAAGGTGTCGCCCTCGGGAAAAGCGGATGCGCGGGGCGCTGGGGCCGCTCCTGCCCGCTACCTGCGCAAGTGCAGAGGGCTCTTCCGGCGCCTCCCCAGACAGGGATGCTGCGGCTCTGCAGAGGGCTGAGGCAGGTCGTGGCAGAACCCAGTACCTGGGGTTCAGCTCGGCTTCCTCTTGACGCCGAGATGCCTAAGAAGGCTGGTGCGACGACCAAGGCCAGTGGCAGGTCCCCTGGCAGCAGAGGGGTGGGCCGCAGGGCTCCTTAAGAGCGCGGGAGAAGCGGGGCCCGGGGGTGGAGGTACCGCCGGCAGTTTGCCTTCTCTCAGTTCCGGGGCCCAGGACAGCCACTGCCACCCCCAGAGCTGCGGCTCCTGCTGCAGTCGCCCCGCCCTAGTAGGCTGCGCCGCCGTCCACCCGGTGACGGAGTGCTGGGCCCGGCGGCAGCCGAGCTCTCCCTGGGCTGCTTGTGCTGACCTCTCTGGCCTCCCTGCACTCCCAGGCCAGCAATTCACGTTCCAGCAGCGGCGTGACGCCTGCGCATCCCCGGGAGGCCCTATTCTGCGTCCTCCTCCCTTACCTGGGCTGATCGCAGCCCTTCTGTCAAGAATACACCACTCCCATTTCCACCGTCTTTCCTGGCCAACCGCAGTCCGTTTCTCAGACTCAGCTCAAGCACTGCCTCCTGCCACTGCTGGCAGGATCCTCCAGTGCCCCAGTGCCGAGCTGCCCGTGCGGTAATGCCCCGTGTGTATCTCATGGGTGCACTTAGCACAGTGTTATTATGATTTTGTATGTTCTTTCTCCCTCGCAGCTGTCCGAGCTGCTTGAGAGCAAGGACCTTATGTCCTTATATCTTTACTTATCCATTGCCTACATATTTGTTGAATGAAAGTTCCTAGCACAGCCCCTGTCCCATAACAGGCCTTTAAATATGAAGCCCTACTGGTTTTTTTTTCTCCCTTTTCCCCAACACGCACACATATACACTTTCACCAACATTTATTAGCTCTGACTGCATGAGATACAATGATAAATAATAAATGGTCCCTGCCCAGGAGGAATTGTTCC
The DNA here is from genome assembly GCF_001604975.1 of Cebus imitator. Taxonomy (NCBI): domain Eukaryota; kingdom Metazoa; phylum Chordata; class Mammalia; order Primates; family Cebidae; genus Cebus; species Cebus imitator. The sequence continues at coordinate 1,827,737 of NW_016107610.1, forward strand.
CTAGGGAGGAACAAACATTAAGGTTTAGAAGCCAGAGTTAGATTTTCTTGCAAGGGAGGAAAAAACACTGTTGGGTTGATGGGAATGCTTCATGGGAGAATTGATTAATGAAGTTCGTGGGAAAAGCGTCCTCCTAGGTGGCCAGAAGTCCCTGGACACCACTGATTAGCCCACTTTGTCTGTTAAGGGTGAAAGGGGTCAGTGGAAGGATCAAATTAAGTGTGTGGGAAAATATTTTGTAACCTGTAAAGTTGTGTGGTTGTCATTTTAGGGTAAAAGCCAGAGCAAAGAACCAGAGAGACCTCTTCCTCCCTTAGGTCCTGTGGCAGTTGATCCTAAAGGTTGTGTCACCATAGCCATCCATGCCAAACCTGGCTCCAAACAAAATGCTGTAACAGGTATGCCTGGACACTGGGGTGGGATTTAAGTGTGAATCACATGTCTTTTCCAGCCTCCCTTTGCCTTGGCTAACTGAAGGCTTATCCTGTGACCATTGATTTGTCACATCTGCAGTTAGCAGCTTCTCCATTTTAAAATTCTAGATTCTAATGTAAAGGTGCCTGAAAGTGAATATATCTTTAAATCATGCCAACTTACACAAAACCATTGTATAATTTTCTTTTTTAAAATATGGTATTTTAGAAAGGACAGATAACGGAAACCTGTGCGTAGCCTCGATTTTTAGTTTGTCTTGTTCCAAAACTGGAGACATTGGCCAGAGAAAGAAGACACATTTTAGTGTAGTTTAATGATCGTGGCCTAAGGAGAGGGAGGAAACTTTCGATCTGAGACCAGTGATCAGTTCCTGTGTGAACTTGTTTTAAGTAAAACGGTATAAAACATTCATGGGCCCAGTTTTTTCATCTGTCAGATGAGATCGCTGGACTAAGTTAGGGGCTTTCAAGCTATTCTCTGGAGTGCTGGAGGTGCCTCGGGAATCAGCTTCGGGCAAAGGGGAGGCCAGGCACACAGGACTCTGACTAGCTGTGTTTATGTTTGTTTTAAATATTGGGATTCTAGAGAAAATTGGGGGAAAGGGATTCTAAAGGAGAAAAAAGTTCGAAAACCATGCTCTGAATTATTTTGAAGGTCTTTTTCACCTCTAAAGCTCCGTATTCCACATTGTGTTTAGATTTTGAAAGGAAAACCACAAAATTGGTATACTAGGCCTGGTTTATGTTGATGACCAGTTTGACTTGGCCATGTTCTCCTTGGCCAGCATTTTCTAAGTAGTGGGTGTGGACACTGTCTACTGTTGGAGTATTATGTTTCATTAGATCTAAAATGGGAGTCTGGGTGCCGTGGCTCATTTGTAAAATGGAGATCATAATGGTACTAATATCTTCATGAAGTCTTTATAAGGATTAAAGAAGTTAATATTTGTAAAGCCTTTAACACGTTTGTGTGTGCTTAAAATTAGTGTATAGTAAGTGCTATGTAAATATTTGTTAAGTAAACATTATTAAATTTTTAGAACAGTCAAGATACATGTCACATAAGAGGTGAACTTAGTCTAGGGCTCTGATTTTCCTGATGAGGAAACTCTGCACAACCCTGTACAATCTAATAAGCTACGCTGTCCCTGGACTTCCTTAGTGACATTGATGAGGCTGAAGGCCATCTCTGACTCCATGCCTGGGGCTCTTAATATACCAAGGGCAATTTCCGGTTGCAGGATACTCCCCAGGGCTCTGTAAGCCCATCTTGGTCAGCAAGATTGGGTAAATATCGGTTTTCTTCTCTGGTTTTATTTCCTGTAACGGTAGGGCCATTTTTATCATGTTCATGTTCCCTTAAATGTGATTAGTTTAATCATTCATTTCTTTATTCAACAGTTATTAATTGAAAATCTATGTGTCAGGCAAATGCAAACTCTTTTACAAAATGTCCTCACTTCATGAAGAAAAATAACTTCCTAAGGGTAAAGTCCACCCTGTTTTCATTCCAGATTTGACAGCAGAAGCTGTAAATGTAGCTATTGCAGCACCTCCATCAGAGGGAGAGGCTAACGCTGAGCTCTGTCGGTATCTTTCCAAGGTCCTAGAACTCAGGAGGAGTGATGTGGTTTTGGATAAGGTAGGTCTCTCTATCTCTCTCTCTCTTTTTTGAGACGAAGTCTTGCTCTGTCACACAGGCTGGAGTGCAGTGGCACAATCTCACCTCACTGCAACCTCTGCCTCCCAGGTTCAAGCTATTCTCCTGCCTCAGCTTCCTGAGTAGCTGGGATTATAGGCTCACACCACCACAAGTGGCTAATTTTTGTATTTTTAGTAGAATGAGGTTTTACCATGTTAGCCAAGCTGGGATCAAACTCTTGACTTCAAGTGATCCACCTGCCTCAGCCCCCCAAAGTGCTGAGAGTACAGGCATGAGCCACTGTGCCTAGTGGTCTCTCAGCTTTGGGCAAGGGGGGAGGCCAGGCACACAGGACTCCTGACTTTTCAAACATCTTTGATTTATTTTCTTTCTTTTTTTTGAGACAGAGTCTCGCTGGAGTGCAGTGGTGCAATCTTGGCTCACTGCTACCTCTGCCTGCTAGGTTCAAGTGATTCTCCTGCTTCAGCCTCCCGAATAGCTGGGATTACAGGCACCCACCACCAGGTCTAGCTAATTTTTATATTTTTAATAGAGGCAGGGTTTCAACATGTTTGTCAGACTGGCCTGACCTCAGGTGATCCACCTACCTTGGCCTCCCAAAGTGTTGGGATTATAGGCGTGAGCCACTGCACCTGGCCTTGTTTTATTTTTTGAGACAGAGTCTCGCTCTGTTGACCAGTCTGGAATGCATTGGCATGATCTCGAGTCACTGCAACCTCTGCCTCCCGGGTTCAAGTGATTCTCCTGCCTCAGCCTCCCAAGCAGCTGGGATTACAGGTGCCCACCACTACATCCAGCTAATTTTTGTATTTTTAGTAGAGATGAGGTTTCAGCATGTTGGCCGGGCTGGTCTCGAGCTCTTGACTTCAACTGATCTGCCCACTTCAACCTCCCAAAGTGCTGGGATTACAGGTGTGAACCACCATGCCCAGCCACCTTTGATTATTACACATCAATAATGATTCAAAAAATATTGAGTTTTTTTTTGTCTTTTTCAAATAATTGGGAAACTGGTTGTTTATAACTTTTAAATTTATTTAATCACAGAAATCTGTGAATTCTTCCTATTTAGTCTCCTTCATGCCTGCTGCCTTAATCCTGAGACTGTCCACACTGTATGCTTATGCGTCTTCACTGCCAGCGTTGCCAGCACTTTCTTCTTTCTGAATTCATTCCTGAACCTGCTATCAGATTAATCTTGCTTACCTCTCTCATCCTTCAAGCCATCACCACACTAAACAACCTAAAGCATTTCCTATTGTTAGTCATCTCCATTAGTGACTCTTGTCAAGTGTTGCTGGTCCCCTACGTTGCCCTTGCTCACTAGAAGAAGCTCATTGGGAAGACAGAAGGCTTGTATGATGTCATTAATATGGTTTTGCACTAGGGGTGGATATCAAAATCACCTGGGAATGATTTCTAAATACAGATCCCTGAGTCTCACTCTAGGCTTCTTGAAATAGAATCTTCAGGAATAGGGCCCAGCCATGTTTATATTTCTTAAAGCTCTACTCCTTTTCCAGTGCTATACTGTATTGCTCCTATCTGGGTTCCAGCTGGCATTCAAAGTCATTGATTAACAGACTGCACCTAAAAATCCATTTGAATGCCCCACCTGGGGCAAGTTATTTCTGATTTTTGGCTGGTGCTCCTGCTCTGACATTTGCCTGAAAGACGTTCACCACTCGTCCACCTGTGCAAATTCTACCCATCTAAATAAATCCCGTCTCAGATTTTATCTTCTTTAAAAGATGTGTTTGAAAACAAATCCTTTTTAAAGTTGTTTTAAGTGATTGTGAAATCGTGGCACTTGGATATGTGGCTGCTTTTTGTTTGGAATTTTCAGAAATGTTTAACAACATAGAGAACAGCAATTTGTTTATATTTATAATTGTTTTAACTACAAAGTTTATATAAAATTGCAATATTAATTTTGGTATTTTAAATATTATTTTCTTTTTTTTTTGAGACGAAGTTTCACTCTTGTTGCCCAGGCTGGAGTGTAGTGGCATGATCTCAGCTCACCACATGCTCTGCCTCCTGGGTTCAAGCGATTCTCCTGCCGCAGCCTCCCGAGTAGCTGGGTTTGCAGGCATGCACCACCACGCCTGGCTAATTTTGTATTTTCAGTAGAGATGGAGTTTCTCCATGTTGGTCAGGCTGGTCTCAAACTCCCAACCTCAGGTGATCTGCCTGCCTTGGCCTCCCAAAGTGTGGGGATTACAGGGGTGAGCCACTGTGCCCAGCCAAGATGATTCTTGTTTTTAACTTAAAGAATTGCTTAAGACTAGAATATTATAAAGATTCTGGCCAGGCGTGGTGGCTTACATCTGTAATCCCAGCACTTTGGGAGGCCAAGGCTGGTGGATCATGAGGTCAGGAGATCGAGACCATTCTGGCTAACATGGTGAAACTCCATCTCTACTGAAAATATAAAAAATTAGCTGGGCATGGTGGCGTAAGCCTGTAGTCCCAGCTACTCAGGAGGCTGAGGCAGGAAAATTACTTGAACCTAGGAGGCAGAGGTTGCAGTGAGCC
>NW_016107610.1:1833946-1849788 GCF_001604975.1 Cebus imitator
AGCTGGGACTACAGGTACATGCCACCACGCCTGGCTAATTTTTTGTATTTTTAGTAGAGACAGGGTTTCACCATGTTGGCCAGGATAGTCTTGATTTCTTGACTTCATAATCCTCCCACCTTAGCCTCCCAAAGTGCTGGGATTGCAGGCGTGAGCCACGGTGCCTGGCTTACCCCCACCTTAATAAATGATGATTACTTGTACAAACATGATTGATTCATCATTTATTAACTTGGGTGCTTACTTGACAGACACTGCTAGGTGCTTTGCCTACGCTATACTTTGACAGAACCTGGGTAAGAACAGCCTGGCTCATTATGCCCTGGAGGCAGGAGCAGAGATTTCGGACTCCTGATTTCTGTGAGCCATTCCACACTTTACTCTTGGTTAGGGGATGGACAGCAAGAACCAGAGGATGGAGGTGGCACCTTTGCAGTGTTTAAAGTTCCAAACATCTAGGCCAGGTGCGGTGGCTCATGCCTGTAATCCAGCACTTTGGGAGGCTCAGGCAGCTAGATCACTCGAAGTCGGGGGTTCAAGACCAGCCTGACCAACATGGTGAAACCCTGTTTCTACTAAAAATACAAAAATTAGCTGGCTGTGGTGGTGCATGCCTGCAGTCCCAGCTACTCAGGAGGCTGAGACCCAAGAATTGCTTGAAGCCAGTAAGTAGAGGTTGCAGTGAGCTGAGATTGTTAAATTTTGCACTTCAGCCTGGGTGACAGAGTGAGAGTCTGTCTCAAAAAATAAAGTTCCAAACACCTAAATGCACAAACTTTTTAAGAGGCAGCTCTCTGGGCTATGGGCTGTCAGCATCTCCCTCTTAGATTCCAGGGATTTGGTTACATAGTTCCTTAGCTATAATGCAGAATATAAATTTTAGAACCCACGTGTCCACAAATTCAAATTGTTTTAATGCATGTAACTAGTGACTAAAAACTTAGAATTTCAATTTACATCCAAGAGGTGGCACCATAACACAACAAAACTACACAGACTTTGAAACTTGGTTCCTTTTGAAGTGAACAGTGCTAATAGGAAATTTTTTTCTGCAGTGCCTGACTACCACGCTCACACGCTGTGATCCTTCTTGTCTTCTCAGAGCCTTTTTTTTTTTTTTTTCCTCGAGAAGGAGTCTTGCTCTGTCGCCCAGGCTGGAGTGCAATGGTATAATCTTGGCTCACTGCAACCTCTGCCTCCTGGATTCAAGTGATTCTCCTGTCTCAGCTTCCCAAGCAGCTGGGATTACAGGTGTGTGCCGCCAGTCTGGCTAATTTTTCATATTTTTAGTACAGATGGGGTTTCACCATTTGGCCAGGCTGGTCTTGAACTCCTGAGCTTGTGATCCGCCCACCTTGGCTTCCCAAAGTGCCGAGATGACAGGCATGAGCCACTGCGCCAGGCTTCAGAGCTATTCCTTAAGCTTAGTCCCCCTGTATCTTAAATTGAGCTCAGGCCTGAGTGTTGTTAACTTGGGGCCAGCTGGGTACATGAGCATCTCGGCTCATTGCCATGGTGGAGGCAGCATGGTCCTGAGTTTCTCCCTTAACTGCAGCTTTCAGAAATCCACGAAGCCAGTGTTTTTGAAAATGGACCTGGGTGGGGCAATTGGCAAGGAGCTAATTTCTAATCAAGATGCCAACTTATTAACTTGAGTCAAGAACAGACCTGCCAAATAGACTGTACAGTGGGATCTGTAGTGAGCACATTCTGTCCCTTTGGGAAATCTCTTTAAGAGAATCATTTTAAGGCTGCTTGGAGAGCTTGGAATCAGAGCCAGGGAAATTAGGGGCCAGAGTAAGGGAGCTATGACCATCTAGAGCTCCCATTTCTGCTGCAGGGATGGACCTATGGTAGCAGCCAGTCACAGATCCTCTTCTGGGACAACACTGGAGATAATGATCCTTCATGGTACAGGAAATTATTTTTTCTAGGTTGCAGGAAGAACACCTATTTCTACCCACATAGGCATTCCTCAGACAATCCTTAGAATTCAGTTATTAAGGGTTTTTGCATTTTAGCCTGTCTGCCATCAGTCCCCCAGACAGAATTTGGGAGGGAAGAATCCCCAAATTTTGCAGCCACAGGTTACATACTCCCTGGTCATTTCTACAGGAAACTCATCTATGTTTTTACTATCACAGTGATGTTCAAACTTTCATCAGAGATGCCTAGGGGGATTAGGCCACTGTGGACAATAAGGGAGTGAGTCAGGTCAACAAAAATGCTAGCCTTTAGTCCTCTTCTACAGCCATACTGGGCGACATGTCCACATGATAGCTGCTCCTACCACATGTGGCTATTGAGCACTTGAAGTGTGGCTAACAGAATTTAAAAATAAAAGATAAGGCTGGCCATGCTGGCTCATGCCTGTAATCCCAGCAGTTTGGGAAGCTGAGGCAGGAGGATAGCTTGAGGCCAGGAGTTCAAGACCAGCCTGGGCAACATAGTGAGACCCCTTTTCTATAAAAATAAAATTAGCCAGGCATAATGGCTTGTGCCTATAGTCCCAGCTACTTGGGAGGCTGAGACAGGAGGATCACTTGAGCTCAGGAATTCAAGGTTGCAGTGAGCCACAATCACGCCACTGCACTTCAGCTTGGGTGATAGGGCAAGACCCTGTCTCAAATAAATAAAAAGGAAAAACAGAAGCATAATAGAAATACAGGCCATGTTGGAAACAGTCCAACAGAGAGGAGGCTGAAAACGGTATGGAATTTAGAAGGCAAGATAGAGAAGAGTGAACAAAGAAGGGAAAATGACAGCTATAGAAGTCACTTAAAAATTATTTTTCGAGACAAAGTTTCACTCTTGTTGCTCAGACTGGAGTGTGGTGGGGTGATCTCGGATCACTGCAACCTCTGCCTCCCAGGTTTAAGTGATACTTCTGCCTCAGCCTCCCAAGTATCTGGGATTACAGGCCTAAGCCACCATGCCCGTTTATTTATTTATTTATTTTTTGTATTTTTAGTAGAGATGGGACTTCTCCATGTTGGCCAGGCTGGTCTTGAATTCCTGAGCTCAGGTGATTCGTTCTCCTCAGCCTCCCAAACTGCTGGGATTACAGGAGTGAGCCACCTCACTCAGCCAAAATTATTCATTTTTGTATTGATTCACTTATTTATTGTTTTGTAAACACACAAGTTGAGGAAATTTTAAAATGAGAAAAATACACATACAAACAACAAAGCTCTAGCCATTAGCCATTAAGAGCAGTTTTATTTACCTAATTCAGACAAAGAGGCTGGAGATTCTTTAGGGAGTTAAAGGTACTAGCAGTGGAAAAAAACCACGAGATCATCATCCCATCATCCCCTGAAGCTGTCTCAGGAGGAGTCACTGAAACCCACAGAAAATCTAACTGGTAATTAATACACAGGGCTCTCTGTGTCCCTGAGGGAAAGGAATGAAAACATCAACTGAATTAGCCCATACATGGAGCTGTCTGTGCCCCTTAGGGAGAGGAATGAAAACAACTGAAATCAGCCCATCACCCCATAAAGACACTGGTGAAAGATTTGTGAGTTGTCCTTCTTGTACCCTAGCAGCCCACAGATACCTCATTTTAATGTCCAAACCTGACTGGGTACCCATTATGTGCCTAGTTCAGTGCTGCATACTTTATGCTCTCTCTTAATCCTGCAGTGGGGCAGTCAAGTCACATATTAGCTGTTTGTTTTTGTTTTTTTTTAGATGGAATCCCCCTCTGTCACCCAGGCTTGAGTGCAGTGATGCGATCTCGGCTCACTGCAACTTCCACCTCCCAGGTTCAAGCAGTTCTCCTGCCTCAGCCTCCTGAGTAGCTGGGATTACAGTCATGTACCACCATGCCCAACAAATTTTTGTATTTTTAGTAGAGATGGGTTTTTGCCAGGCTGGTCTGGAACTGCTGACCTCAGGTGATCCATCCACCTTAACCTTCCAAAGTGCTGGCATTACAGGCATGAGCCACATGCCTGGCCAACTGTTCTGACCAAAGACTTTTCATTAACCTGCTCCTCCTATCCCATCCTGTAAACCTTTAAATCTGAGGGATATTATCCACAGCTCATCTCCACTTTTCTAATCTGACAGCACTGATCATTGAATTCCTCAGAAGCAAGATGTTTCTCTGGCACGCAGAAGCCTCAGCAGTGTCACAGCAGCTGAAGTGTCACTTCTTCCTCACCCAGGGCACACCGTGACGTAGTGCAGCCCCACTGATTGGGACCCATGCAACCCTCCTGGCCCAGGGCCACTCTCCTCCAGAATGTCCACAGGTCAAGGGATCTCTACTCCCATCCTTACTTTCCTCAAAAGCTGGTTACAGCAGTAATCAGCCAGCCTTCTAGAAAAGAGGAGATATCCGCTCTCAAGACTGCTGTGGGCTCCAGTGGTATAATCTACTACTTGAATCTAGTTGTTTCTTTCATTCCATAATAATTTAATATAGCAGATGTCAGTAGAAATCTTTCTTTAGATATATCACATCTGGATACATGTGAATCCTAAAGGATTAATCTAAATATTAACAATTAACTTCTGCCAGTGTCAAGAGTATTTTCTCCTGTTGGTCTTAAATCAATTTTAAAATTTGAGAGTTTTAAAAGCATATCTTTTTATGTTCATAAACAGAACAAAGATGCTTTGAGTGCCTTATATATAATTTTTTCATACAGAATTAACCAAAGCCTTATTTAATATTTCAAAATTCTCATTTATGTATATATTAAATACGTGTCTTTGGTTAAAATGCAACATATTGAAAGAAAAATGCATATAGGCATTTCAGATAATAATTTACATGTATTTCATTTGTCTGACGTTATAAAGTAAGCACTTTCACAACTAACATTCCCAGCTAACTGAAGTCCAATTGTAATAGAAGCCACCTTAAGCTGGGAATATTTATTTCTTATATTTCCTAAATTTAAAAAATTCCTTTCACTATAGCTGATGGTGCTAATTAAAAGAAGTCAACAGTCTACGAGATAGATTTCCATACACAGCCAAATCTGTGTTTGGATTGAATCAAATAAAATAGGAAGTCTAGGAAAATTTTTAAGGTGTGAAAAAATTGTATTTAGGTTGGCTTGAACTTGTCTAAAAATAAATTTTTTTAAAAAATTATATTTAGGGCCAGGCGCGATGGGTCATACCTGTAATCCCAGCACTTTGGGAGGCTGAGGCGGGTGGATCACTTGAAGTCAGGAGTTCGAGACCAGCCTGGCCAACATAATGAAACCCCATCTCTACTAAAACAACAAAAATTAGCTGGGTGTGGTGGTGGGCAGCTGTAATCCCAGCTATGTGGGAGGCTGAGGCAGGAGAACTGCTTGAATCCAGGAGGTGGAGATTGCAGTGAGCCCAGATCGTGCCACTGCACTCCAGCCTGGGTAATAAGTGTGAGACTCTGTCTAAAAAAAAAAAAAAAAATTAAAAAATTAAAAATTATATTTAGGAAACAAGTAAAGTTCTTTTATGAGAGTTGAAAATTAGTGCTGTCAATAACCTTCAGGGCAAATGATGGCTTCCTTCAATTGTAACAGTCTCAACTTAAAACTGACATTTCATTACAATTAATTCTATTGTAAAGTCCTATCTTTTTCTTTTTTTTGAGATGGAGTCTTGGTTTTTCACCCAGGCTGGGGTTCAGTGGCACGATCTCAGCTCACTGCAGCCTCCGCCTCCTGGGTTCAAGCGATTTTTCTGCCTCAGCCTCCTGAGTAGCTGGGATTACAGGTGTGCACCACCACGCCCAGCTATTTTTTTGTATTTTTAGTAGAGGCGGGTTTAACCATGTTGGTGAGGCTGGTCTCGAATGCCTGACCTTGTGATCTGCCCACCTTGGCCTCCTAAAGTGCTGGGATTACGGGCATGAGCCACTGTACCCAGCCCAGTCCTGTATTTTCCTTTAGGTGAATAAAATACAAGGAAAATTATATATTTGTCTGTTGAGCATTATAAGGAACATGGCTTTGGAAACAAAAACCATGCTAGAAATCTTCCCAGATGTCTTCTTCCTATATAGTTTCAAGAACCCCAAAACTATTCTCAAAGCAGTGACTCAAGTTTATTACATTCTGTATAATAACCCCAAGTCTACCTAGCACTCAAAAACAAAACACAAAAAACTCTGAAACTTCCCAGCATCCTGTTCTCAAAAGGACATTGATCTGGTGTGTTCAGTAATTAACATTTGACATTCTAAACTCGGTACCAATTTCCAAACAGCAAATGCTACTTATTTTACGTATTTATTTATTTCTGAGATGGAGTCTTGCCCTGTTGCTCAGGCTGGAGTGCAGTGGCGCAATCTTGGGTCACTGCAACCTTTGCCTCCCAGGTTCAAGCAAGTCTCCAGCCTCAGCTTCCCTAGTAGCCAGGACTACAGGTGCACACCACCATGCCCAGCTAATTTTTGTTTTTCATCGAGATAGGGTTTTGCCATTTTGGCCAGGCTGGTCTCAAACTCCTGACCTGAGGTTGTCTACCTGCCTTGGCCTCCCAAAGTGCTGGGATTACAAGTGTGAGTCACTGGGCCTGGCCAAATACTGCTAATTTTAGCTCAACTTTTTAAATACAATCCGTCTTCCACATTTGAAGTGTTTATTTTCTGAATGATATAACTTGCTTTCCTTTGCTAATTCACATATGAATTCACATAAGGAAACGGTCAGAAATCCTTAATTCTCAACGTCTCCTGCCTTGCCTTATCTTCTGTCCATTACTTTACATCCTTCATATCAACACTACGCTTTACAATTTACCAAATACTTCCCTCCCCTCCCGTTGATTCAACAAATGTTTATGCAGCACCTATTATGTGCCACTAGGAGTTTAATGGTCACAACTCTATATTCTCAAGCTCTTCCTTTAGTTATTTATTTTAATAATTCTATGAGGGTGGCAGGTTGGGTATTGTCCTCCTTTTTCCAGCTAAGCCAATAAGTTCAGCATTTACATGATTTTCTCAAGGTCACATATGTTTTAAGCACAGAACTGGAAGCTAGGATTCCTTATGCCTAATGCCATATGTTATTATAACAGACTGTCTACTTGAAATTAATTCTATTTGACACTATTTTAATTCTTTGTTCTCACTCTTATCTTTAAGCTTTTTTCATGTTATTTCCTGTCTCATGAAGCAGAAACTGTGCCTTTTATTTCTTCCTGGTTTTAAGCACATGGGGGGCAGGAGTACAGTCTGATAGTAACTTGTTAAAAAACAAAAACCATAACCACATAGATTATTCATGCAGCATGCCGAATTAACTCATGTTGAAAGGCGGTTTATTCCTATTTTTTCAAGCAGGGCTGATACTCAGGTCACAGGCAGCCTAGCTGTGTTAGGAGTTAAAGCGTTTAAATACTGTTGGAAACCACCTCTCTTCTGAGATTTTTGAGAGGCACCCCTTCAGTGCTGGCCTTGAACCCACACGTCTCCCTTTGTGTCAACAGCTGGCACAGCAGAGAATCCTGCCCTGAAGCTATAGTCAGCTACTGTCTCAACTACTGCTCAGCGCCCGTGCTTTCTCAGGTAATATGATGTTATAAATTGTTTTGTTGTTGCTGTTGTTGTTTGTTTTCTTTTGAGACGGAGTTTTGATCTTGTTGCCCAGGCTGGAGTGCAACAGCATGGTCTCAGCTCACTGCAACCTCGGCCTCCCAGGTTCAAGCGATTCTCTTGCCTCAGCCTCCTGAGTAGCTGGGATTACAGGTGCCTGCCACCATGCCTGGCTAGTTTTTGTATTTTTAGTAGAAACTGGGTTTTACCATGTTGGCAAGGCTGGTCTTAAACTCCTGACCCCAAGTGATCTGCCCATCTCAGCTTCCCAAAGTGCTAGGATTACAAGCGTGAGCCACCACGCTCAGCCTATAAATCATTACCAATTTTTTGAGGCAGTTTCACTCTGTTGCCCAGACTGGAGTGCAGTGGCATGATTGATCTCAGCTCATTGCACCTCCGCCTCCCAGGTTCAAGTAATTCTCCTGCTTTAGCCTCCCTAGTAGCTGGGACTAAAGGTGTGTGCCACCACACCTGGCTAATTTTTTGTGTTTTTAGTAGAGATGGGGTTTCACTGTGTTAGCCAGGATGGTCTCAATCTCCTGACCTTGTGATCCTCCCGCCTCGGCCTCCCAAAGTGCTGGGATTACAGGTATAAGCCACCACGCCTGGTTTAAATCATTGTTTTTAAGAGATAAGGTCCCATTCTCTTGCCCAAACTGGAGTACAGTGGCATGATCCTAGCTCATTGTAGTCCTGAAGTCCTCAGGGACTCAAGGGATCTTCCTGCCTCAGCTTCCTGAGTAGCTAGGACTACAGGCATGACCACCACACTGAGCTAATTTTTAAATTTTCTGTAGAGACAGGATCTTGCTACATTGCCAAGGCTGGCCCCAAACTCCTGGCCTCAAGTGATCTTTCTACCTTGGCCTCCCACAGTGCTGGGATAACGGGTGTGAGCCACCATACCCAACCAGGTGATAGATATTTTTGATAACACTTCTGCTTTCAGAGAAGATCCTGGAGTGTAGTCAGGACGTTACTATTTGGCTAAGTATCTGTAGTATCAAAACCTTTTATTTTTTTTTTCTGGGACAGAGTCTCACCCTGTCACCCATGCTCAAGTGCAATGGCTCACTGCAGCCTCTGCCTCCTGGGTTCCAGCAATTCTCCTGCCTCCCAAATAGCTGGGATTACAGGCACCTGCCACCACACCCGGCTAATTTTTGGTATCTTTAGTCGAGACAGGGTTTCACCATGTTTGCCAGGCTGGTCTCGAACTCCTGACCTCCTGATCTGCCCACCTTGGCCTCCCAGTGCTTGGATTACAGGCGTAGGCCACCATGCTAGGCCCAAAACCTATAGCACTGGCTTGTTGCCTACTGATGTAATTAGGGAGGTACAGGGAAAACGCTTACCTTACTGTTAATATTTTATTTACATCTTAGTGTGAATGCATGACTTATTAGGTTCTTTCCAATAAAACAGTTACCTGAGAGGTAGCTTTCCAGGGAGAATAAAAAAGAGGTAGAATCAGAGCATGAAGTACCTGGAGAAGTCAACTTTGAGGGCCTAGAGTGGAGTGCTAAGAGAGAAGGCAGTAAAAGACAGGTTTACAAAGATGCTACCGTTTTTTTTGAGATGAAGTCTCACTCTGTCACCCAGGCTGGAGTGCAGTGGCATGATCTCGGCTTATTGCAACTTCCACCTCTGGAGTTAAAGCAATTCTCCTGCCTCAGCCTCCCAAGTAGCTGAGATTATAGGCATGTGCCACTACACCCAGCTAATTTTTATATTTTTAGTAGAGATGGGGTCCCACCATGTTGATAAGGCTGGTCTCAAACTCCTGACCTCAAGTGATAGTGATTCACCCACCTAAGCCCCGCAAAGTGCTGGGATTATAGGCGTGAGCCACTGCACCTGGCCAGAAGATGCCTTTTTAAATATTGTTTGATTTTTTATTTTTTTGGTCACTCTAATAAAGTCAGGGAGGTGCCTGTTAATTCCTTTGACCTATGTTGAAACTTGCACTCTTAATGTTACTCTTAAACCAAATAAGCCCTTTTCAACAGATATGAAAAACAGCATAATAAAAAAACCAAAAAATCTCATTTCACCATATTAATAAATAGGCTAACTGCTAGAACTTGGGAGTGAAGACACTTAAATTTTTTTTTTTAATTTTATTTGAATGAAACCATTGCTGTAATAACCATTAAAACGATTTGAAATAGAATTATCTCTGTGAAACGAAGTTTGTAGCATCACTATTTATAGAAGAGAAAGCAGCAGAGGTATGCATCTGGAAGTGAATATAACATTGTAAAATCAGCCCACATTAAATACCAAAAAAGAAAGAACAATCAAAATGCAGCATTATTTACAGGATTAAAAAGGAAATTTTGAACATCACAGAGTTAAACTTTTATATGTGTGAATTTTGACCTGCTGTGTTGTTAGCGAAAAGCCTTAGTGGGTATATACAACGATGATACCCTAATCCCAACCACCACCAGATCAAGACACAAACTGACAATGATTCCTTCCTTATTTTACAGCTTTATTACTGATTTCCCTCTAAAGAGACCCAAATAACTGTGGAGCTGACTCATTATCTATAGAGTAAGGAATCACAAAGTACCACAGTCACGTAACAAAAGCAAAAAAAAAAAAAAGGAATTGTTTTATTTTTCAACTGCTGATGTTATGTACAATCTTTCACAAGAAGCATAGCTGTGCATTCATGAGCTGATTGTATTAACTTCTAGAATTTTAGAAATGAGCAAATCTAAGTATATGGATACTGTCTTACCTTACAAAGTAAAAGCAAGCATTTTCTATTTTAAAATTTTTATTTCTGTGTAAAACAAAGGTCTCCTAGAGGTCAAATAAGAAAATATACCAAACTCAAAGCACTATTACATCGTGAAACAAGGAAGACTCTGAGGTAGAAGTCAAGCAATATAATCCACAATTTCAGTTATTACCAGCAACCATCGCATCCCGCAAGTTAAGATCTTTTTTTTTAAGTCTCAACTTCCAAAAAATAATCCGTTCTCTAAAATCAGATGTATAACTATGACCAACAGAAGTCACCCAAACTTTTGTCATGGTAACAGAGTAAATGCTTTTACTAAAAGCTGCCAACATTTCTATCAGTAGTAACCGTAAGGAGGCCGCTGGTTGTAACCATAATGTCCATATTGGTGGGGATAGTAAGGTTCTTGTCTGTGTTGCGGGTAATTGTTACCCCAGGATCGTCCATGCCACTGATTGGATCGATTGTCACTTGGCCACCCCCATCTGCTGTCCCTGCCTCTGAACTGTCTGTTATCTTGCAATCTACAAGAACAAAACAAAAAAAGTCTTTAAATTTCCTTGTTAAAAAAACACATGACAAACCCACAGCAGTGCATCTAGTTTCTCAATAAATAAGACTAAAAAACATTTTTCACAATAGAATGTTATAGCACCAGTTATTCAAACCTTTCCTAAGACTGAAATCATTCTTCTAGTGCTATACTACATACACTTTACAGAGAAATAGGCAGACTATATAACCAATAGAATGGTTCTGAATTAAAGTGAAATCTATTCAATTGTACAAAAATGGTATGGTAATTTATTCCTTTGACTATTTTGAATTAAGTAAAAGTAACTTCCAATTGTAAACTTGTTCGTAGAGTAAAATCGAAACAACATTTTCTTTATGGAATTGAACAAGTTCTAGAAAACTCTAGGTTTTTAAAGGAGATTTGCATAGAAAGTATTAGTCTATAGAAAGAACATTTAAAAACAAGAAAACACACACACTTGAACAGCAAGGAAAAAAATATATGGTGCTGAAAAAATATTAAAGCAAGTATTTATCAGAAACAATATACCAGGCACTATTAGGCACTAGGCATGCCATACTAAAAACTAGTCCCTGCCCTCAGTGGCCTTACAGTCTTGCAGATTAAAGCTATCCTCTGCCAGGTCAACCATTTGCATTTATTCTTTATGTACCGGTTGCCTCTGTTTCTTTGGTTCCCACCAGCTCTGCTATTCCATTCCTCAACAATTGGAGGGGACTCAGGAGGGCGTTTTAGATATTCCTGATATTCCTTGTCATCTTCTGTGAATCTACTAGCAAACATCTCTTCAAAGTTTGGAACAGCTTCGGCAGTGTCAGTCATTCTGAAATTCTGTACAATTTTAAAGACATTTTTATTAAAAAAATTTTAAAAATTAACACAATCTCTCTAGATAATGAAAAACCAAGAAGTAAACAATTTTTAGGTAGGATATTTGTGGAAGTCTTTGTGTACCTTCAGACTTGTTATGTTTTAGGTATTGAATTCAACTTTTTTTTTTTTTGAGACAAGGTCTCTCACTCTGTCACCCAGGCTGGAGCACAGTGACACAATCTCAGGTAACTGCAGACTTGACTTCCCTGGCTCCAACAATCCTCCCACCTCAGCCTCCCAAGATGCTGGACTACAGGTGCATGCCACCAACAAGCGGCTAATTTTGTATTTTTTGAAGAGACAGGGTCTTGCCATGTTGCCCAGGCTGGTCTCAAAGTCTTAGGCTCCAGTGATCCTCCTGCCTTGGCCTCCCAAAGTGCTGGGATTACAGGCATGAGCCACTGGGCCTGGCCAAAATTATTTTCTTATTGTATTAACTTATAATAAAACATTTTGGACAAAGAGATGTGATATTGAAAGTTACTGTGATAACTTCTTTATCAGTCTGCGTTTCCTCCAAACATATGCATCTATTTGTAACATTTATACTGCCTACCTTCACCCCAACAAAATTAAACCAAAATTATTGTTTGGATTGCAAGAAGCAATATGTAGACACTCTGTTTTATTTTCTTTTTCCCCCCGAGACAGAGTCTTGCTCTGTTGCCCAGCGCTTCAGTGCAATGGCGTAATCTCGGCTCACTGCAACCTCTGTCTCCCAGGGTCAAGCAATTCTTCTGCCTCAGCCTCTCCAGTAGCTGGGATTACAGGTGCACACCACCAGGCCCAGCTAATTTTTGTATTTTTAGTAGAGATGGGATTTCACCATGTTGGTCAGACTGGTCTTGAACTCCTGACCGCAGGTGATTGGCCCGCATCAGCCTCCCAAAGTGCTGGGATGACAGGCATGAGCCATTGCACCCGGCCTGACACTTTCAGGCTATTGTTCTTAGTGTGCTTTATCAAATACCAAATATCAAAGACTTTCAATGCGTCTGGGATTGGCAAACTATATGTCAAATTCTCAAATCCAAGGAATGAGTTTCAAATAAATTCAGCTAATTAAAATCATGCCTAGAATTCTATCAGGATCACAGAAATCACTAAAAAGATGACTCATGCCTAGAATTCTATCAGGATCACAGAAATCACTAAAAAGATGACTCATGCCTAATCCAGACAGGCAGTAAAAATCATAAGGCAAGTAAAAGGTGTTACTCCATTTTTATGTTCTCGTATGTTCTCGGATGACTCCCCAACCACACTCATGTAAACAAATATCAACTGTATTATTACTGAGAATGGAATTTAAATAGAATGTTAATTGACCCAAGCTTTACTTACCCCAGAGATTTGAGGCAGCTGTATTGCTTAATGTTTAGGTTGTTTAAATCTGTGGGAGAAAGAAAACGAACTTGACTTTTACTCTCAAAAGGTGTTTGGAGGGGAGGGTGGTGCACTTATGTCTTACTTAAGGAGAGACTTGGAGTAAAAGTGCTCTAAGGCCGGCGCGGTGGCTCAGGCCTGTAATCCCAGCACTTTGGGAGGCCAAGGCGGGCGGATCACGAGGTCAGGAGATCTAGACCATCCAGGCTAACAGGGGGAAAACCCGTCTCTACTAAAAATACAAAAAATTAGCCATGCGTGGAGGCAAGCGCCTGTAAGTCCCAGCTACTCGGGAAGCTGAGGCAGAAGAATCACTTGAACTCAGGAGGCGGAGGTTGCAGTGAGCTGAGATCGCGCCACTGCACTCCGGCCTGGGCGACAAAGAGAGATTCCGTCTCAAAACAAAAAACAAAACAAGTACTCTAAAGACTTCCAAAGCTAATATTCCAAATAGGGAACTGGCTCTCACAGTGAAGAGCTAGAAGCTACAAGATTTGTCCTCTGGGCCTTCAAAAGCAAAATAGTTGAAGTATGAATAAGAACTTCATGATGTATGTTCTTTTAGGGTAAGTCTTTCAGATTTGTACTCGATCACTACTAGTTTATTCACCACAAGTAAAACCACAAAAAACTTCGGCTGCGGGCAACTAACCCTTGAAATAACCAGAATGGGGTTTCGCTGCCCTAGGAGGTGAGCCTAGAGAACAGACGAAGATGCAGACTTTTCAACTGCATTTTCCAGTCTGTCCTCAAGGCACATCACAGCTTGTTTACCAAGGTTCTAGCAGATCTGCTCCCTTCCGAAGCACCTTACACCCCTAGAAGTGAGGGAAATTACGGGCCGTGAGAGGCAAATGGCTTTCGGTCTCGCAAAGAGTACAAATTCACCGCACAGGCGGAGGACACCTCACCGGCCACCCAACTCGGTCGCCCCGCTCCCTCCTCCCGGGCGTCCAGGGCAACTCACCCGCGAAGGGCTGTCTCTATCCAGCTCGGGCTGAATCCCGCCCGCGAGACACTAAGAGGCCACAGGAGAGGTGGTCTCTACCCAACTACGCCGTGGAACTCCAGACCACTCCAGCCCTCCAACGTAAGGGAGCCCCTTCCGCTAGAATCCAACAACCATCCGACTTCCGCTTCCGGCGGCCTGATCTGAGGCTGGGATGCCTGTCAAGTCTCGCGATAACTAAGACTTGGCGTAGATCGCGTTGCAGCAGAGCGCTTCTTTAAATGTTGGCGCAACGCCCAGAGCTCGAGGAGGTGTGGGCAAGTAGCTGTCTAAAGGTGGATGATGCCTCCCATGCGCTTTCAGCCTGCCTGGTGGCTGGGCAGTCGAAAACGTCGCTGTCTATTAAGCCAGTTTGACTGGGAGCCGGTGACGGGTAGAGACGGAAGTTCTGGAAATCTTTGGAGAAGGGAGGGAAAGGCTCCTTCCCGCCGCCTGCTCCGGAGTCTTCGTGGGGAACGTCAGGTGAGAGCAGGCCATGAAGAGTAGACACGACTGATGACTTAAGGGATGCTTCACCTTTCTCTCCTGCCCAGGCAAGCTTGGGTAGTAAGATTTCCGTAGTCCCTTTTGTATGTGGTTTTGCGGAAACATACCTCCTCTCTGCTCCAGTTTCAGCTGTCAGTATCCAGCTACTTCCAGGAGCCTTGCCCTGTCTTCTGGGCTGTTCCGCAAATGTGTAAACACTTAACATCCCAACAAAGCTTGGCCTCTTCCCTCCCAAATTGCTTCCCAGGCTATGCATCCGTTTTTGTTAATACAACCAACTTGGAAACTGATGACAGATTTGATGCCCTTTCTTTTTTGTTCATGCTCCCATCACTTGCAAGTCCTGTCGATTGTACCCCTACAGTAATTCCAGCATCTTCTTACCCCACTGCCCCCACCTAATCAAAGTTCTCATAACCATCCCCTGAACGGTGTAAATGCATGTACCTTTCTCACTGATGTCCTGCCTCTAGCATCACACTGCTACTAGCCCATCTTACATATACTTGCTACAGGTGTAGTCACCTGCAAGCACCACCGTGATCCAAAATAGCTGATCCAATGGCTGTTGCCTGTAGATTAAAGGTCAAGTTTATTAACTTGGATTCAAAACTTTTTTTATTTTCTGCTGTTCCCCTTCCATTCTCCCTCAGTAGGTGGTAAACCAGACCTTGTGAAGTACTTCATGCATAAATTATTACTTTTTTTTTTTTTGAGACGGAGTTTGGCTTCATCACCAGGCGCCAGGCTGGAGTGCAGTGGTGCCACCTCGGCTCACTGCAACCTCCGCCTCCAGGGTTCTAGCAGTTCTCCTGCCTCAGCCTCCCGAGTAGCTGGGACTACAGTCGCGCGCCACCACGCCCAAGCTAATTTTTTTGTATTTTTAGTACAGACGGGGTTTCACCATGTTGGCCAGGATGGTCTCCATCTCTTGACCTGGTGATTTGCCCGCCCCGGCCTCCCAGAGTGCTGGGATTACAGGCGTGAGCCACGGTGCCCAGCCAAAACTTTTTGAATGTCAACATGACACTCAAAGGAAATGCTCATTGGAGCATTTCGTATTTCAGATTTTCATAGTAGGGATAGTCTACTGGTATTTCTTTCCTGTAAATTTGTGTACAACACTTAGGAGCCTGTAGGTCTCTGAGGGTTTCTGTGAAGAACTCTAAGTATTCCTGCAGATTTTCAAATGAATTTTTTTCTGCCCACAATGTCTTTTCATACTCTGATACCTTTTTTTTTTTTT